>NC_143014.1:235359708-235659708 GCF_055824585.1 Amblyomma mixtum | reverse complement strand
TTGTAGGCCTCGAGTCAAACGAAAGCCAAAGTACCTCAAGTGGCACTGACTTAGCTAGCTACAATGACAAAAAACTAAAGCGAAAATCAACTAAAATGTCACCTCTCTGTCCCCAGGTTTTAACTAGTAGGAAAAAGCCCTAAAATATCTACATTTTTCCAAACACAACATACGCTAATAACCACCTGGAGTCAATTACGAACAGATGTTTTGTAAGAACTCGGTGTTTGCTCGCGCGCTGACAAAACTTGGCCCCTCTGTGTGCAGCACACACCGTGGTAATATGGCTTTTCCATCGCTGAACCTATTTCTCTGCACACTCCTCGGTGCCTTCTCAGTGCGATGGATAGGGCTAGAACTACAACGTTCCAAAATCCACTAACGTTTTGTCTCTATGTGTGTTTCACCGCTGTGTAGATGCCTGTTAGCTCTGTAAGGTGTTGTAGTGGAGGGCACATGATTAATTTCGATCTTATGGAGTTCTTTAACGTGCACCAATATAGCAAAGCACAACGATATTTTTGTGCGGCACACTTACGAAATACGGCCGGCGCGGCAGAGACTTCCTGCCAGGCTGTATCCGCCTACCGCGTGCTCAAACACATAACGCTTTAACTCATGTGCCCCCTGGGGGCTCAGAAGAATGCTGAATTCTGTCTGAAACTACTCTTACCAAAGCACTCTATAGCCGTGTTATGCCCAGGTAGCTGACATGCCAGGTATACATTGAGAGGCTTCGGTAGATTCCTGCTCATGCCTTGACAACGTCAGCATTTTTCGCCGTAGAGTCGTTTGGCCCCCGATATCATCAATATACGTGATATTCTATCGATATTCATGAGATTAGCGTCTGAATCATCTATGACGCTAAAGTGAACCGCCTTACGAAGTCCAGCTGAACTGCACACTGCCAGAGATTTTCAGCAGCGGACACGTCTAACGCATCTAAGATTCAATGCTACATCGGTTATTACTCTTAGAGTATTTTCATCGGAAAAGGCAGACATTTCAGGTAGTGGCGGCCAGTAATATTGGAATGAGAGATGTGCGCTCGGCTCAGGGCTGAATGTTACGCGCTATCTAGAGTTTTGTTATTTTGTACGATCTTTTTTAAACGGAAAGCCGAAAAAGGAAACGGGTGATAGAACTGGAGCAATGCCCCGCTACTATGCATTACAAAGAAAAGCACCATGAAACGTATTTACGCTGGTGAAGGTTGAACGGTGTGTAACTACCCGGAATCAAAGTCTGCAAATTTTATCTTGCGAGCGCTATGCTGCGGTGTGTTTAAGGACGCAAATGCTATGCGTTAAGCGAATTGCTATGCATTACAATCTCTGTGAGGAAATAGTGTCAGACAGTGTGTGTGTGTGTGTGTGTGTGTGTGTGTGTGTGTGTGTGTGTGTGTGTGTGTGTGTGTGTGTGTGTGTGTGTGTGTGTGGACATCTCATCACCTTCCTTTTGTCCTCTACCTCATCCTTTCCTTCCATTCCCCATTTCCGGATGTGGAGTACCATACCACGTACAAGTCTGCGCCCTCCCAACTCTCCGCCTTCCTCTTCATTAAACTTTATTTCCTCTCAAGGGAAAGAAGGGCGACCGGCTACTTGAGCGAGAAATTCTCCTCGGGAAATCACAAAAGGCATTATTTTGGGCGATAAAAAAATCTTCAACTACGGCAATGAGTAAATACGGCTGCATATATACGAGCTGCCCCCAAATCTCCGCCGGCCGTTAGTAACCCGCCTCTGAAATGACGTTAACAAAAAGTGACTAGTATAGTACACCGTGCAGACACTGATATCAACCGAAGTCGAAAAACAGACTCACCATCCGGGGACGCCAGATAGAATAGGAGAAAAAATTACCACGGTGGGCGCAGGTAACCCGGCTGACAGATCTGCAGGGCAGGGAGCTCTTCCAGTCGGGACCTCTAAGCATCGGCTGCCCTTGGCCTGGAGAGCGGTGCTGATGTCAATCCCTGGCGCAGAGCTCCGAGAGAGCCCGCCCGGAGAGTCGAACCGAGACGAAGAGGCATTTGGAGAACTCGACAATTCGCAGCCGCCAATAGCTACCGGTATCATGGACCAAGGTGTGCGTGTTCCTTTCAGCATATGTGGCCATGGGTAGTTGGATGGTGGCAGCTCACCACCGACGCAAGAGTGGAAGGCCACATTCGTGTTGCCATGAAGATGAGCCTGAAACCTCCCGACACATATCGGGCGATGAAAGATGTGGTAGCCAAGTCTGTTGCAGAGAGAATGCCTCGCCATGTCGCCTATGGGAAGCTTCCAAGGGCTGGAGGTGAAAAAAGGCTGGTTGGTTGGCCTCAAGTAGAATGGCACATACCCACTACGGGGGAGTGGCCAAGACACAGGCGGTGAACTGTTGGAATGATTAAGAGTTTTAGAGGTAAAGGAGTATTAATAGGGTATAGGCTGACAGATTGGACGACGCAATGAAAGGGGACCTGTTAGCAGGGAGATCGAAGATGGGAGGCCGGCATTATGTGCAAATTTGAATGCAACATAAGGAATGGTTCAATTTTGTATTGGCTGAAAGAGAGACAGAAATAATAATAATAATAATAAATTAAAAGTTTGAAAATCAGAAAAATGAAAACAAATAGAAAAAAAAGGCAATGGAACAAAAACCTTGTGCTATTCCTCTTTCTTTTCTACCTCGTAGTCTTTGTGGCTCGTGCGGGAAGATATCCTCTGCTGGATAGGCTCGAGGCGGAATTTTTCCTACAAATACGTTACTAGACGAAAATAATACCTTTTTTGACGTTATCATCTTCTCAGCTGGGAACGGATAAAAAGTTAGCATTCTCTCTCGTTCGAGACTAGATGCAGGTGGCGGCGATGAAAAACTTCAATTCTTTGGAATATATGCGGGAGTTCTGGAATAGCGCATTTCTCGATGGGAAGGTGCTTACAAATGCAACTGTTTCATATATAGCTAGATTCTACAATAACAATCAGTATATGAGCAGAACTCCCCTCAGGAGGCTTGAATTTTTTGCTGCTAATGTTTTTGCTATTGTAAATATTATTTTTGCTATTGCTATCGTTATTCAAAGTATTAACCATTGGATGAGAGCGATGGCCAAATTTTCAGAGAAAAGTTTTGGTACACATCAGAAGAACGGACCATTGCCTTCGATATTTCCATAACAGTTCCTTACAACATTCCACCCTTTCCGCACGATGAAAACTGATCTGCAAGAATCCTAGACTTGGGGTGACTGCGAGACTGCCCCTCGTGTGTAAGCATGAGCTGCCATGCAGGAAACGCTTTACAGATTCTAGGACGCCGCACTGATAGTAGCCGTCCTCGAGTACTGTCTAGGTTCCTTCGCTGCTTGACGCGCAGGTGCCTTCATCTCCTTCCACTCAACGAACCGACTAGCGCGCATGGACTCTTTGGCTGCTTTCAAGGCGTGAGGAGCCCTGCCAGCAGTCGCTTCTGTTCCAGATGAACAGTGTGTTGTTGTCGTTGGCCGCGGTGGTTCTTTACTTAGCGAGTTCCTGTGTTGACCCTGCAAGGAATCCTATAGTCAAGAGTACAGTTCACCATAATTAACCTAAGCTCAACAACGAAACTCGCAAAATGTTTATGCGTGTGGTAGTCAAAACTTTGCTCTCACTAAAAGGACTTCTACTTATACCGAATATTGTTGTCTTTGGGTCAAATGTTTAGGGCAATCCCCCAAGGTGGAGTAGATTTGTAATAAGGGAGTAATTACTCATTGGCATCCACCCGAGCGCAGCCATACGGCTACAAAGGAAAGCTATACAACTTTCTCAGAAACTTCGCAGTTAAAGAAAAATTCGTCCTGGTCCTGGGTTCGAACCCCGGACCAGGACGAATTTTTCTTTAACTGCGAAGTTTCTGAGAAAGCTGTATAGCTTTCCTTTGTAGCCGTATGGCTGCGCTCGGGTGGATGCCAATGAGTAATTACTCCCTTATTGTTGTCTTTACTGCCCCCAAAATTTTTAGTGCCGCCTTTTGCGCTTATATCATCCACAAAACGTGTCATATGAGTTTATTTTATATTCGGAGGCCTCATGCCGTCTGCTTGTGTCTAGAAAACTTTGCTTTATTTTGTACTCTGCACCGGCCGTCAGTCCCCTCCTTCAATATGAATTGGGGTCAACAAGACGCGTCATAGCAATTCGCCTCTGCGGTATTCATCTTTCAACTAAAGCTAGAAGCTCTGACCATAAACAAAAGTTTCCACCGCGTTCTTGGCTGCCAAGAGCTTGCTTGTCCTTTGTAAAAGTTGTAGCTGTTAAGCGCTATTGCGCTTCATGACAGTAGGCGAATGGTACGGCTCAAAGTTAGACTCGTCTCGCGGGAGGGGTATGTTAAACAGGGTAAGGGTATCGTTCTCCAAGCTTTCCCACCAGGCAAACCGCAAGCGGCGTTCGCTTCTAGGGATCACGATATCTCAACGCCGTGTAGAAACGCCAGCGATGAAGAGACGGTGCAGGAGTGGCGATTGCTTGCTCTTTCCATTAGTTTTATTTCTGGATTTTAATTGTCTCAGTCGCTATTCCTAAAACGAATTCTAAAACGAAGCGCGGACCTACGCGTCTGTAGTGGGATGCAGGAGTATCTACGCATTCGTGGCGACTACCATCAAAGAGCTAGAGCGCACCCGCGCGTAAGTGTTTGTTCTCATGTGCGCGCGCTCATGTGTCTTTGCTTCGGCGCGTGTAGTATGTGTGTGTATATATTGCCACGTATCATTGTAGCGTCCGTTCATTCGCGCAAGGCCGCAGGAAAGGGGTGTTATCAGTTTTGTTCGTGACGCGAGAAGCAACCGGACTATCTCGATTGTTCACAGCCATGAACAGCTGCATCTACATGTTTCTAGATTACTCTAGATGATCTCGACTTGTTATCTCGAAGTTTCCTTGCCGGCTTTAAATTGAACGGTGCCGCCAGCAGCGGGCATTCGTAGATCGACGACTTTCGAGCACGTTTGTTGCTTACGCCGCCTCCGAGTGATTCAGTTCTTTTGCGGGCGCAAGTCAGCCCAAATAAAGAGCTTCGTTTCTAAGACTGGTTGGTGTCTTCCTGACCGCTGGACTGCCGTCACTACAACGTTACATCTGGTGGAGGTGCTGGGTAGCCTTCAATGTTCCGGACACCCCCTGCAAGTCGTGACGCCAGCCCTCTGAGTCATTCACTGGAGGACCTGACTCCAGTCTAGCACGCAACCTCTGGAGCCTCCAGCCATGACTTACGCCGCAGCAGTGCGCCGTCCTGCACGTCGACGATGTCACTCAAGCCCCTATCGATCTCAGCCAGCTGCGTTGGACCACCGCCCTCTCATCCCAGCCCGCCCGTCCTACGAGCGTCGCACACAGCCGAGGAAATGCGACGAGTGGAGAACTCCCGACCAGCGCCGCCCACTATGCTTCCACTGCGGCGAAGCCGGTCACGTCCTCCGGCACTGCCCATACAGAAGACTGGGCATCCGAGGGTTCTCTGACAACGCTCCACGACCCCGACCCGGCCAGCGACCAGCCGAAATCGAGGAGTTTTTGCGTCGGGAAGAATACTCATCGCCGAGCCGCCTATCACGTTCCCCGTCGCCATCGTCCCCGCGCTTTGTATCTCCTAGCCGAGGTTACGCCGTGCGTGGACGTTCCCCCAGCCCCCGAAGGTTAAACTAAATAAAGCAGCCTCTGGAGGTGAGGTTGCTTCTAAGCGCAATGATAAAGATCCTCCATCGACGAGTACTCAAGACCATGCCTCAACTACGACCACAACACCGACGACGACGACACCGACGACGACGACGACGCGGCCAGACTTGAAGGTTTTACCGCTGCCCAGTGAAGTAACGTCGGAGTACGCCAACCGCAGCCTCACTACTCGACGAAGCCGAGATCGTACACCGTAGACAACGTGCAATACGAAAACGCGAACAAGTGACCTTGAAGTTATGGTCGACGGTCACGCGGTTACTGCCTTGGTGGACACCGGAGCTGACTACTCCTTCATGAGTGGGCCACTCGCTGTCCGACTAAGGAAAGTATCAACAACTTCGGATGGCCCGCTGATCCGCACCGCAGGTGGCAACCTGATTACGCCGTCAGGACGTTGCACCGCACTGTAAACGGGAGAACCTATTTCTACTCCTACAGCAAGGCTCGCGAGGCGTGATTTTGGGAATGGACATCCTGAATGAACATCAGGCGATCATCGACCTTTGATCTAAGTCGATCAAGCTTTCCACGGACAAAACCATACCTGCTGCGACGAGCGCAACTCATCACGTTGCCTTAAACGTCCTCGAAGAAGCATTGAGCGTTCCGCCCCGATCGAGTGTCCTCTCCTGCATAGGTACTGGAGAGATCGAAACTGCCGAAGGCGTCATCGAGGGGAACACCCAGCTACTCCTGGATCGAGAACTGGGCGTTGCAAGGGGAGTCGCCCAAATCCGAAATGGCCAAGCCCAGGTGTTGCTAACCAACTACAACGAAGAATACCGGCATCTAAGCAAAGGTACGACGATCGCTTTCCTCGACGAGCTGGCAGACATCAGAGACATATTTGCCCTACCCGCCCAACCCATAGAACTATCTGACCAAGGCCATCAATCCACGTTTGATGTCAACCCAGCATTACCACGGAGCAGACAAGACCAAATACGCAGTCTTCTTCGAAAGTACAGCGATTGCTTCTCATCAGCATCGAATGTGCGACGAACCCGGCTTGCCAAGCACCGCATTGTCACAGACGAACACGCCCGACCACTACGACAGAGCCCCTACCGCGTATCGCCGCTAGAACCCCAAGCTATCCGCAAGCAAGTTGAGGAAGCGCTTCGTGTCGACGTCATCCAGCCATCGAGGAGCCCCTGGGCAGCACCAGTTGTCCTAGTGAAAAAGAAAGACGGCACCCTTCGCTTCTGCGTCGATTACCGCCGACTGAACAGCATTACGAAGAAGGATGTCTACCCCCTCCACCGCATCGACGACACACTGGATCGGCTATGCAACGCTAAGTACTTCTCATCCATGGATCTGAAGAGCGGCTACTGGCAAATTGAAGTCGACGAAAGAGATCGCGAGAAGACTGCGTTCATCACGCCAGACGGACTCTTCGAGTTCAAGGCCGGCCTCTGCTCTGCCCCAGCGACGTTCCAGCGAGTAATGGATACGGTGCTCGCAGGCCATGAAGTGGCAGATTTGCCTAGTCTACTTAGATGACGTTGTTGTCTTCTCCTAAAGCTTTGAAGACCACCTCAGAAGGCTTCGGATGGTGCTGGAAACGATCAAGTCTTCAGGCCTGACACTGAAACCAGAGAAGTGCCACTTCGCCTACGAGGAGCTGCTGTTCCTTGGTCACGTCGTAAGCAAGGATGGAGTTCGCCCAGACCCTCAGAAGAGGGCTGCGATCGCAGAGTTTCCACAGCCTAATGACAAGAAAGCTATACGCAGATTCCTTGGATTGGGCGCTTATTACCGGCAATTCGTCAAGAACTTTTCGCGCATCGCTGAACCTTTGACCCAACTTACCAAGGCTGACATGCCTTTTAAATGGGAAAGGCCGCAAGAGGAAGCTTTCAACGAGCTGAAGCGCCGCTTACAGTCCCCTCCTGTGCTCGGGCACTTTGATGAAAACGCTGAAACCGAAGTTCATACCGATGCAAGCAGTGTGAGCTTAGGAGCGGTCCTCGTTCAGAAAAATGGCAAAGAGGAGAAAGTTATCGCGTACGCTAGCCGTTCACTGTCGAGAGCCGAAGCCAACTATTCGAAGACGGAGAAATTGGGCCACGTCCAAATTTCGCCCCTACCTATACGGACGACAATTCAAGGTTGTCAGCGATCACCATGCTCTGTGCTGGCTGGCCAATTTGAAAGATCCCTCCGGCCGCCTCGCTCGTTGGAGCCTGCGTCATCAAGAATTCGACATAACTGTAGTCTACAAATCTGGCCGCAAGCATTCCGATGCAGACTGCCTATCGCGAGCCCCCGTAGACGCAGCACCGGACGAGGAAGACGACGACGCTTTCCTAGGACCGGTAAGCGCCAGCAGTTTCGCGCAGCAGCAGCGCTCTGATCCTGAGTTGCAAAGCCTAGTTGATTATTTGAAAGGCAAGACCACATCGCCTCCCCGGAGGTTCAAGCACCAACTGTCGTCCTTCTTCCTTCACAATAATGTCCTCCTGCAGAAGAACTTCGCGCCCAACAGGACAGTGCATCTTCTTGTCGTGCCCAAAATTCTCAGGCAAGAAATTATGCACGCGTGTCATGATGAGCCGACTGCAGGGCCTCTCGGGATTGCTCGCACGTTGCACCGCATCCAGGAAAAGTACTATTGGCCGCGGCTAGCTACCGACGTTTTCCATTACGTGAAAACGTGCCGTGAGTGTCAGCGACGCAAAACGCCTCCGACTAGACCAGCCGGACTCCTGAACCCCATTTCACCGCCTACTAAGCCCTTTCACCAAATGGGGATTGACCTCCTCGGCCCCTTTCCGACTTCATCATCAGGTAACAAGTAGATCATCGTGGCCACCGACTACATGACCCGCTACGCCGAATCAAAAGCGTTGCCTAGTGGTACCGCAACAGAAGTTGCAAAATTTTTTGTCGAACAAATTCTCCTCCGACACGGCGCCCCCGAAGTGCTCATCACAGACAGAGGAACGGCGTTTACAGCGGAGCTGACACAAGCCATTTTAAACTACAGCCAGACAAGCCATCGGAGGACAACTGCCTATCATCCACAAACCAACGGACTCACAGAGCGTCTGAACAAGACCATCGCAGACATGCTCTCCATGTACATCGACGCCGAACACAAGACGTGGGACTCCATTCTGCCCTAAGTGATCTTCGCTTATAATACTGCCGTCCAGGAGACAACCAGGTTTACCCCATTCTAGCTGGTATACGGCAGGAAGCCCACGACAACTCTCGACGCAATGCTCCCCCACGTTTCCGACGATGACCATCTCGACGTCGCCGCCTAACTTCATCGCGCCGAGGAAGCCCGAAGATTTGCGCGGCTCCGCATTCAAGACCAGCAGCACACTGACGCCCGACGCTACAATCTGCGCCGACGAGACATGCATTACAAGCCAGCTGATCGTGTTTGGATATGGATGCCAGTTCGCCGCCGTGGATTGAGTGAAAAGTTGCTGCGACGCTACTTTGGCCCGTACAGGGTTCTCCGTCGCATCGGTGACCTCGACTATGAAGTCATCCCCGACGGCACGACAGCATCTCAGCGACGCCGCACACGCCCGGAAGTCGTACATGTCGTACGCCTGAAGCCATATTATGAACTCTGAAGGACTCGAAGTTTGCATTCTCCGCGTTTATTTTCATTTTAAAGCATCGAGACGATGCTTCTTTGGGAGGAGGGTAATGCCGCGTATCATTGTAGCGTCCGTTCGTTCGCGCAAGGCCGCAGAAAAGGGGTGTTATCATTTTTGTTCGTGACGCGAGAAGCGACCGATCTAATCTCGATTGTTCACAGCCATGAACAGCTGCATCTACGTGCTTCCAGATTACTCTAGATGATCTCGACTTGTTATCTCGAAGTTTCCTTGCCGGCTTTAAATTGAACGGTGCCGCTAGCAGCGGGCATTCGTAGATCGACGACCGACGAGCACGTTTGTTGCTTACGCCGCCTCCGAGTGATTCAGTTCTTTTGCGGGCTCAAGTCAGCCCAAATAAAGAGCTTCGTTTCCAAGACTGGTTGGTGTCTTCCTGACCGCTGGACTGCCGTCACTACAACGTGACAATATATTACTGACTGTGTTAGACTTATTGGGCCCAGGTCCGCCCAGGAGCTACGGACAACAGAGAGCCTGGACACACACACAGCACAAATTTACGTATGCCACATGGAAACGAGAAACAAGATGGGAAACAGGCGCCCTGCATCTCAGACCAGTGATGGTGATGGTAGCGCCGGGTGGTCGGGTAGGCGTTGAACGGTCGTTCGTGGCGTCGATTGAAGCTATGAAAACTGCAGCGGCAACTGGGAAGGCGCGCATCGGTGGCGGCTCCTGCAGTCGCGCAAGGTGCCGTGCAGCTGGAATGAGCCGGTTTACCGGCAGTGTGGCTTCGGGTGGCAACAGCCGTCAGCTGGAAGCGGAGTGCGGCGACAAGGTGGCGCGGTACTCTGCGGGGGCTAGTCCCCGGACCTATGTTCCCAGCTGGACGTGGCGAGATGACCTCGAAATAAGAGCTCCAAGAGTATACATCCCGGCACAGCGACACAAAGGCGAAGCCTCGCTTGTAGCAAGCTCTCACGAACTGCACCGCATTGTTTTTGTTGGCCTCATGAAATGGCACATAGCCCCAAGAGGGCTTGGCCATGACAGGGGGTGTCTACATGTTTAGAAAATTGCATGCGGCAAACCTGAGATGATATCAAAAGTTTGAGCAACTCAGTTTCCGTGGCGGAGGTGGTTGATCGTGGTTGAGCGGCCTAATATGCTTAAATTTGTGACAGATAATGAAGAAAAGAAAAATACATACAGGTGTAGAAAAAAGCTAAGACCAAAATTATTAAAAGGAGCTTAACGAAAGCGTTTTATGGAAGACGCTTTGTTTCAAGAAGAAAATTCTGAACAGTGGAGCAAACATTCTCATTCCAGTTGGCATGTTCAAGCATAGAAGCGCCAAGGAATAGAACAACCGCAGATGAGAGACGCAAACCGAGTACCTGGAACTGAACTTCTAACGGTCGTCGCCTTAACAAATAGTAGCCATGACAATAGAGAAGAAATTTCTCTACTCTTTTAGGCTTAGCAAAATACAGACACTAAGGGCAGATAGAAAAACCAGTTGGGTAGAGGTAAAAATTTAGTGGCGGCACACGGCAACGTATTCGCGTGAAGGAAACTTGAAGTTTCCGAGATCGCCAAGCATTACTCCAGCGAAGCAACAGAAGGTGCTGAAAATCATCCCAGGAAGTAACCGCTGATGCGCGAAATTCTCTCATTAAATTTTATGTACGAAACTGTGCCGCCGTGATGATCGCATAGGTTGGAAGGATGTCAACGATTGGACCACTCAGGGCTGCCTTCACTAATGCATCAGCTGATTCATTGAAATGAAGGCCGCTGTATCCTTGAATACAAACAAACCGAATTCGACATGTGGAGGGTTCAGAAATTTAACTATTGGAAATGGCCTAAATTCAGTAGACACGCATAGGGAAATGAATAGGGGAATGGATCCGTAACTATTACTACTTCGGATAAAGAGTTGTGTATCTTGCGCAGAGCAAGAAGCACCGCTAGAAACGCAGCCATTTTAGTAGGGGTAAAATCTGGAAGACGGAGAAAAGACCAGTCAAGGAATTAAGAGAAAATGTGCCCACGCTTACCCTTTCTTCTAACACCAATGCATCAATCGCAACTCTCAACACGTAAGCGGCAGGTCATCAAGTAGTCTTGCAACAAACTATTTAACCAAGCAGATGCATTAATTTGGCATTGCATGGATAAGTATTGTCGAAGGTGATGTGCACAAATGAGGTGATGGCCTGCACCGGAACCATTTCAGGTATTCGCGCATTTATTGACCCAGTCAAGAATCCAACCAAACTTATTCGGAGAGTTTGATAACGAGAGCATCCAGCAAGCGCTGGATGTATTAACATCACGGTTATCCCCTTTGGGTCTGACCCAATCGTGTAATAAATCATTCTTCATTCGCATTGGCAACAGATCTGGCTTACGGAAAGCAGCCCCTTTTACCTTCACGGTAGACAAGCCTCTAATTTCTCAAGTAGGAAGAGTGCGTGTTCTAGGTCTGCTACTTCATAGATCTCGGACAGACACTCCGTGGCTACGCGAACCGTAAATAGGCTCACGCTAATCTCGGTCTGATCCGAAGAATAGCTATGCGCTCTGTCGGAGCGCGTTTTCACACCGCCCGACAGCTCCTGCGCTCCATCCTCCAGCCGCGGATAGTGCACCAGGCCCAAATAAATCGCCTCGCCCGTCTAGAGTGAGACTCCTTTCAATCAGCCAATCGGGAGGCTATGCGCGCCGTAACTTATCTTCCTCGTTTCACACCCGTACCCACTCTGCAAGAGTACGCTGAAGAGTACGCTTTGCACAAAATACCCCTGTCCTGTGCGTACGACTGGATTTGTGGTCATGCTCACGATACGCATAGTATTAATGTGGATACACTGACACACCTTGACACATCAGACATCCCGCCACTTTCCCCTCTTCCCCAGATCCGTTCCATGTTTCCCAGAAACAAGCTTTGCGTCAGCGAACACGCGCTCTAATTCCTCCGTGTTCGTGCCCTCTCCTCAGTACTCTAACTAGAGAGGATGAGCTGACTGTGCGCCGAATTTGTGCAGGAGCGGTTGTGTCTACTTCAGTGCGTCATCGGTGGCGTGACAAATGTTTAGAAGTGACTGACATTTGTCCTCATTGGGGTGTTGCACCACGCCAGACCAGTGTGACGAAAAACACTTGCATTGGACTTGTCCTGCTACAGCCTCCGTGAGGCAACGATTCCTTAGGAAGGTAGGCCTGTGATGGGACGCTGCAGGCGACTATCGCAAAAAGACACATGATAATAGCTTTATCAAGAACTTTTTGCCACTTTTTAAGCGTGGCTTGTTTACACTCTTTCTTCTAACTTTCTCTCTATTTTTCGTTATGTCTAATGGCAAACATGTCGAATAAAAAAAAAACTTTGGCTGACCAAGCAAAATCAACTGGGACACATATTGCTCGAATCACATAACTTTTTGCACCGTCAGAATTATCGCTGTTCTGTCGTTTGTCCCTGTTTTTAACTCGAAAGCGTTATGGAGCTCGCGAGGTAGAAAAGCTAGCGTCGTCGTCGTAGCCGGCGTCACCACAGTCTGCCGCGGCCACCTTGGCCTCCCGCGTTTCCGTCCCGTAGCTGGTGGTGAAAACTGTTGCGCAAGCATTCCGCATCTTGCGGAGGCCACGAGGAGCACTGTGAGCCAGTGTGACGACATTGTTCTCCCTGGAGAAGAGGATTGGAAAGTTTATATTGCACACGGGGACTCTAGGAGCAGTGTCGAGTGCTGCAGTAATATGGATGCTATACAGAGCGGCCACTATCTTGTTTCACTCTTAGACTATAGACACCTAAATTTATTGACTGTTTCCTTCTCTCAAACGATGCGTTAGACATTAGCATACAAGGATTACCGAGTGTTATTTGCCTACAAGGGCTGAATAATTTATAATTGATTTTCTTTTCTCATGTTGTTTCGGTTTCCGTTTGGGTTTCATAGACCGAACGATGACTTTGACGTCAAATTGATGTTTTCGTCACGTGGTTTACTAGACAAAGTGTAATATGATCGCTGATGTGTTGTTTTAATTCACTACGACATTTCATCCAGCCTCTTCCAAGACCTGCAATGATAAAAAATGACCTGTCAGCAACTATATAGCCGATTTTCTATGCCTCATGTGACCTAAACACCAAATGCGCGTCACAGCCTTCGTTCGACTGGTGAAACCGAAACCGCAACATCTTCAAGAAGAAATGCAATTATAAATTATTTGTAATACTTGTTGGGGGGCTAGTTGGTGCATGTTTCCAGACAAGGGATGTAGCGCCGAAACAGACAACACACAGCAAGATAGACAGGACAGGCGCAACTTCCAACTGATTTATTCACCGCGAATGCGAATGAATATAAAACAAACAATCAATAAGGATAGCAAGAACCACACATGCGCGGGAGGGTTGTACAACATTTGAAGAGATAGGCGGGTCACACAGGTGTATCAACCCCGTGCATCTAAAAAAGCAGTTTCATTCTTATATATTGCAATTGAGGGGGTACTAACACAGTCGCTACAGTTGCTTTTGATATAGAAAGCCTCTAACAGTTCACGGGCTGTCTGGTCCCTACTTCTGCTTATTACCTTCGTTTCTTTCAGATTAGCTGTACACTTGATCTTTCTTTCTTCACTGCAAACTTTGCAGTGATGGGGCAGATGTGATTCTGTGCCATTTTTTAAATCTCGATTGTGTTCTGCTAATCGGTCGTTGATACAACGGCCAGTTTGGCCGATGTACTTCTTTCCGCACGTTAGAGGAATCTGGTAGACGACTCCCATGGCACACTTAACAAACGGTGCTGCATGTCTCGTCTTACATTCAGTTTTCTTTGCCTTGTTGGGATCAGTTTTAACGCACAGGGCAGCCAGTTTCTTGGGAGCGGAAAAAACCACAGGTACCTTGTATTTTTTTGCCACATGCTTCAAATTGTGCGCCACCTTATGGGTGTACGGGATGACGACCGGCCTACATTTCTTTTTGGTGACCTCATCTTCATTGCCTTCTTGACTACTTTCTTTCTTCAGTTTTCTCAACAAAGCTTCTACTACGTTGGTCACAATCGACGTTGGAAAACCTGCATGTTCCAACTTCCGAACCTGGATTTTAAAGCTTTCGCTCGCTTTATGGCAACACGCATTGAAAATGCGTGTTGCCATTGAAAAGAATGCATTGAAAAGAATGGCGCGGTTTCTTTCCAAAATGCTGCAGGTGTTTCTGTTGCGAATTTCATGGCTATGTTAGAGTTTTACCTGTCTTGCACTGTGGTATCATTTGCAGACCAGTTGTTTGTTCAAAAAAGGGGAATTTGTATTGGTTCCTGCGTCGCTCCTGTGCTGTGTAACATTTTTCTTGCGGAGCTGGACAGGTCATTGGCACAAACTTTTGACGAAGCCAAAGTGCTGAAAACTTTTAGATTTGTTGATGATTTTTTAATTATTTAAAAAAAAACAGGTTCCCTTTTTTTACCCACAAACAGTGGAAGAAGTTTTATCTGCGTTTAAACTACTTGGAAAAGGTTTGGACTTCACCCATGAGCTTGCCCAAGGCAATAGGTTGCAGTTTTTAGACATTAACATCACCCTTAAAGACGAAAGCTTTTGCTGGATGTATTGTTCTCGCGCGCGAAAAGAATTAATGCCATATGATTCTGCCCATTCAAAGACTGTAAAGCGCGCCATCGCCCAGATGTGCCTGGAAGCATCGCTGAAGAATTCGTGTTGCCATAAAGCGAGCGAAAGCTTTAAAATCCAGGTTAGGAAGTTGGAACATGCATGTTTTCCAACGTCGATTGTGACCGACGTAGTAGAAGCTTTGTTGAGAAAACTGAAGAAAGAAAGTAGTCAAGAAGGCAATGAAGATGAGGTCACCAAAAAGAAATGTAGGCCGGTCGTCATCCCGTACACCCATAAGGTGGCGCACAATTTGAAGCATGTGGCAAAAAAATACAAGGTACCTGTGGTTTTTTCCGCCCCCAAGAAACTGGCTGCCCTGTGCGTTAAAACTGATCCCAACAAGGCAAAGAAAACTGAATGTAAGACGAGACATGCAGCACCGTTTGTTAAGTGTGCCGTGGGAGTCGTCTACCAGATTCCTCTAACGTGCGGAAAGAAGTACATCGGCCAAACTGGCCGTTGTATCAACGACCGATTAGCAGAACACAATCGAGATTTAAAAAATGGCACAGAATCACATCTGCCCCATCACTGCAAAGCCTGCAGTGAAGAAAGAAAGATCAAGTGTACAGCTAATCTGAAAGAAACGAAGGTAATAAGCAGAAGTAGGGACCAGACAGCCCGTGAACCGTTAGAGGCATTCTATATCAAATGCAACTGTAGCGACTGTGTTAGTACCCCCTCAATTGCAATATATAAGAATGAAACTGCTCTTTTAGATGCACGGGGTTGATACACCTGTGTGACTCGCCTATCTCTTCAAATGTTGTACAACCCTCCCGCGCATGTGTGGTTCTTGCTATCCTTATTGATTGTTTGTCTTATATTCATTCGCATTCGCGGTGAATAAATCAGTTGGAAGTTGCGCCTGTCCTGTCTATCTTGCTGCGTGTTGTCTGTTTCGGCGCTACATCCCTTGTCTGGAAATATAAATTATTTAGTTGTTGTACACAAACACCACAGGGTTTTCCATGTATGCAAATGTCTAACGACTCGTAAAAAACACACAAACAAAAATTTGGTGTCTACAGTCTTTGGAGACGGAGCTTAAGCGTGCGGAAAGATTTTTTTCCGCTGGCCGCAGCTCTGTTGCGTGAGATATCAGATAGCAATTGCCGTAGTCGCATAATGTTTTACTTCTCTGTCTTTTTTAGTTTTACTACCACCGTCTATTATTATTATTATTTTAATCCCTCATCTACAAATGACACAGTGTCCATCTCCTGCGTGCGTTATGCATTCCCTGTTTCTTTTTGGTATTTTTGCTTTCTTTCCTGTTCTCTTCCCGAGCAATCCTTCATTTTTTGTCCACGGAAAAAATTCGTGACAAATACTCTCTGTGCACCCGACTTCTTGGCCGATCTCTTTGTGTGTGCATAGGCCATTGTACGAGGTTAACAACAAGAACAACAACCACAGCCTGCCGACTGAGGTTCTGAATGTCTTATGACAGGTCTCAATAGCGGAAAAGAGGAAGCGAGTAGTTCACGCGGACGTCCAACAGGCCGTACAATTAACGTGCGTTGTAGTCGTGATTGCTATCCCTTCGAAGGTCCGATTCCAATTCCGTGAACACTGCGCCTTCCCCGTTCATATAATTTCATTATGCGCGCTGCTACAGTAGGCGTTTTTATGACACGTTCTTTTTACCATAAGATGGCAGGCTCCGCGGCGTCCTTAAAGCCGCTAGGTGGGGTGACGTTGCGTTTCTCGTGTCGCAAAGTCGAGTAGTCGGGTGGATTAAGTTGACCATGACTATCCAGTGGCTACAGCCTTATCCCTGGAGCGCCAATATCAGTTTTCCCGAAACTGAGATGGGTCTCTGAACAGACCAGGGAACGGTGTGCTAAAAAATACTGCCATGTGGCTATCGACCTAACGGTGAGCTCTTTTCAAAGTCGAAGGTATAAATACGCACGTGAATAGCAACATCAATGGTCCTTCGCCATTTTGCGGTCGAGATCCCGAACGTGGAGGCTAACAAAGAGGGTTCAGCTTAAGTTAAGGACAACGCAGCGAGCTATGGAAAGAAAAATGATAAGTGTAACGTTAAAAGATCGGAAGAGGGCGGAGTGGGTGAGGGAACAAACGCGGGTTAATGATATCCTAGTTGAAATCAAGAGGAAGAAATGGGCTTGGTCAGGGCATGTAATGCGAAGGCAAGATAACCGCTGGTCCTTAAGGGTAACGGGTTGGTTTCCAAGAGAAGGCAAACGTAGCAGGGGACGGGAGAAAGTTGGGTGGGCGGATGAGATAAAGAAGTTTGCGGGGTACAGTGGCCGCAACTGGCAAAGGACAGGGTTAAGAGACACATGGGAGAGCCCTTTGCTCTGCAGTGGGTGTAGTCAGGCTGATGATGATGATGTTGAAACAATGCAGATCACCCGGCTTTTTTTTAAGCGGCCTTATTCGAGGCAACTCACGCTTAAGTGTACTGTTTCTGGTTAAACTCTTCTAAGTTACAAGCCGCACGGCCTGCATGATGTTGCGTGCGGGCAACTCGATGAACACTTCCTCGGCGTAGGTGCACAGCGCCTGCGCACCCAGCACCGCTCCGCGACGGACGTTGAAAAGGGGCATCATCTCCATGCTCCCGGTGCTGGCTCTCTCCTCCTCTCGACCTGACTGAAAGAGTGTCAAGTCGAGAAGGAAAGGTGGTTGGGGAGCTGAAAGGATTCCAGGAAAACTTGAGGGAGCCTGAAAAAGCTTCCAGCTGTTAAGAAGAGTCCCTGAGATCCTCCAGGTCCTCCGATTGTTGTAAACAGGACCCCTCCTCCGAAGCGCGCGCTTGCGCCGGGGCGCAGGCGCCGCTACCTGACATGCACAGATATCTGCGCCCCACACGCGCCTGCTCGCGCATCCCACCTGCGCACTGCAGGCTCTGTGCAGGCTCTGTGCATGCGCGCAGAGCCTGCAGCGTGCGCCCGTCCGCCAGTACGCCTAGGGTGTGTCCATCGAGTTAGCCCTTAAGGAGTTATCAAGAAATAAAACAAAGCTTCCTGGCTGTTGTCGGCAAGCTTAAAATTTTCGCTTTTGTCTAAATTCGGGCTACTACGTAGGCCAGTTTGGCTAACTCCAGTCGGAGCGATCTGGCAAACCGCGCCTTCGCAGCAGTCATTTCCCTGCCTTCACGGACAGCAAGCGTGTACTCGTGGTGCTTCCTTCCCACTTTCTTGCGCTTGGATTATCTCCATCCGCTATGGGTACGCCTCCTAACTGCTCCATGTGCGCTGATGTTGAAGCTCTAGAGCAAATACTTCGGTCATGCATAACAAAGTGTAACAATGCTTAGCAAAGTACTGCATGGATAAGCAGGGCTAGCGCACCTTCTTCGCAATTCTTTAAAGATATGCAAAGCGCCTGATATTTTCTTTTCTTGATACAGTTTGATACAGTTTTTGATGCAGGTTTCAGAGTAGAGATTCTGGTTCAAAACTCTGGCAAGTTACAAGCAGCGGTGTCAAAATTCCTTATACCGTTCGAAGCCGATAAAACAAGCCAAAGAAGCGTGTGCAACATTCCGCATCCCGCATCAGTGAACAGGTGGGGACAAATACTCGTTGTGAAAATTGAAACATTTTTTAAACCAATGATATGTTACCTCAGTTGTTTTGAGCGCCTACACACATATGGGAGGCAGTGCGATGGAGCCACTGTCGATGGCTGTGGCTCCCGCAAACCGCACCGAATGTCCACTATATTAAACACCGTTTTCTGAAGTTTCCTCCCTTCTCCAGTGCCAGCTAAAGCTAAACATTTGTGTTTCCGAATGATAACCGTACTGCCCGTTGTTTCTTCAGCAAATTCTGAGTCTGGTTTAGTATAAAGAATTAACAGGGAAATTGGTTTTTGAGGGAAGGAAATTCAGTAGTATCTGTCTCACATATCTCGGCGGATGCCTGAACCGCGCCGTAAGGGAAGGGAAGAAGGTAGGAGTGAAAGAAGAAAGAGAGATTTGACAAACTGCCTTTTAAAAAATGAAATTCGGAGGAATTGCCACCTCAGGAAAGGGTAGAAAACAACTTTTTCCGTTCAGGGAAAGTTCCACGACCTGTTAAGATCTAAGAACAATTTTCAGTTCTTCGCCAGCAACATCGAGGACGTGAGGAGGCAATGACGGTAATATAGGAATTTTCTGAAAATTAAGCCCAGCCCTCTGGATTGTTTACAGAATATTTATGTAATTGTAACGAAAAGACCAAACAACACAGACCTCCCTTTACTTTTAATAGGCTGCTTTTCTATAGCTTCTAGCTGAAAATTTCTCAAAGGAAAAATTAAAAATTTCCTGCCAACGCCCACTCCACCAGGTCACCACTCATCATTGGTGTCCACGATGGCACGTCGGACGGCATCCGTCGCCCTGCGTAGAAGAATGAGAAGTGCTTGAGGCTGCGCAGCTTACTTACTATACTATACTTCTCTTCTAAGCAAGCAATGATATGTACCCGTGATAGCCGATTGCGTTTCAAACGCGTTTTTGTTCGCACAGTGTTTGAAACATCAGCAAGCGGCCGGATTGAAATCCGAACACGCTGAACCCCTATTCCTCCAGTGCGTTGTGCGGCATTCATAGCAAAGTTTTTATATTATCCCTGAGCTCTCTCTACAGTGCCTGTTCCTATAGGTTACATTCTTAAGACATGAAAAGCTCAAATTTCTCTAATACTCAAAACAGTCTAAACTTTTCCACTTTATATTTCTCAAAAACAGTACGGAAGCGAACGTAGGGGACTGGATATCGGAGATGTCAGTAACCCTATCCATAGCCCGCTTGGGCAGCTTTTCTGGGAGTTCATGGCATCTGCTGCCAGAGGTGAACTTGAGATGCTTGAGCATAGGGACTCTAGTGATGCATGGCTCGAAGTCTACACAAGTTACCCGCAAGCTACTCACAAATTCGTCCACAAGAGGTAATGGTCCGAGGAATGAAAGCAGAAAGGGGCTGTTTTTTTACATCATGCACACTTTTAACCTTTAAAAAATGCGTCAATGGTCGCCAGGAAAAGTATGGAGTGTATTTCGCTGGCGAAACCTGTTTATCGAGAGCTACATTCTTCCTAAAAGGGCGCTTCCAAAGGCCATAACATTACACCGAGAAAAGAATGAATCCTGTGTCGCCAGAAGCTTTTGAAATCATCATCCACACAGCCATACGAATTTCCGACTTCAACACTGCTTTTCAGTGCTTGTTCAGTGCCTCACGGGTGTTATCACGCCCACTGAAATGCTGCTAATATCTTCGCATGGAAGAGAGAAGCTGGGCCCCCCACATCGGGCGCGGCACACACGAAGCGTATGTTCACCATTTGAACGTTGGCCTTCAGTCATGAACGGGGCTAAATATCCCATGTTTCGGAAAGCTTTCGTTCCAGAGAAATATTGATCACGAGAAAGAGCAGAGCTTAAGACGGCAGCCTTTTAGTGTCTGTAAGGAAGTTTTGCATGGCGGAAAGCACATTCCAGTTGCTGTGCCCAAGGGAGGAAGCCCCAAGAGACAGAGCAACCCCAGCTGACAGGCTTAGACCTAGCTGTCGTAACGGATGCTCCAGCAGGCGGCTCCGTAAAGAGGAGAAGCGGCGGCAGGTCAACAAGAAATGATCTATCGTTTCGGGTTCTACGCAGAACGGGCACAATGGGGAGACCGCCAGACCAGATCTATAAAGGTAGAAGTTTAAGTGAGGCACGCGACAACGTAGACGCGTGAAGGAAACCTCAAGCTTGCGTGATCGCCATCCTTTACTGCACCACGGGTAAAGGAGATGCCGGAATTCGGGAGAGGAGGTCAGAGCTGATGCTGCGAATTCTTTAAAGAGCAGATACCTGCGAAACCTCGCCGCCGTAAGAGCGTAACCTAAACAAAAATCTAGAGCCATTCTTCTTTGCCTTCTGCCTCGTGTTCTGCGTGGCTCGTGCAGGAGGAACGGTACTAGCAGCTGAGCGCAGACTGCGCACTTATCAGTAATGACAAATGTGTTTAATGTAGGAAATAATTACTACTTCAGACCTTAAAATCATGTCGCCCGAAGGAGGACGGAATTGGAACAGGTAGCGAAGCGAGAGAAGAAAAAAAACTAAAGAGAATGTTTACTACATTCGAATCGGAGCGGAAGCATGGATTTGTGCTACGTAGAAGACGACGGTGAGCAGGCAGTGCGCGGAATGTAGGAGATGAAAGTTGATGAAGACGACGGTTTCCAATGCACAGCGCGAGAGTGTTGCCCACTTTGACACAAGGCGCACTGGCAGCAGCGATAGCCTAGTGGTCTGGCTGAGCGGCCCTTAAAGGAGATGTGTTCGCGCAGCCGCGGGTTCGGCTCCCAGTCATGGGTATTGATTCAATTTCTTTTTCTCTTTTCATGGTTTGACCTCTAACTTAGGTGAAGGTCAAAACTAGGCACCCGGCGATTGAAGCAGGAGGTCCCGTAGCTTTCGCTTCAAAACAGGGGATGGCTTCATGCTGCTCCTACAGCAGCACGCTTTAATTCAACAGGAGGACGACCCTTTGTGGTTTAGGCGGACTTCACGGAACGGATAAGCGGCTGATTGCGCTAGTTGCTGAAGCCACGAAAACAGGCGCAGAGTATATGCGCGCTACCGGGGTCAAAGAACAAAAGTCGAGGAAGGCGGCATGTCCAGCAAGCAAACAACCTGGCCAATAGTTGAGTGCGCATTCCATCGTCTATGAACAGTGATATCATATGTTACGGCTTTCATGGAATGCATTTCACGCTGACAGCTACTTTCAACGACGAGGCGCGCTACAATATTCTGCGTAGATGAGAGGAAGCGGAACCCGCGCCAATGCTCCCCATGGATTACGCGTTCATTGCAGAGATCGACTGTAAAATGAGAGTATTTGTCATAGTTGCCTGATTGCAGCACTTAACTACGTTCTTGTTCAACCCCATCTAAAATAATCGTTCTTTTCAAAGCACTCTGCTCCATCCATCTGTGATCCGACGCCACACTTCAGAATTAGACGTGTTGCTTTTCAGTAGTTTTAGTCGTACCTACTTTTATTAGTAGCAGCAGAGTTTTATTAGTGGCACAATTACTTTTTCTTCGTTTCAGAAACCGATAAGACATTTTATCTTGTGTGTGGCTACGAACTCCCCAACGTCGCTGGTCACCGCACTGTGTTAATAAACAAGCTATTTTTTAAATGTTGCTTATCAGCTAGTTAACTCTTGTCATTTTTAACAACTTACCTTCTCCGCGGCGGAGGGCGTGTTGCCGAAAAAACTTTCTCCCTATATCAAACACTGCATTTTTAGATTTATTCAAATTGCTGGAGAGAACTACCGGTATAAATAATTTGTAAAAGCTCTTCTACCCCGCCGGCAGGCTTTGCGACTTATTTGTCGTTCGCGTTTTATACAGCTTTGTTAGAGAAATCATCATGAAGATCAGCCTGGTATTGTTTAGCAAAATTATGCACCCAGTTAAAGGCAAAATGCATGTTTTGCGTCCAACCTAGCATACGTCGTTTATGTTCGTGAAAAGATCCCAACCTGACAAACGTCAAAAAACGACTCTAAGGCAACGCGTGTTATAAGAGAAGTCTACAAGGGTAAATGATTTCTTTGAGTCTGTGTGCTTTTCGAGCAGGTGCTTGGTTTGATTAAAGATTTTGAATAAATTTTGGTTTGATTAAAAATGTACATTCGAGGTAGTAATTTCAGTGCTTGCGCAAACACGTGTGCGTTGGTTCTTAACAATCCACTTAAGGAATATACCGCAAGTGTCTTGAAACCCCGGGGCAACAGCAGCTGCACTCCTTAAGTCCAGTAAAATACGTACTGCATTCATCAGTGCAATATAGCTGCGCTGCCATAGGGACTCCGTGGTTTTAAATCAAATAACGCAGAGCTCAGGTGCACTGATCACGTGGGTTAGAAAAAGAGCGCTCAAGCTAGCTGGATTACAGCTCTATTCTAACTAGCCTTGGAGGACTCGGCTATCGCTGCAGCTTATCGCTCTCCCTGTCCTAACTGGTAGCCTGCCTCGCTATGCTCTGGAAGTATTGATCGGTGCGAAAATTTGACTATGGCCGCTGAAGAGCGGGCTAGGCCTATTACGCGTCAAAGAGCGAAATCAAGCCACAGACGCCATGCATGCTGTCTAGCAGTCGAAAAAGAACGCAGCTGCGTGCGGCGGCACGCAATGTATCAAAGACAGCCAAGGAAACCGAATATAGCAAGCAAATATGACAGGATAAACTGCCCGGAACATTTGACCGTAGAGCGCAAGCCCGGTCCATTTTATCTCTGAGTTGCCCAGATCTTTGTCACGTAATACAGAAAGAAAAGAAATCACTAAAGTCAAGCAACTAAGGACTACATAACCACTAGTTCTGCCATATGCACCGTTTAAGCAACGCTTTTCCCGCCCTGCTTCTTAATGAACCATCTAAACTAGCAATCTCTAACTACAAAGGTAACTGCCGCATGTGTTGTGAATTACCCTTTGCGGGAATGGCTATAATGGTTCATCCCTCTGGCAGCACTGCACCGTACTCCGCTGGGCTATTTTGTCGTCTCGCTCTTTCTTCCTTGCGCTCTTCGGTCGTCGTGCTGTTTCTTCACTGTGCTGCTTTGTCCGACGTGCTATTTTGACGCGTGCTGTTTTTCCCTGTGCTGTTTTGTCGCCGTACTGCTTTTTCCTTGTGCTGTTTCGTCACTGTGCCTTTTTATCCCTGTGCTGTTTTGTCGCTGTGCTGTTTTTTATGCGCTGTTTTGACGCATGATGTTTTTACGTAAGCTGTTCTTTTGTGTCCCCTGCTTTTAACGATCAATTGTCCTAAACCTTAATTGGTGATAAATAGTGGACCTATTTGTTTTCCATGTGCTTGACTTCTGCGATAAACGATATTGCTTTGATTCCATGGTATGCACTTTTCAAACACTGCAGCCCGGGGTGTGACGAGGGGGCGGTTATTCGGTGTCAAAACACCCCCCCCCCCCCCCAAAAAAAAAAAAATTTCTGTGCTCTGCATTTCCTCCCCCTCCCCTCTTTTGGGCCTTTTTATCGTCCATGCTATTTATACATCGCATCGATATATGAAAATATAAAAACGAAATGAGGAAAAGTGTCGGTGTATTCTTTAAAAGATTCAAGTGCGTTGTCACGGCTATAAATTGGGAAGCGAACGTATGGCGCTCCTTTTAACTGTAGGCACAGTTCACGTAATTAAACATACGCTTCCACGTGAGCGTACTTTTTCTTCGTTGGCATTTTTCTCCAATGACCAGTAACTATCGCGAAAATAAAAGGCGTTTTTTTTTAAAGCGCCTCTGTGGCCGGGCGCAGGTTCAAATAAATGTGGTAGAAGTTCTCCCAAATTCAGGTGCTGACTTTGCTGTAGAGCAGAAGCTTGTGGGTTGTATATTAAAATATTACAAATAGCAAAGATTTTTTGTACGGTTATTTTTTGACAGAAAATAACTGTTCTTTACCGATCAAATTCTAGGCGTCCTGAGTGGACTCCTACTTCTATGTTGATATTACTGTGAAGGAAACAACTAACCCTTCGGATTTATTAAAGCAGAAAAGTGAGTAGAAATTGTTCGGGCGCAGGCTCTCTTTCTTTTCTTTTTTTTTTACCGAACACACTCAAAAAATATTTCTGGCTACGCCACTGATTGCAGAAACCTCCCGACTTCTCTTTCGCCGGGTATAATGATTCGGGAGAAAGATTGACGGCAGGAGAGCGGCAGAGAACTCTACCTACTCTATCATCCGCATTAAACAGAGCGCATAAACAGATAATCTTGCAGTAAGGTGATGGTGGTATAAAAAAGAAATTTAAAAGAAAAAGCATTGGCCCGGACTTCTTAGTATAACTGGGACACATGAGGGACAAAGAATTCTACACATTTGGAACCTTTGGGTTCCACTGCACAAAATCGACCATCCGCGTACACCGATTTGAACTGCGCGGGGGCAGCGGAGCGGTTCTGGCATCGTATTTACAGATTCCAAAGAAATCCGCCATTTGCGGAATCGCGATAACAGATATCTTAAAAAATGTATATTGCAGCTTTTTTTTACAACGAAGCTTGTCGTTAGATTAACAAGTTTACATTCCCATCCAACTTCCGATGGAACACTCTTCTTCAGTATCGGCTCAGTAAATTTAGATGTATCTGCTCGTCATTATAAAATATTCGAAGCTAACTATTCGTATTTTAAGTACCTATTCGGTCAAAACCTTTAATTTTCTAGTATGACTTCCTCATCGTCGTCGTCTCCTTTCCACTTCGTGCGCTCTCGCGTGCCGGTTCCGCGCGCATCGCGTCCCCGCGAGGAGCAGTTCGAACGAAGCTCTTAACGTGGCCAGATACCTTTGTTCTTTTCCGTTTATGACGTGTCCTTGCCTGACACGCGCTAGTCTTTGCATTTAGAGCAGTGTTACGACAGTACCACCATTCTCGAGCATAGCCCCACCAGCGTGGACTCAACTCCGCTTGTCGAGAGGGCAGGCAGACAGCTCATCTCAGACGACTCCTCCATGGTCCCGCCGCCGCGTCGACATGCTCTCGGGGCGCAGCACTGGAGCCGCCTCTCTTTTTGGAGCTGCCCTCGAGGGGATCCATTGCCACCACTTCATCCCGGCCTTCGAATCCGAGGTGGGCAGATATTTCAACAGCCACCGACGCCTTTTGCTCGACTTCATAGAGGAGAGCAGCCACAATACGACTTGCCGATCGGATCATGCAGTCGGGGTGCCGCTCGAGAACATCTGTTTTCTTCAGGCCGCAGTCAAGGGGCAACGCTGCCAAAACGTCCTCCCGGCCCTGCGTCCCAAAGTCGGCGACGAATCGAACGACTGCCGGCACCTTTTGCTCGGCTTCATGGTGAAGAGCAGCCGCAATACGACGTGCCGATCGGACCATACAGCCGGGGTGCTGCTCCAGGACAGCCGTTTTCTTCAGGCCGTGGTCAGTGGGCAACGACGCCACCACGTCGTCCCGGCCCCGCGACCCGAAATCGTCGGCAAATAGGACGGTTGCCGGCACCTTTTGCTCGGCTTCATGGTGACGAGCAGCCGGGGACAGGCACTCAGGCTGCAATTCTGAAGCCGCCGCTCTCTCGAGTACGTGGTCGGGCGGCTCCGCCGCTGCAACGTCGTCCCGGCCTTTCGTTTCCAGAGGAGCTCCGAACGAGACGACTGCCGACGACCCTCGCCTGACTTCATGGGGAAAAGCAGCCCGCCATATGGCGACGTGCCGGTCGGCGAGGACACTCAGGATGTAGCACTGGAGCCGCCTTTCTTGAGGGTACGGTGGGAAGACTTCTCGGCCGTCAAGCCATCCCGGCCCTCCTTCCATCGCGGGCGGCCAACGGGGTGACCGCTGACCCCCGTTGGCCGACTTCACGGAGAAGGGAAGCCACAAGACAACGTATTGGTCGGACGGTGTCTACTAGGAGCTGCACTGCAGCTGTCTGTTTCGCGGCTGCGGTCGGGAGTCATCACCGCCTTCGTTGTAGCAGCCCTCCATTCAGGCTTTGGCGGCGAATCTGACCCCAGCCGTTACATATCGTGCGATATGGGGCATATCGCGTCACATCTCTTTAAATTGATTAGTGCTATGTTAAGCATAAAAGTGTTCGTGGCCAACCTCTGTGTTTTTTGTTTTGATGGCTTTTCAACCTTTTTTTAGTCTATTCAGCCTTTTTGCATCTTGAAAGCTTGCCTCCGCACAAGGCAGCTTCCGCTTGCCGCATGTTCTATGCGCTTGCCGCGCTATGCGCTTGCCGCATGTTCTACTATGCGCTTATTAAGGCGGAAGCCTTTAATGTCTCATCGTTGTAAGCGGCAGTTGTCGACAGAAATGTCACGCTTTTCAATTGGTGGAAACGGTCGTGACGTCACAGTGCGCGAATTTCAAACGGGGCCAATTGTACTTTGGCTAGTAACCATGTAACCAACTGAAGGGATCGTATAGTGATGCTGCAAGTAAGTGCGACTGAGCTTAGTTAATTTCTTAATTACCCAATTAGCCTAATTAACTTTTCTAGTCAGGCCATATAAATAAATAAAACTGAGCAGGAAAGTGGTCGAGCTCGGGAATCGAACACCGGTCTTCGGCGCGCGAGACGAGCATGCTACCCACTCCGCCATGCCAGCTCGATGGTTTGGAATGAACAAAGGCGCGTCTAGTGAATACGGTGTCTTCCCTCACTCTCATCCTCCTGCCTTCCCTTCCGGCGAGGTTTATGTGTCCACCGAGAAATGAGAGACAGATACATTTCCTTTCCCCAAAAACCAATTTACCGACGAGCGAGGCGTAGAACCGAATGGGCGATGGCGTTCTATGGACTCCCTGGCAGCGTTGCAAGACGCTGTCGCGTTCAACTCTTAGAGGCGAAGCTTAACATCTTAACCACTTTATGTCAAAAAAGTGCCCACCTGAATTTTGACGCGTGTCCACCGAGATATGTGAGACATATACTGCGTAATTTCCTTTCCTATAATACAATTTTCATTTTCTTCATTACGGGCCCTCTTTGTCTTCTTTCACTCCCACTTCCTCCCTTCCTCTACGGTGCGGTTCAGGTGTCCACCGAGATGACAGAGAATTACTGCGCCATTTGCTTTCCTCAAAAAGCGTTGTGTTCAAAGGGCAAGGCATCGCGCCGAACGGGTGGTGGCGTTTCGTGGACTCCTTGGCAGCGCTACAGCACGCCGTCGCGTTCCGCTCCTATAGGCGAAGCTTAAGCGTCATTAATTAGCAGTTAATTAGTATTCAGTATTTAATCAGTAATTAACCATAAATTAGTGATTTGACATCACTTAGTAATTAGTACTCCATTATATGTGACGCCACCAGTGCCACAGAAGCAGCGAAAGTGGTGCTCAAAACGCTTTCGCCTCTACGCACTTTAGACAGTCAAAGTGCCCCCTGAATTTTTGTAGCAAAATATTGTAGCGCGTCTCGTCGTTGAAAGTAGGTGTCAGCATGCAATGCATTCCATGAAAGCTGTAACATATGATATGACTGTTCATAGACGATGGAATGCGCGCTCAGCTATTGGCCAGGTTCTTTGGTTGCTGGACATGCCGCCTTCCTCGACTTTTGTTCTTTGACCCCGGTAGCGCGCATATACTCTGCGCCTGTTTTCGAGGCTTCAGCAACTAGCGCAATCAGCCGCTTATCCGTTCCATCAAGTCCGCCTAAACCACAAAGGGTCGTCCTCCTGTTGAATTAAAGCGTGCTGCTGTAGGAGCAGCATGAAGCCATCCCCTGTTTTGAAGCGAAAGCTGTGGGACATCCTCCTGCTTCAATCGCCGGGTGCCTAGTTTTGACCTTCAGCTAAGTTAGAGGTCAAACCATGAAAAGAGAAAAAGAAATTGAATCAATACCCATGACTGGGAGCCGAACCCCCGGCTGCGCGAACACATCTCCTTTAAGGGCCGCTCAGCGAGACCACTAGGCTATCGCTGCTGCCAGTGCGCCTTGTGTCAGAGTGGGCAACACTCTCGCGCTGTGCATTGGAAACCGTCGTCTTCATCAACTTTCATCTCCTACATTCCGCGCACTGCCTGCTCACCGTCGTCTTCTACGTAGCACAAATCCGTGCTTCCGCTCCGATTCGAATGTAGTAAACATTCTCTGTAGTTTTTTCTCTTCTCTAGCTTCGCTACCTATTCCAATTCCGTCCTCCTTCGGGCGACATGATTTTAAGGTCTGAATTAGTAATTTGTGATTACTGATAAGTGCGCAGTCTGCGCTCAGGTGCTAGTACCGTTCCTCCTGCACGAGCCACGCAGAACACGAGGCAGAAGGCAAAGAAGAATGGCTCTAGATTTTTGTTTAGGTGGAGCTCTCGACCTCCCAATTGCAACATCCAACCAACGTCTCCTCGGCCTGGGGATGACGAACACCTTTGGGGAGCTGCGCGAGGCTCATCTCAGCAATCAATCAATACTTGCGGTTAAGCAAAACACGTGCGGGTAGCCGCCTACTGACCCGCCTCCACATCAATTACACAACCCAAGAGGAGAAGCGGGTATCCATGCCCGAGGCCTGGCGCTTCGCACTAAAGGTTCGCCCCCTCCACAATAACATGACAAAAGATGCCCATGATGGCCGCCGCCTCGCGCGAGCGGAGGCCATTTCCAAGCAGTACGGTGCTCGACCAGGGGTATTTTACACGGACGCGGCAGGTCCACACCATGGGGGTTGGTACACGGCTGCCGTTGTCCACCAAAACAACCCAGTTCAGGGCCTCACCTTCCGTGCCCCCAACATTACATTCGCGGAGGAAGTTGCTATCGCACTTGCAGCTGCGGATCCAGCGTCCCGAGTCATTATCACCGACTCAAGAGAAGCTTGCCGCAATTTTGAACAGGGCCAAATTCTAGATCGTGCTTTCCAAATTTTACACAGTTGTGAGTACCGGGATTTCCCAACCCGGCGCACCATCATCTGGGCCCCAGCACATGCGGGGATAGAGGGAAATAAGGTAGCGGACACTACCGCCCGCGCGCTTAACCACCGAGCATCGCCTCTCTCGCCGCCTGATCCGGCTACTGATTTTAATCCGGCTATTACTTTTCGGGAGATCTCTCTCCTGTATCAAAACGCTCACGGCCGATACCCACCCCCCTGTAAAGGCCTGAATAAGGCAGAGGAGCGTTGGCTACTTCGCCTCTACACCAACACGGTACTGTGCCCGGCAGTGCTCAAATATTTCTATTCGGCCTTTTCGGGCGAGTGTCCACACTGTGGGGAAGTGTTTGCGGACACGTATGACATGGTGTGGGCATGCCCTGCCAATCCTGCTTTCCCACCCCACCCCCACCCCACCCGAGAGGACTGGGAGGCTGCCCTGCTCGGCTGCTCAACTCTCCAGGACCAACGAGCCCTGGTGACAAGAGCCCGGGCCGCCGCGGAGGCCACAGGGGTCCCGGACTAGGGATCCCTCCTAGTGATTGTGAGGGCCGGGCCCTTCAGGCACGGTCCAAGCAATACCTCTGTATATAGTATAAATAAATGTCTTACACCACCACCACCACCTTACGGCGGCCAGGTTTCGCAGGTATCTGCTCTTGAATTAATTCGCAGCATCAGCTCTGACCTCCTCTCCCGAATTCCGGCATCTCCTTTACCCGTGGTGCAGTAAAGGATGGCGACCACGCAAGCTTGAGGTTTCCTTCACGCGTCTACGTTGTCGCGTGCCTCACTTAAACTTCTACCTTTATAGATCTGGTCTGGCGGTCTCCCCGTTGTGCCCGTTCTGCGGAGAACCCGAAACGATAGATCATTTCTTGTTGACCTGCCGCCGTTTCTCCTCTTTTACGGAGCCGCCTGCTGTAGCATCCGTTACGACAGCTAGGCCTAAGTCTGCCAGCTGGGGTTGCTCTGTCTCTTGGGGCTTCTTCCCTTGGGCACCGCAACTGGAATGTGCTTTTTGCCATGCAAAACTTCCTTACAGACACTAAACGGCTGCCGTCTTAAGCTCTGCTCTTTCTCGTGATCAATATTTCTCTGGAACGAAAGCCTCCTTCTTTGTCGGCCATCATCAAAGCAAGGTCAAAGTTCCTATTTTTTGATATTTTTATCTTTTATTTTTATTTAGTTATTTTTTGTTTCCATAATGTCATACCAAGTAGCCCCTCACCGCACTCTTCTAGATTTCATTTCTTCTACATGGGGCTCTTTTCTGTGTACCCTTTCCTTCGAGGATCAGAGCGCTGCGTGCACTAGCCTCATCGCTGCAAAAACATGCGAGGCCAGGTGGTTGGGCTTCTGCCTGCGCAAGAATCTGCGCCCGCCGGAGGTGTTGGGCTTCTTCGGGATTCTTGGCTGCTCCGAGGGACACTGGAAAAGAATTGCAAAGATCCTGAGAAGCGTATGCTGGATACACGTCCGCCTGTTGCAAGACTGGCTACGGTTTCTGTGCTTCAGCTGGAAGGAAACGGGCCCGACAGGATTCCGGGCACTCAAGGATTACCAGGTCCTGGCTGAGGCAAGTGCTGAGTTGCTTTGGAACATGCGGCGACTGAACCTACCCAAGGACCCCAAAAAGCAGGTTGGTGTTGTTCCGGTTGTCTACCTTGGAGGGGCATCGGTTCCACACAACGTTGAAAGTGTCCTCAACAAGGGCCCCTAGTTCAGCGTGGAAGTCCCCCTGAGCAAGCCCGAGGCTTTGGCGGCGGCGCATACGATTGCTGACAAAGTTCAAGGTGAAGATAAAGAACGGTGCCATTTAGAATGTGTTGATTCAATCCGCAACACCTTCAAAAGCAAGAAAGAAAGAACACTCCATGGTGAGATCTGTGGCAAGCTATTTTAGGAACTCTGACCTCGCTTTGGTGATGGCCGACAAAGAAGGAGGCTTTGTGGTTCTGCCTCAGAAGCTTTTTAGTGATAAGGCCATGACATCTGTCTTAAAGAACTTTACGAGAACAGAACTAAAGCCGTCTAAAGCGAAGGCAAAGGCGGTTGCACTGTTAAGGGATTTGAAACTCGACAGGCTAAAAAGTGAAGCGGTGAAAAACAAGGTCCTAGTGCTCACTGTGTTCTTTAATGCCAAGAGCCACAAGATAGAATGCCCTTTTAGAGCCGTTGTTACAGAAACTGGATCCTGGCATGTTGTGGTCAGTCACTACCTTCAGCGCCATCTGGGAAGTCTGACGCCCGACAATCCGTACAAGGTCAGCAGCTCAGACCGAGTGGCCGAAATGTTAGGGGATAGCCTCTCCGATGTTAACTTGGGCTTCTCGGTTGAGATCGAAGAGTTGTTCTACTCCCTTCCCTACGATGACCTGTTCCGTGCAGTCCGGAACTGTATCGAACGTTCTGGTGCTGTGTCTTTCCAGAATGCGTGCGGTATTTCTGTTGAAGGTTTTTTGGAATTGCTTAAGGTTTATCTTACTTCAACGACTGTGAGTTTTCAGGAAAAATTTTACGTGCAGAAACGCGGTATTTGCATCGGGTAATGTGTAGCTTCAGTTTTATCGGAAATTCTTTTAGCTGAAATTGACCGCTCGCTATCGCGAGTACTATCTGACGACCGTATCGTTGGAGTGTTCCGATACTTGGACAACTTTTTAATCCTTTTAAATATTGACCAAAACGACGACTTGGCCCAGGTGGCGATGGAGGTTTTAGCATCTTTTAAGTCAGCCTTTCCGAGTTTTGATTTTACCATTGAACTTCCTGAAAACTCTTGTTTGCAATTCTTAGATTTAAAATTATTTTTGAACGATCCTGACCACCTCTGCTGGGCGTACATGCCTAGGTCGAAAAAGGCTCTCCTGCCCTTTAACTCGTGCCATTCGAAGCTGGTCAAGAGGGGTATTGTATCAACTTGCCTCAGGGCTTCATTAGCCAAGTCCTGTCCACATAAGGTTCAGGTTAGCTTTGAGGCTCAGGTTGATCGCCTTAGGTCTGCTGGTTTTCCGCTGGCCCTTCTTCAGGCTGTCGCTGAGTCCCTGTTGAAGTCCTTCCGCCCAAACTCAAAACCTCGGGGGGGGGGGGGGGGGGGCGGATGCACAGGAGAGGCGGAAGTATGAAGTTATGCCCTATGTTCACAGGGTCTCGCACGGCTTGAAGAGGGTCGCCGGAAAATTCGGCGTTGAGGTCATTTTTTCTGCACCGTGCAAGTTGTCGCGTTTGTGCAATTTCGCAAGAAAAGATAAGCAAAAGAAGGTTGAGTGTGGCATTAACCACAGGAATAAGTTCGTACAGTGTACATGCAATGTAATTTATCAGATTCCCCTGAGTTGTGGTAGGTTCTACATAGGGCAAACTGGCCGCTGCTTCAACATTAGATTATTAGAGCATGCCAATTCCTTAGATGATTCAAGGGGGCAGCATCTGCCTAAGCATTCTCACACTTGCAAGCATGATGACAACAATTGTAATCCGCTTTTCGATAGGACTAAGATTATCGGACGCTCGAGGGATAAGAAATAACGGGAAATTATCGAGGCCTTGGAAATCGCGAGATTAGGGCCTGACAAGTGTGTTAGCGATGCTTCAGTACACCTGTACCGCAAGGAGTTCGAGTTCCTTGATTCCACGAGATGAGCGTGGCTTTTGTTTTTTTTTGGGGGGGTTGGTGCGCATGCGCTTTGCTGCTGAAGGAAAGAGGAGTTGGTGGAATAAATCAGTTGTCAGTCTGCGTTTGTCCCGTGCGGTTCTCTTTTACTTGTCCCGTCCTTTTGCGCAGTTATTTTTTGTTCCCATAACATTTCAGATTAACCTCATCCAGCAGACGTTGTGCAGAAGGGTAAACGGCTCATGTGGGAGGCAGAGAACATTTCACAGCACAGAGCACAAAGCACCCTCAAACTTTACTGATCGTTTCCTTTGGGCATATGTTTTTGTGAAATACGCAGTACAGCTCAACTGTCGCTATCCTTATTGTTAAGCAAATTATTGAGGATTATACTGACGGCTTGCGGTGTAGTTCAGTGCGTTAGCAAGTACGTTTTGATATGTTTTGATGACGTTGCAATATTAAGTTATAAGGACCGCGCCTAGAACGAAAACGTAGCGAGAAAACAAACGGCGTGCTATCGATATCGCCCAACACACTGGAGGTATGACGCATCGGCGTGTTCGTCATTGAGTCGGAAGATGTCAATCGCGTTAAATGCAGCGCAACTTTAAGAAGTCCCAGAAGCACAGTTCACAAATGCAGAAATATTACTGAGTTGCAAGAAGCTAAGCACAGAGATCGACTAAGTCTCAAACGCTTTTCGTTCTACGCAGGCCATTGGAAGCAATACATCTGGCCGCCATGGGCACTCGTGATGGTGCTTGAACGGCTGGAGGGATTGCCGGCGGGGATTTTTTTCGTTTCCTTTGAGAAACTTTCAGTTACCAGCTATACTAAAATATACCATAAAGAGAACCACCTTGGCTTTCAGCATTTTCTGCCATCATTTTGCCTTTATATTAACAAGTGCCACGCTCTTGTTTTCATTCAAGGTAATTCTTTCCTTCATATCATCGCCTCATCGATGTCCATCGAAATGTTCTCGTTGAAGAGACTGAAAATTCTGTTTAAATCTGTCAGCTAAATATGTCGACGAGTTTTCAATGGAACCAATTAGGCATTTTCTACGGTCCTCAACCTCTGTTTGGACATAATAATCAGCTTTAAGATAAAAAAGCAAAAGAAATATAGAGGCCCAACAAAAATTACGTTGCGGTAAAATGCAATTACTGAAGGAACGGGGTTATTTACCGAAACAGTAACGGGACCATGGGCATTAGAAGCGGCGAGGACGAGTGGTGATGAGCTCGAGGGGGCTCCCTGATTCTGGTCTCCGCCAAGCTTGCTTATGCCTTTCAAATCATTTTCCAGAAAGTGATGTGTGCAGTGGACTCAAAATTACAAAGTTTTGTCTGATATGTTGTGCCAGTAAACACTCCACGAATGGCGCAAGCCAAACAGGACCACGAGAGAGCGCTTAGAACGAAATTTTTATTGTATGTTTCGCTCTATAACTACCCTGTAATGCTACACCTCATGCATGCAACTTCAGCTTCCTCCACGATATTGCCAGAAGTAATAGTTGAGTATCGCAGTATGAGTAAGGCGCCTGTTTAGCAAGGGCGCCTATAAAACGAATGTCTAGCGCTTAGGGCAGCTGATGGTCTGTAGACGGTGTCGCGAGGAAGCAGCTTTCGCACATAGTTTCGCCGGTGCCTAAGAGGCATGAGCTTGTCTCCTCTCGTGTTTCCTGTTATGATGCGACGCCAACCTCGGCAAAAAATTACGAGCGGCAATTAAGGGCTTCGACTACAAACTAAGGGCAGTTTGTTCTGTTGAAGAGGTGAAAATCACGAGGTATATTCTGGTATTTTGGTCGCATGTTTTGCTCAGTAATGCACAGCAATCTTACCTGGAAGCATAGTCCCATGTGTGGACATGGACATGAAAGAAAGCGTAATGCCAGTTTTATTACATTAGGAAAGTCTACTCCTGTGCAAACAGAGAAACGAGAATACTGACCTCTCAATGGTTATTGCTTGCCACACGCATATACCGACTGACGCCGTCACTAGTGCTCAGCCCTGAAGTTTCGAGTTAACGATGATTTATTTTTTCGAGATGCATGGATTACCTTTTATATTGCTGAGACAGTCTGTTTTAGATAGATAACCATGATTCTTTTTTTTAGACGCATGCATTGTCACTTATGTTGCTGCGATGATGCAAACCACGCTTTGAACGTATGGCGGACTAAAACTGCAACTAGCTATTGTATGGTCCTTCACAGCTGTCATAGACACACCACGTCAGATTAGGAATCTAAAGCGCTGCCTTTAAGAGGATTGATGTCTGTGGGCGTTTACAAAGAGTGATGAAAAATTACCCCCACCTTCCCAGTTGCGTACGTTGTCAGCTCATGCCCGGTGTCAGCAGCACACACTTTGATACCATGGGCGCAGTAGTGGCACTGGCTGGATCAAACAGTGCCACCAGTAGGGCGATTCAGCGCTATTCAGGCTTTAAGTTTTAGGATATTGGCCCGAAGGTGCAGGTAAACGAACCCGAACTTGCGCAGCACTCCTGAGGCAAGTTTGGTTCCAACAGGGCATTTTCCCGGGAGGTTGTGCCCTGCACTTTCCTAAACCCCTCGGCAGAAGACGGGCCAGACAACTCAGGACCCGATCACTTCTCTTGCACTGCAGTGAATGAAAAGAGGGCACCTAATGCGACACAAGATGCCGTCGGCCTGCGTCTCGATAAGTAATCGACAAAGCCGTGATGCATGTTTGTGATAGATTGCTGTCCATGCCATCGATCAAGCGGACATAGAAGTTTGCAGGAGGGCCCTAAGCAGTACTAGTTCAAGATCAACGAAACTGATCTTCGGTGTAGATTCCAAATTAAGAGAACGGAAGGGCTGGCATGCCCCAGGAGTACCTGTACGCAGATCGAAGGAAGCGTTGTCAGCGGGAGTCTATAAGGCGGGAGACTACAAAGGCAGCAGAATGCGGTACCCACCACCGCACCAATCCTTTAACAAAGAAGAAGCAGTCACATGGAGACAACAACAAAGGGGGTCACATCCAAGCCTAAACACACTAAGTAAAATTCAAACCACACTTTGCGCACACAAATGTCAGTGGTGCCATGAAAAACCTAAATATTATCACACAACATGGGCATATCAAAGAGTTTACGTCGTTCTATTTATACCAACGCTATGTGACTGCGACTGCCGCGATGACAAGATCGATCTGATACGGCGAGCTCAGCTGACGGCAGCATCGAGTGGAGCCCTGGACTAGGGGCAGCCTGCCAGTGCAGAGATGGACTCATCTGAACCGCATAAAATCACTTGCGCTAGACCTAAATAAAGTTATCCTATCCCATAAGTCCCTGAGAACATTATGCGCTTGTGAAAAAGAAGATTGTCATGATAAATATGAAACAGTTAGATTTTGTGACTGATCACTAGAAAAACTTTCTGGTCAGTAGACACCGCAAGGACACGTGACCTCACTGGCCCACCTGTGATCCTTCTCCGGCCGCTCCGGCTGTGAGGCTTCAAACCGTCGTCAACACCCACCCCGCCAGACAATTTTTCCCGCATGGGGGAGCTAACGTTTTGGCGTTAAGTGGCATCTTTAAAATTAAAATAAACAACTGTAACCTTCATCCTGCCATTTGTTTTTTTGGGTAACCTTGCTGAAGCAATGCTTCCCAAAAACTTCAAGATTTGTTGCCATGTTTTATATTTTGAGTGTTCGATGTGCACGCTCAACAGGGTCTTCCCGACTAAGACTTTTGTACTTGCCGCAATTTATTGTTTCTTTATTTTTTTTACTGTTGGTCCCCCCAATGTAATGCTGGCTCGGGTCTTAAGGGTATTTGAAGAAATAACAACGAGGTGAAACCCCGATATTCTGTCTATGCACGGGATCAATCCTTGCGAATGCCACAATATTCTTTTGTCATGATCTTTGTTTATTGGCAATAAAGAAGCCGTGATGCGGATATTCGATCTACCTACAGAATGAAAGTGTGTGAATTAAGAAGAAAATTAAGGGGAGGTAAAAGGGGAACTCTATGCGCCGTTTGTTTAACTCATCAGTGTCCCAGTCGCTGAGTGCAGCACACAGAATGTTCAGTTGTTAGCCCAGGACACAAACCCTGTTGCTGTGGAGCACCTACACTGCACTTTTTATACTTTATTCGGTCATAACTCTACTTGCTACAAGTTTTCGCAGTTCACGCTTAAATGATCCTACAGCAACAAAAATGCTTGCACTTTAGCCCAGCTAAGCGTGGTTTAGCGAAATAGACCGGCGACGTAACGGCTCCGGCCGTCTCGCTCCGCCAAAGCAAGAACTGTAACGCGAATGCCGCGAAAGCGGCGCAGGTTTCTTTTTCCAGCAAACGGCGAGTCGCATGGTTAGTCATGTGGCCACAGCTGCAAAGGCTGCGGTCTATTAAATAATCTCTTCTCTTGTGGGCCGGCTGTACCCGTCCTTGTCTACACCGTGCGACAATCCGTGGGAAGCGCCCATGCGATCGCTTGCCGAACACTTGACAGCCGGGTTGCTGACATCGCGTAGGACCGGCGCTTCTCGCTAATTTTCCTGGCTTCTTTCGATGTGATGAGCACTTCATTTTATACTTTATCGAGGAGTATGTTTGGTGATCGTTCGCGTTAACTGAAATGGCTTAACTTGTTATCCACAAGCTAGCGACGACTGCAGCTGGCCGTAAAGCTCTGCTTGTCAGCCTGGGTCACGCCGCTGCTTTCCCTTCTTCCTATGCGCATACTGCGATGTAAGCAACAGTTGATTTGAGGTCACTGTTGTCAAAAACTGCACTGGTTGACCATTCGCATTCGCTGAAACTTGTGAATTCGCTCTTCACAACAGCCGCAATCACAGACCGAACGCTACGGTCTCGCTAGGCCTAGTCATCGCGGACTAAAATTAATTTGTCAAGCGCTTATCGCTGGTGAGTGTTCAAGTGTACGCACGTGAAATATAGCCCTTCATTTCACTTTTTTCCAATACGGTAATGTAGAAGCGCGATTATATTCCTACTGTCGCCTCATCAGCGTGCTTTCGCTCAGCCGCCGACATGCCGAGGACATTAAGGCCGTCCGCCGATCGGGTTCGTCGATGTCGTTGGCGTGAAAAACTTGTCCCTCTAAAGTCATATAGCGAACTAGATAACTCACTACAATGACATGCTGCTGTTGACCGTGATAGCGTCGCTGTCGGACTAGTGTGACCGCGGTGCCGCCGCCGTCGTTGTCGCTGTACACTGAAAACGAGCTGTGGCTTTCGAATGCGTTTGGAAAGTGTCCTGGAGCAACGCGGGAGTGGAGCAACTGTCGCCAGAAGCCGGAATACTAACCCCACCTGTAACTTACAGCATCTCAACTCAACTCCTTCGAGTGTGAATGGCATTCGAGATTTGGAATGGCATTCGACTCGGGTGTCATTCGAACGTACCCGTGTAGCACAGTTATTAAGCTCCTAAACACTCCGATCGAAAGTTTGAGGGAGACGGGTCTGAGGTTAGAAGTGAACAGAGGTTTGCCAGGTTTGGGTATGAAGATGACTCTCGCCTCTTTCCATTGTGGTGGGAGGGTGCCCAGTTTCCAGCACTCATTAAAGTATTCTGTAAGTGCAGCAATGGATGGTGCGTCGCCATTCCTGAGAGCCTTGTTATGTACCCCGTCTGGGCCGGGGGCTGAGTACGTGTTCAGTGTCTGGAGTACAGCCTGGACCTCTGCTTCTGGAATGGGTTGGTTGAGCTGGTGGTTAGCGGGGCCAACATAATCAGGGTGGTTTGCAGGAGGGTATGGGGGGAAGTATTGATTTCGAAGTTCTTGGAGGAGGTCTGGTGGAGGTATATTGGAAATATGTATGAGTTTGGCGCGGGCATGTCTCTGGGTAGTCTTAGAACGAGTGGAGTCTATTAAGTGCCTCAAGAGGTTCCAGGTCCGAGGGAGACTCATATTGCCATCAAGCTTGTTGCAGATAGATTCCCAGTTTTGACGTGAAATATGTGTCACAAGGAATGGATGAACATGACACTGGAAAGTAACACTTAATTTGGAAGGGATCAGCTCTGTCATGGAAACTGAGTTGCTAAAACTTTGAAATCATCTCATGTTTCCCGCATGCAATCTTCAAATTTGGTTGTCCCCGCCTGTCATGGCCAAGCCCCTTGGAGGTATGTGCCATTTTATGAGGCCAACAACAACAACGCGGTGCAGTTCGTGAGAAATAGGTACGAACGTGGCTTTGGCCTTGTGTCGCTGTGCCGGGACGCATCGTCGAGCTCCTCTCGCCAGGTCTGGCCGGGCACCTTGGTCCGGGGATTGGCCCTGCACAGCGCTCCGCTACCCTGCCGCCGTGGTGAGCTACCAACCGACGGTTGCTGCAAGCTGAAGCCTCGCTGCCGGTCGACCGGCACACTCTAGCCCCACGGCACCTTGTACGGCTGCAGGCGCTGCAACCGATGCGCTCCTTCCCGGCTGCCGCAGCACTTTCCTTCAGGTTGAGGCCAGGTTGGCGCTCAACGCCAATACTACCATTCGGCGCTACCATCACCATCACTGCTCTTAGATGTAGGGCTCTTGTTTCCCATGTTGTTACTCGTTTCCATGTGGCAACCGTCTACTTTTGCTGCGTGTGTGTAAAGGCTCTCTGTTGTTCGTAGCTCCTGGGCAGACCTGGGCCCAATAACTCTAGCACAGTCAGTAATATCTATACACACACATACTACACACGCCTACGCAAAGACACACGAGCGCGCGCACATGCACGCGAACACCTACGTGCGGGTGCGCTTCCGCTCTTCGGTGGCCTGTGCCACGAGTGCGTAGACAATCCTGCAAGTTAGGTTGAAGGAGGGACTGACGTCTGGCGCACAGTACAAAATAAAGCAAAGTTGTGTAGACACAAGAAGACGGCATCGGGCATCTGAATATAAACTAAACTTATATGACACGTTTTATGGATCAGATAAGCGCAAAAGGCGGCACTGAAGATCTTGGGGGCAGCAGAGATGAGAGTATTCGGTATCAGTAGAAGCCCTTTTGATGAGAGCAAAGCTCTTACTACCGCCGGCATAAACATTTTGCGTGTTTCGTTGTTGAGCTAAGGTTAATTATTGTGAACTCTACTTTCGAATACAGGCTTCCTTGCAGAGTTAACAACTCACTAAGTACAGGACCGCCGCGGCCAACGACAACGACGTACTGTTTATCTGGAAGAGAAGCGACTGCTGGCAGGGATCCTCAAGCCTTGAAAGCAGCAAGAGTGTACATGCACGCTAGTCGGTTCGTTCAGTGGAAGCAGGTGAAGGCACCGGCCCGTCAAGCAGCAAAGGAACCTCTACAGTGCTCGAGTATGGATACCATCAGTGCGGCGTCCTAGAATCTGTAACGCGTATCCTGCACGGCAGCTCATACTGACACAGGAGAGGCAGTCTCACAGTCAACACAAGTCTAGGATTCTTGGAGGTCAACTTAAATTGTGCGGCAAGGGTGGAATATTATAAGGAACTGTTATAGAAACAGCGAAGGCAATTGTGCATTCTTCCCATGTGTATCAAAACTTTATTCTTAAAATTTGTCCATCGCACTCGACGAGTGGTTAATACAGCGAATAACAATAGCAATAGCAAAATATTATTGACAACAGCAAAAACCTTAAGAGCAAAAACTTCAAGCCTCCTCAGGGGAGTTCTGCTGATATACTGATTTTTATTGTACAATCTTACGATAAATAAAACTACTGCGTTTATAAGCAATTTCCATTGAGAAAAGCGCTACTCCAGAATTTCGGCATATATTCGGAACTCATTTCACTTTTAATAAGCTTTGAAGTTATGTTGCATTATCTTGTTACTGAAAATTTCTCAAAGGAAAAATAAGAAAATTCCCGCCAACGCCCACTCCACCAGGTCAGGACCCAGCACTAGTGGAGATGGTGGCAAGTCCAAATGCATCCTTCGCCCTGCGTAGAAGAATGATGAGTTGTTACTCACTACTCACTATATACTTTACTTGCAAGGAAACAATAATGCCGGTCCATAGTAGCGAATTGCGTTCCAGAGGCGTTTTATTTCAGAGTGTTTAAAAACGGCAGCAAGCGGCCGGATTCAAATCCGAACACACTGATGCACTATTTCTCCAGTGTTTCGGGAGCTATCTATTGCACAGCTTTTATTTTCTCGTAGAGCTCTCTCTCGAGTTCCTCTCTCTATAGTTTATATTTTTAATACCTTCAGAAGCTCTCCAAACTTCCTTTCACTGCCACTTTAACACGTTAGCACAATGTTAGAAACCTCAAGAATTTCTCTAATACTGAAAGGACTATAAACTTCTTCCACTTTATATTTGCCCAAAATAATTTTATTGCGGAAGCAAACGTATAGGTCTCAAGTGTTTTCAGATGGCATTTAGCGCATCCATCGCTTGCATGGACAGTTTCGTGCCCAGTTTCTTTACCTTATACACATAACAATAAACCTTCCGCGAGGAATACACATAACGATTTATGCAACTGAGATCTGCATCTGGAGCACAAACATTCGCGCTACACTATCCATTAACGTATTCAGAGAGCGCTACTGCACACCTCAATGTGCCTTGCTCCCCAAGGTCTCCCTGACGCAAGAAAACTGTGTTGGAGCGCTTTTTGAAGAAAAACGATGTCTCGATGTCAGCTTCTCCTAGGTGTACGATCCCAACCTTATGTGCGAAATCAACGATTCCTAGGTGTTGCGATAGACTAATCTCTTGTGGTCACCTCAGATAAAAAACTCAACGCGAGGATCACTGCAGCATCAGAAGCTTTCACGTTCTTGGCGAGAACACGGTGGGGTAGCAACTGCCGTTCGATGGTTCTGCTAGAAAAGGCTACGTTGAAGAAAACTTGCGTACTGTCTACCAGTGATCCAAAGATTATGTGCAACAAGGAAGTAGATTCTCGTGGCCACGCGGAACAACCGCCTGCGGATATGCCTTATCCTCCCAAAGGTTTACGTTTATTGAGGTTTAGCGTCCCAAAGTGACTCATGCTATGAGGCACGCCGTAATGAAGGGCTGCGGAAATTTTGACCACCTAGGGCTCTTTAACGTGCACTGACATGGCAGAGTACACGAGTCTCAAGAATTTTGCCTAATTCGACCGCCGCGGCCGTAATCGAACCCGCGTCTTTAAGGTCAGCTGCCGAGCATTATAACCACTGAGCCACGGCGGTGGCCTGTCCCCTCAAACGGTTCCTCTGCATAAGGAACAACAGTGGAGGCAGACTGTCTCCCGCTAGACGTGAATGCTGCTCAGGAAACTATACGTACTTATCTCCGCCATGTCCTCCAAGGGAAGAAGCACTTCCTACACAGCGTCAACATAACTCGCTGTAAATCTGGCTATGCCCAAGCTGTGCAGCTCCTGCCCCTTTCTACTATTAAACAGCCACAGAAACTACTACCTCTGACTCTTCCCCCCATAGAAGCTCGCCTCTATAGGTGAAGCAGTTTGTTCCATACGTGAACGCAAAAAGCCGCATGTCACAGGCAGCGCTCCTGTAAGCTACTCTCGAATACTTAACCGAGGAAACCAAGGAATAGCCCCGCCGCGGTTGCTCAGTGGTTACGGCGCTCGGCTACTGACCCGAAAGGCGCGAGTTCGATCCCGGCCCCGGCGGTCGAATTTCGATGGTGCGAAATTCTTGAGGCCCGTGTACTGTGCGATGTCACTGGAAGTTAAAGAACCCCAGGTGGTCGATATTTTCGGTTCCCTTCACAACGGCGTCCCTCATAGCCTGAGCCGCTTTGGAACGTTAATCCCCAATAAACCAATAAACCGAACTAACCGAGGAATATATGCAGCATAGCCACGTTTTCACCGACGTTCAACTACGCAAGCATCTTCTTCTTGTGGCCCTTATGTGCCACCACCAAGCCAAGCTGCAGCAGAAGGCATCCTCTAGGACAGCTGAGCTTCACGGCAATAAAGAAGCTGTTTCCAATAACCTGCACTTAACTCTCGGCGGATGGTTTATAACAACGGCCTGAGGGGCGAGTTGGTGCATGATGAAATGAACGGAGGCACAACAAGGACAGTAAAAAGACCTAACAATGACAATAACAAGTGCGCATGTGTTGTCCCTTTCTTGTTAGTGTTTTTGTTGCGCCGCCGTTCATTTCAGATAATTCATCTTTACCGACTCCAAAGCATTTCTGAACATACTGTTCAACATGATGAAGAAAGCCAATCAGCCCGTTTCTATCAGCACCGGGTACCACATCATTTGGCTATTGCAGCAGGCCACTGCACAACATTTCGATGGATACCAGAACACTGTGGCATTCTGCCCAATGAAAAAGCAGATGAAGTGGCCCGTAAATCAACCAACACCGCAGAAAAATTTGGACTTGCTTCACCAATCAGATGAATCTCATTAAATGAATTTTATACCAGACTTTCAACTCGGCATTCTTTTCAGAGTAAAAATATAAGAAAGCAATTTTCCGGAGATATAACAGTGAAATTTTGTGAACATAGGCATAAAATTATTTCTCATAAAGTGGAGACCACTCAAAGCGCAACTGCTTTTAGAGCAGAACCGGTTACAATGCGGGCTTTTCTGACCACCCGTAATCCTATCTTAGAACTCAGGGTATAGGCAGACCGCCTAATACGCAGGCGCGAACCAGAACGCCGGTTTTCGAGTGTTGAAGGACTCAACATGAAATTCGTGGACGGAGCAAAGCTTCTCTCCCCGTTTTTCAGCGAAGTATGGATACACGGATGAGCAGACCGAGCGCACCAGTTTCTTTTTTTCTGGTAGTCACTGGCAGGCGCGAACCAGAACGCCGGTTTTCGAGTGTTGAAGGACTCAACATGAAATTCGTGGACGGAGCAAAGCTTCTCTCCCCGTTTTTCAGCGAAGTATTTATACACGGATGAGCAGACCGAGCGCACCAGTTTTTTTTTTCTGGCAGTCACTTTGTTGTGTGCTTAGTGTGGGTACATCGTGCCATCCGCAGTCATATCAGGCGCGTGTGTGCGTGCATGCATGCGTGAAATCTGCAATAAATCCTGTTTCAAACGTAGGCTGCCCGTTTGGCATGCCTAAGAGCCTACACATGCAGTTTTGGTTGTAATATGATGCGCACTGCATATAGCGCAGGTTTTTGTAACTCTTGTGGGTTACGGTACAAGCAGTCTAGAGTGTATGCGAAAAAAAATTTCATGTAAGTATACATCAAAAAGAAAAAGGAACTTGGCCGAAACCCAAATCCCCCTCAAAGCCATAGAGAAAGTTTGTCTTGTGGAGTCTTTTTTCATTTCGCCAGTTTTTTCGAGCTGTTTTTACAATGAAGCCAGTCTTCCTGCGTGAACAGGTACTAGAAGATTGGTTCCACAGCAAACTGAGTTTCACATACAAAGGTAAAGAGGAGACAGCCACGGGTGCAGTTACGTCTCTTGTATACACAGGCTCGCAAGCTGTCAAAACACACCATTCATAGATGAAGAAAATGGAACACTGGGGAAACTCCAGAATGTTTTCATGGAGACGAGATGTAAACAGGACAAGTTGTAGTAATGCAGTGTATGGAGATAGCTAGATGCGAAATAGGCCGCTGTAGATTGCTTTTCTTGACGTAATGTGCAGTTTATTGTCCCAAATGGTTGTTTATGCGCTGACATCGCACAGCACAACGGTGTTTTTGTACTACAGTTGAACCTCATTATAATGAAGTTGAAGGGGCCCAATGATTACTTCGTTACATTGCAGATCTTCATTATACTAGCCCGTGTTGATCGAGCTTCCAAGGCGAATTGCCATTTCTTCGTTATATCCACGATTTATTTATAAACTATTTCATTATAACGAGGTTTTACTGTAATACAATATCATTTAGGCTCTCACCCCAAATATTTCGGGCTTCTGCGCAGCCAAGTTCCAGACTCATTCGAGAGCGTCACGAAATCATGAACACCACCAAATTTGAAAATCTGAAGACTAGAATGTTATAGCAACTTCCATTTCATTATCATATGAGATTATACTAATTAGACCCACTAATCCACAATGATCCCCACTAATTCACCTTAGTCCATTTTCTGGGGCGGGCCTACTTCCAAAATTTTGGGAGTCCTTTGGAATATTTAGGGGCAGGCCAACTTTCAATTGCTGTGGCATTTTCTTCTTTAAGATTGGTTTAGATGGCACCCAAGTTTTTCTTCCATCCCTCAAATACAACCACCGCATAGTTCATTAATATCTTAAACAAAAAAAAGTACTTGTCGATCGGCCCATTGGGGGGGATACCGCCCCCTGCAAGGCTTGAAAGGAGTAGACATTACTGAGCCACCCCTTTTGACTTTACAAAAGGAGTGGGACGCCAGAACAGTGGGACAGGCCTCACCGGACGGGGACGCTCCTAGACCGAGTGAAGCTGGTGCTCTTCCAGCGCTTCGCCCGCTGAGGCGCACTGGGGGGGGGGGGGGGGGGTGGCTCTTTTTCTCCAGGCCCGCTGCACCAGGTAGGGTTACGAATAGCGTGAATTAAAGCAGCACAGGAACCAGTACCTCACGATGCAATGAGCAAAGTCCGTATGCTGAAGCACAGGGAATGCATTTGTGGAGATCTTTTTGCGACAAACGGAACTAATTTACAACACAACGTAAAGAAGAGAACGAAGTGTATTTGGGTGCTTACCAACGTTTAGACAAGAGGACTTCATACAAAGAGGCGAAGACGAGTCTTCTTGTCGAAACGTTGCGAAGAACCCTGAAGATCCCCACTCCCTTGTTCACTTTGTGTTGCCAAGAAACCTAGTTAACTATCCTCTCTCTACCAGTATAAACTTAGTGTTGACATCATTAGTTCTGCCCACAATGCATACTATACCACTGACAATCGCTGCATCAGCAACGCGTGTGTAACATGAATAACGGGGACGTGCAATTTATTTGTGTTCTCATCATATTTTCATAAACTTTCTATTTCCCGCTAGGTCTGCTGCGAACTGGAAGCTGCGAAAGGGGAACTTGTGGAAACAAACCAAGTTCAGTCCTTGAAATAGGTAGTGCATAGAAATTAATAGAATATGTGTTTAAAGAAAACTGGTGAATTTTCAGAATTTCAGATAAACCTCGATTCAATGATGTCTGTAAAATCCGCAGTTTACGCTGTAACATTTAAATACGGCTACACAGAAACTCGTCTCCTAGTATAAGAATGCCCCATAAATATGCGGCGGGATGACTAACAGGAAAACCCTTGATTTTTGATGAAAGTAGTGCTCTACTTCTGCTTTCTTTTCACCATCAAAAATGGTGTTATGCGCGTCTTGCTCATGTTGCGAGCTCACAAGCAGCTTCCGCAAGTCTATCCCGCCAACCACCTCGTGGGTGACCAGAGCGACGCACCAGTTTTTAGTTTTGGTTTTGCTGTCATCGTCATCCTTTTGCGAGTGTCTGAACACCATTGTTAAGCGTGCTACTTAACAACACATTCACACGAAAAAACACACAAACGACCAAGCGCATTTTTTCGTCTGATTGTGTTGTAAATTAGCGCGCTTAACAATGATGCAAAACCAACTAGTCCCCGTTGTAGCACTGCTTGTCTCAGCACAACGACAACGCACTTCGCCGCTGCCACCGCTCCTACCTCGTGGGAAGGGAAACTGAGGAAGGAAGGCTGCCCTCGCGGCGGGGCACACAGTCTGCTCCACTCCCTCCTCCCAACCACCCAAACCTCCTTTCTTTCTCCTTGTCGACAAGAGTGAGAAGAGTGTCCTCCAATCAACAACCGAAGAAATGAAATCAGTCCCCCACCCCCGTTTCTCGTGTTTAGCGCCATGTGCACAAATGTGTGCCTTTCTGCACATGAACGCGCATCGTCCGAGTGGGAAGCGAGGTTGTCAGGCGTGAAGCATGCTACAGGCGTCATAGCTGACGGGTGTGCCAGCGGCACTGACCATTCCAGTCCTTTTACCACGGTTTGGGAATCGGGGAACTCGATAAATGTTACGCGCTGATTACAGTCGAGATAGCATAGCTCCAGGACGACCTGGAACGCTGCCAAAGCTACGCAGACGATCATGCCAGCCTTTCTCATCCTACCCCAGATGCCAAGGCCGGTGGCACGCGTTCCGCTCAACCACCCGCGCCGTCAGTAAAATTTTCCCTCAAGTTCCTTTCCAGCAAGCAATGAAATTTTGTTACACTGAAAGTGCGGCAAAATATACTTCGATATTTTGAAGCTAAAAGTACATGATATTAGATGGAAGCGAATCCTTGAAAACAAGAAAATTTCATTGCATTGAGAATTTCGTTACAATAAAGTTCGCTAAATTGGGGTTTAACTGTAAGGCTGTAAAATTTGACAGATTGGCTAGAGAAATACAGCAGAACCCTGTTGTTACGTCCCTAGGTGCTGTGTTTTGCCGGCGGCTACGTTTTTGTGAGCCAGACCCGTCGAAGCTTCCAAAGAAAGAAATGCAATGCAAACTCTGCGTTATATTGCTGCGTTCCAGCAAGCTATATCTCGAGATAGTGCTTTACACCACGGTAGAGTTTCCACCGTGTATGTTTAATGTGCACAGAACTGCGACAGCACATCGGTCAAAGCGGGATTCAACTCCATTGGCGCCTTGCTACCATCGAGTTCAGCTGGGCTTCCGGTGTGCTGCACCCATGCCAACGCCTCGCGTGGTTTATGGGTGGCATGCATTTTGTCGCAGCTGTTGCCGTAGTTACATCGCCGCTGCAGCGCCAGCTCATGTGACCATAGTCGTGAAAACAGAACTATGCCGTGGCACACAGCGCGTGGGCAGCGTTCTACGAGATGCGGTTGTAAGGGCTCGTTCCGACACATTTTCGTCATTCGCGTTTTCCTTGTTGCCTGCAGCTTAAAAACGCAATGCCTAGGTTCCAATACAAGAAAATTGAAGCGGCTGGCATTAAAAGAGCGCAGAAGCGTGCACACTTGTTCCCACCCGGTTGGCACTGAAACTCCAGTGGACGTCCGCAGGACGTCTCAAACGTCCCCAAGACGTCCAAGGGAGTTCAAGTGCCCAATTGGGTACTCTGCGCGCTCCCGTCATCAATAGCTGCCTAGGCAGATGAAAGGCTATCGCAGGGCTTTTACGGCACCCTGCACACGGGTATGATAGCTAGAGCCATGAAGCACTGAAAATTCCAGAGAAGGTCATACTAAAAGAAAACATTCAGAGTGATACTTTTTATCTGATGTGTGACAATGCAATAGAATAGGGTTGATGCACACCAATGATAATTCGTTGCTTCATGTCTTCTGCCGTGAAGTGTGATTTTCTGCATGCTCGCGAGATGGCGCTTCTAATCGCCTTTTTTATTGTCAGCAAAGTGGCCACGCGTTCAAATTTCAGCTTGCACGAGCTAGTACCAACGTGCTATTTTTGGACTGACATGCGCACGGATGAAAGATGCCGACGATATCCAAAGCACAGGCCAATACGTCCTTGTGGGCATGCGCCATGTTTGAATAGGCAAAGAACAGCAGCGAGAGTGACTGGGAGCTCACGCGGGATGGCAGGCTGCGGTGATGGCGCAGTGGTCTAATGGACTGACCAGCGAAGATAACCTGTTCACGCCACTGCGGGTTCAAATTCCGCTCGCAGCCAGTTCTGTTTTACTTCACACCAGGACTGAGAGTGTCACAAATCACCATCCCGGTGGCCTTTCGCCAAAACAAGCTCCTTGCGCTATGGCGTCAAATGAAGCGGCAGACAACAGTGTACATTTCTTCCACGTGTACTTCCTGGCTACTTCGTTTCCCGGCTGGCGCATCTTACAGCGACAGCCGTTACGTGCCTCTTCCTGGGATTCACATTCATGGGCTTCGTCAGCTGGGCTTCGTCGAGCCTCAATTAGTCGGCTTTTACCTCTCATCCCCTTTTCTCCTGGAGAGAGAAAATAAAGTCTGATTTGATTTAATCGGCGCAACCGGAGGGTGGCTGCCACGGGAACCATCCGAAAGGTGGTTACTGCAGAAGGAGGGAAAGTATGACTACAGCGGAGAAATGTAGCACAGTCCATTTGCTCCGGCTGCCGCAAAACGCGCTGCACGAGGAGAGGACAAACGGTGGCACTGCGTGCTTAGAGCGGTGGACTGGAGAAGAGGGCTAGTCGAAAAATGGGTATGTGTAGAGTGCCTAAAGCTATGCAGATACGAAGTTGCCCTCATATTCTATACCTCAACTTACCGTGAAATATAAATACCTTAGCAGCTGTCACTGAACTTCGCGGTACACAGTGGTCACCATCCTGTCAGTTTTTTCTGAGCTCTCTTGAAAAATGTAACAGCTCAGTTTCACTGTATGTATAAAAAATACTAAGCATCGTGGCACCTGCGGCTACGGCATTCGAAAGGAGACGATCCTAACATCCATCCATACTGTTTAACTCTACCACAGAGAGAATGAAAAAATGCCATGATTATTGCATACCTTCCATGTATCCCTGAAGCGCATGAAGCATGCACTCCCCACCGTCCACAATCTCTGTGAGCTCCTTGATGTGGCACTGGTCGGCAGGGTCCTGCTGGACCAGGGGCGCCATCGAACTCGTGGGGCTGCAGCTGGCAGCACGCTGAGCCAGGGCTGAAAGGGCCAGCGCGGCGGCCGCTGCCAGCGTGGCGTCCCTGCTGCGCCCACCCTTTGCGCCATCTCCGTGTGTGAGGAAATGCGCCGGCAGAAACCCGGGTAGGTCTGGAGAGAACAGAGAAGCCTATTTCAACCTGCAGCGCGGGATCAGCATAGCCCTGTAACTCCCCAGCGCAGCACCGAAGTGCAAACTTGTGTTTTATGCTTGCGATCTACATGAATTGCCAAAATTTTTGTGGAAACAGTCATTCACAACATATTTAGTAAAGTAAAGCCAACGTTTCAGCTACCAGAAACACAGGAGGCTTGTTAATAGATAAATTCATGCAAAAGCTCAACCGAACGGCACAAGAGCCCGGAATTTCTGTGGTCATACACCAGAAGCTCCCTCAGCAATGGAGGCGCCCTCGACAGCACAACTTCAGACCTATGAGCATGCTGGACATTGATTGGAGGTGCCCTCGGGAAGGCGACACACTTCTGCCAACACCAGCAAAGGTGTATGATGCTCAAGCAAAGAAGCTGGAGGAGCAGCAACAGCTGGGCAGTTTTCACAAGCTGGGCGAAAGTCTCCATCAACTTGGAAGCAGTGAATTCGCTGCAGTCCTGTGTGCTGCAAAGGGGCCTTTCAGTGACACAAAGCTGGGAATTGTGCCTTCTGGTTCAGCACTGTCCTACCAGCAAACAAAGCTGCCTGCAGGCTTCAAGACATGGACAAATATACCAGTGGGAAGTGGAGCATTTGCACCAGTTCCAGAGCTATTTCTATTTGACGGAGCTGTGCAACATACTTTTCCCAACACATTCAGTGAAGATGAATGGAGTATACTGAAGGTAAGTGTAACTTAGGTCTTGTACCTCAATTTAGTTTTCCTCTTTGTGCAGTTTTGCGAACTGCAACCCTGTAATATGGTTGTCCGAAATGGTGCAAGCATGCACACCGCTGCCTGCTATAGTAGCTATAGAGTTCTTTGTAGAGTTGAACATAAGGTAGATGCATCTGTAAAAACAGCAGACTTCAATGATGCATGAAGAAGAGTACATCATGGAGCATGGCGAGACTTAACCCTATTAAAATGAAAGAGATCACAGAACTTATTTCTACCTGAGTCGAGACCAACAACAAAAATGAGGCACCCAACAGCAAGCTGCTAGAAGTTGCTGGTTCACACTTTGTTCTATTTCCTGCAGGAAATCCAGGTGTCTCCCGAAGATGCCAGACAACTTGAGCGGAATTCAAGGCAACAGGCACAAAGCTCCTGCTGGAAGGAGGGCCGGCTCAACAGATTGACTGCATCCTGCTTCGGCAGGGTACTGAAGAGGGACCAGTGGACCGACAAGGGCCTGCGGAACCTTATTGACCCAAAGGACTTGTCCCGTGTCCGTGCAATTCAGTACGGCCGGAGAAACGAAAGTGCTGCCTCAGCCAGATATTGTGCTACTATGAGGCGCCTTGGTCATCAAATCACTCTGCAGCACTACGGATTGGTGGTACACCCAACATCTCCATGGCTAGGCGCCAGCCCCGACAGGCTTGTGTACGACCCAGAAGAGCTGACATATGGAGTCCTAGAGGTCAAGTGTCCATACTCTCTAAAGGACAGAGAGTCAGACCAAGCTAGGTCAGCAGAGTTCTGCATAACTTTTGAGGAAAATGATGAGCCAAGTCTCAAGACAGGCCACGAATATTATGCTCAAGTAGTTGGCCAAATGGCTCTCACAGAATGCCAGTGGGCAGACTTTGTTGTCTGTTCAGAAAAATGGACTGCCATAGAGCGCATCCGTTTTGATGAAGCAGAGTGGGCATGCATGAAGACAAAGCTGGACAGCTTTTTTTTTATTCAAATGCTGCCACATGTTGTACGCAGACACAGTGGCACATAAAGACTTAACAAAAGTCAGTGGATGCTTGGAATGTGTTACTAGTGAATATACATGTGTAAGAAAGAGAGTTGGGGTTTGCTGCCCCAGCGGCTAGCGTCGATGAAGGAGAAGAAGACAGAAGACAAAGTTGACGAAGCTCCAACAAGCTCTGGCGCGCGCTTGCGAACGCCGGCCTGCTGAGAAGCACTGCTGGAACAAGGACAGTGGCCGTCCACACTACCTGTGCGAGTCCCCACATTACACAGGCTACAATTTTGTCTCCTTATTCAATTGCTCTGAATAACATGATACAGAGAAGTATTGTTAAAGTATGCAAAATATACAAGCAGCACAACAAAACAAGGAAGTAATGAAAAAAACATCCATACATCACAAAAGACATCATTACAAATGTAGCAGTGCCAGAAATATAAATATAAAATAGTGAATAAATGAGCAAGAACTACAGACCGACATGTTAACAGAAGACTCTTCATTACCATTACATACAAAACATGCCGCTTACTACTGCGATCCTTTGGAACAAAAAAATTCGAGAGGGCACTTTGGTGATCTAAAGTGCGATGAGGCGAAAGCTTTTCGCGCAACGCTCTCCAGGGTCTTTACGCTAGACAAGGAGAACTGCATAGGCGTTAGCAGGAAGCCGGCGTAGCGTAGTGGTTGGCATACTCAGCTATGGAACGGAAGGATGGATGGTTGTTAGAATCTCGCCGTCCACAAGATTTTAGGATTTTTTTTCTTATCGAGTGACTCATCAGCGCACAGATCCCGCGCAGATTTTCGCTCCATGAGCATAGAAAAGCTTTCGCCTTAAAAGTGCCTATAAATAGCCTGCCAGCACAACCTACCAGCTTTCTATGAATGACCTGTATGCAGTAATACATGATCCCTTAAATCACTTCTGATCTGCAGTCCAGTGGGTCACAAAGGAAAAGAATCTGGACATACAAAGTCCACAAACCACACGAAAATGAGAGCACCTAAGTTATTAAGTGTCCATGATGCGATATCATTTTTAATTTTATTTGAATGGCAGTCTCCGCCTGCTTCTCCTTGAGCTAGGCAGTAGGCATAGTCATCCTGGCTGCTCTCACAGTTTGAGCATCCTCTGCCACAAGCCACTTTTAACGCAATAGCTGGGTACGCTACCTCTACACCACCAAGGAAAACTCTTTCAGTGAATATAAACAGACTTCTTACAAGCACTTCGCCTCTTACAGTGTGTACATCAGACTGCAGCTACCACTACTAGCTATCACTCTGATGGAGAAGTGCGGTTTTAAGATAGGTTCGGCCTCGTTTTTCATGTGGTTTGCAGACAATATGCACCCGACTTTGCCAGTGGGAGCGCAACACATTTTATGCTTGGTACAAAGTGGAGAATAAAAAGAGGTAAGCAACACTATTCAGATTTCATAGTAGAAGGCAAATTGAGCATAAAAGAGTATGTCAGCAACTAAAACACATCAATGTGATGGCATAAAGTATAGAGGCCTTACTACTACAACGTACATCAGAAGCATGTGAAAGCACGGGCTGCATTAGCGTTGTGCCTCATCTCAAGTGCTTTAAATGCTGTCGCTACACAAAGCATACAATGTAGAAAAATGCTTCAAAAGTGTGTATTACATATATAAAGCACAGTGACAAATGTGAAACATCACTCGTATGGCTATGGCTTAATGGCACAAACTGCACAAGACTTGAATAAAGCAGTGCGCACAATAGTCAAGAGTATACAGCACGAAAAGATTCTAGAATGGAGAAAGCACTTATGGACATGCATTTCATTGGAACAACAAGCTTCACCGCTGCAGTGGCTATGGTGTTCGCCTGTTCACTAAAGATACGGGTTCGACTCCGGCCACGGCGGTTGCATTTCGATCCAGGCGAAATGCTGGGGCCCGTGTACTATGCCATGTCAGTGCAAGTTAAAGAAGTTCAGGTCGTCAACATTTTCGGAGCCCTCCACTGTAGCACCCCTCATAGCCTGAGTCCCTTGGTGATGTGAAAAGCCATCAAAAAAACAAAAAAACAATGACCTTGCAGAACAGGGTACGTAAAACAAGCAGAGTTTGTACAAAGAACCCGCGTCTTTCGGGTCAGCAGCCGAGCACCATAACCACAGAGTGGTGCCCGCTGCGGTGGCTCAATGGCTATGGTGCTCGGTTGCTGACCCGAAAGACGCGGCCGCGGCGGTTGAATTTCTTTGGAGGAGAAATTCTAGAGGCCCGTGTACTGTGCGATGTCAGTGCACGTTAAAGAACCCCAGGTGGTCGAAATTTCCGGAGCCCTCCACTACGCCGTCTCTCATAGCCTTAGTCGCTTTGGCACGTTAGACCCCATGAACCATAAACTAAACCAAAGCTCGTAAGAAGGGATAAAACACAATAAATAACAGACAGGCTGGAGCACTGCCTCAAATCATTCAGGCAGATAAATGTAGCAAGAGCAACAAATACAGAACAAAAATAGATAACAGTGCTGCAAATGCAGCGCTGCATAGCCTACTTTGTGTTAAGTCTTCATTGCACACGTGCTGTTTATCTGCCATGGTAAGCTCGCATGGAGCTGTTATGAAAATGCATCGGCATTGTTTTGGCACTGAATTAGAGAACTCTGGAAATTTGTGAGGATAGTTGCTACTGTCCAAATCTGATTAATCACTGGAGCTAGAGTAAGAGGGATTGGACGGTCAAAAACATGATACCCCTTGATTCGCTGTATTCTCCGCTCGACGTGTATCCTGAGCGATGCAATCTCTTTAGTTTCCTGCACCGTGCCTCTTGAAAATGTGTCGCCTCTTAAAAATGGGGGTGTGTTCAATTTCACGCCCATCTTTTTCAAAAGATCATCAATAACGAACCCCTTGTCTGCCATAACACTGTCATTCTATTCAAAATCTAGCTCCAAAAACCCACTCCTTACTACACACTCTCTGTCGGAAGTGGAGCCTGTAAACAGCTCGGACACAAATGTTACGAGCCCATTAGGAGAAACCCCTATGAGTCCTTTGAACGTGTTCGAGCATTTGTAAGAGGAGTAGGTGCTCGACTAAAGTGACAGAGATGATGGCACTTCACAGCGAATCTCCGTGGCATCTAGGATTACTCTTGTTGAGGCATAGTCCCCAACAAACACAGCTGGCATGTGCTCATTAATCACGTTTCTAGCTGCCCACAAGGGTTAACTGCCCAATTTCTTATACAGAAAATTCAGCCAGGATGTGCATATTCTTGACACTGTAGATTGTGCGATGCCAAACCTATGTGCTAGGTCAGCCTCAAACAATCCGAGACGTAGCCTAACCAACACCAAGAAGAGCTGATTCTCAGCGCTCAACTTCATCTTGCGGCCCTTTGCCGACCTAGCTGAACTGTTGCCCTCAGAACGCAGAACATTGCAGCCATCGTCCCCAGGTTGCAGGAAGACCGGGAGAGATATGAAGTTCTCATAGCTTGGCAGCCCGCTATAGAAATGCACATCTTCATCACAATCTTTGAAAAAGTAAGCTGGTGAGCCATGGCAGTTTTCTCTGTTCGCAGTTCAAGAACTTCAGCCCTTGCTGACTGCAGCTGTTCTTTTAATAGACCACACTCATCGTGAAGCTTCCGGATGTCTTTGTTTTGCTTCTCGACAATGGCAACAAGACGCTCAATTTCTCCCTGTTGTGATTGATCTGAAGATGCAAGCTCTGGCAGATCTTCAGTTTCTGCCGCCATACTGGCATCTCTAGAAGTAGACAGTGCCTGTTCTGCTGTCAGACTTGGCGTGTGATCTTGTGCGGGCAGCAGCTGATCCTGCGGCTTGGCGCCTTGCTTAGGTAGCATTGCTCCACGCTGCTTTGGTGGCTTGCGTTGTTGGCACTGCTTACCAAAGCTAAACACAGACGGCACTGCTCTTTCTCGGAGAATGTTATGGCCACTAGCCACACCAGGAATGAAATCATGCACTCGAAAATGTTTAGAGCATACTTTTGTGTACTTGGTCACAGCAAAATTTGGGCCTTCATCTGTTCTTATGGCTACAATCCACTTCTTATGCAGTGTGGCGTCCTTCGGGATACGGTGAAGGGCACCTATAAAAAAAGACAGAGCTGTAACCTGATCTTCATTTTCTAGTACCTTTTGCAACAAAATGACTCAACCAAATTGTTAGAAGTTGCTCTGTATCTTGTCACCACATGCAAACTTTCCTATTCTCAAAAAGCGACAGCTTAACTAAACGTCCCAAGCATAAGATGGTAACATTGCACACGCACTTCTAGTCTGCGGTGGAGAGTTTCAAGTTGTAGCGGCTCTAGTGACATCACCTAGCCCCTGAAGCACAACCGTGAGCATAGTTGTCTTAAGCGAAGTACCAACTAACAAAGTGAAACCACAGCGCAAATATGCTTAAAGGGCACTGCGTTCGTACTTTCGTTGCCTCTATGTATACAGAGCTGCGCTCGAGATCGGGCTCAGTGCGTGGAACCGAGTGCCAGGTTTAAAACTTAGCTTCATTTTCTCCTCAGGGATCCCCTCGAGAGGCAAGCCTGCTCACATGCGACGGTCGTTGTACTATTTTAAACGATGCCACTTTTTTTTTAACTTCCGCATGTAATCAGTTTGCGCCGCGAAAAAATTCTGGGCGCATGAAGCACATTCATGGGCACGTCACGCAGCCGAATCCTCGACGCGACTGGGTGCAGAAATGCGACATACGGAACCTATGCGCCACTTCCTACACCGAGAATACCGAATAACCGCTAGCGTCATTCGATTCCGTACGTGACACAATGCACCTGTTTCTACTCCTAAGCGGCGCGAAGCTTCAGCTTGCAACGAGGCACCGTTGGAAACCGGCGGCACGGACGCACTCTACGTGCAAGCTGGTGCCGCAGCTCATCAAACGACGCAGAATATAATCTTGTCGTAATTTTATACATTCCCGCTACGAAAAACGGTTAGCGTAGGGCAAGCTTCCTTTATATGTCTCAGCTGTACACTAAACAAGTCGGAGTCTCTCCCCAGACGCGATCATTTCATCACCGAAGAACAAACGCACCCCCGAGTAGCATTTACAATTGCAAGGTGAAAAACGTAGCGCAAAGAGACGAGGACACAGAAAGACGGACAACACACGGCGCTAACTTCCAACAATGCTTTATTTCAGAAAGAAAGGTGGTTTTATAACGACATCACGACCAACACGCCGTCAAACCATGAGCTAGAAAAGCGTATCAGCCAGATATGCGAGCTCTTTCGCCATCAATGATACAGAGGGGGTACTAACACAATCATCTTTCAAAAGTGATATCCATTCCGCTTCTATGATTTCTCGTGTAAACCGGTTATTGTGCACTTCTAAAACCATGCATTGTTCAAGAAGCGGTATGCAGTGACACGACCGGCAGTGGGCTGACAACCCTTTTCCACGCATATCATCTACGTCACGCCCATGCTCTCGAAGCCTTTCATTCAGGCATCTGCCAGTTTGCCCTACATACTGCTTGCCACAGGAAAGAGGAATTTGATAAATGACATTTTCAATACAATTGACAAACTTTTTCCTATGTTTTTTCGTACAACCAACACCCTTTTTAGATTTTTTGAAATGTTTCGTACACAGATGACTCAACTTAGGCGCCGAGAAAAACCACTCTAGCTCCCGAACGTTGCGCTATTTTTTTTAGATTATGGGAAAACTTATGAAAATAAGGAATGACGGCAACTTTTTCTTTCTTACTCATGGCTTCCTGGTTATCCTGGCCTTTTTTATTGCAGACTTTTTTCAAAACACCTTCCGCCACAGACACTAGGACATGGGAAGGGTATCCAGCATTCTCAAGCCTCTTGCACTGCTGAGAAAAACTTTCATGCATGAGGTGCGGGCAAGATTTCTTCAGAGAATTAAAAAATGAAAGGCTAGCACCTCTTGCCCGCACCTCATGCATGAAAGTTTTTCTCAGCAGTGCAAGAGGCTTGAGAATGCTGGATACCCTTCCCATGTCCTAGTGTCTGTGGCGGAAGGTGTTTTGAAAAAAGTCTGCAATAAAAAAGGCCAGGATAACCAGGAAGCCATGAGTAAGAAAGAAAAAGTTGCCGTCATTCCTTATTTTTATAAGTTTTCCCATAATCGCAAAAAAATAGCGCAACGTTCGGGAGCTAGAGTGGTTTTTTCGGCGCCTAAGAAGTTGAGTCATCTGTGTACGAAACATTTTAAAAAATCTAAAAAGGGTGTTGGTTGTACGGAAAAACATAGGAAAAAGTTTGTCAATTGTATTGAAAATGTCATTTATCAAATTCCTCTTTCCTGTGGCAAGCAGTATGTAGGGCAAACTGGCAGATGCCTGAATGAAAGGCTTCGAGAGCATGGGCGTGACGTAGATGATATGCGTGGAAAAGGGTTGTCAGCCCACTGCCGGTCGTGTCACTGCATACCGCTTCTTGAACAATGCATGGTTTTAAAAGTGCACAATAACCGGTTTACACGAGAAATCATAGAAGCGGAATGGATATCACTTTTGAAAGATGATTGTGTTAGTACCCCCTCTGTATCATTGATGGCGAAAGAGCTCGCATATCTGGCTGATACGCTTTTCTAGCTCATGGTTTGACGGCGTGTTGGTCGTGATGTCGTTATAAAACCACCTTTCTTTCTGAAATAAACCATTGTTTGGAAGTTAGCGCCGTGTGTTGTCCGTCTTTCTGTGTCCTCGTCTCTTTGCGCTACGTTTTTCACCTTCCAGTTATGAACCAACAAGCCCAAGCATATACCCTTCTGCATTTACAATGCTGTGACACGTACATACCTTGTTTCCGTTGCTGTCTGTGACTCCACGCTGTTTACACAGTGGAACGCAGCAGTGAAACGGCATCTTTGCGGCAACAAAGGTAACAAAACGTGCAATGTACGCATACGTGCCGAGCGAGCCACAATATGGTGCCGTAGTAGCGTCGGTAGCGTCGTCTGCGCTCCTCGACGTAACCAATATGACCGACTTGGTTATTTTCGCTCTCACTAGATGGCGCGATCTATTTTGCATAACCCCTATTATATATACGCTTTACAGAGCGGGAGCATGGGCGCCGCCATATTTGGTCACATGACCATTCCGCCATCGCTGGCCTTCGGGCCTTCTCGTTTCGACGGCTGCCGGCGCGCGGGTGCCCGGCTGCAAGACGCTTCTCCGGCTCTCGCTGTGGATAACGAGCTGCCGGACGGCACGAACATTTCTTGTGATTGCGCATAGAACGCGTTGGTGCTGGAAAATGTTTGCTTCAACCAGCTGATTTACTCGTCTCCTTCAGACTGCCGGCTTCGGCTCGTATGTGTCAACAGACCACGGTCAGCTACCTGCGCGTTCATATTTATTCAATCAATTCACCACGTAACAATATTTGTGGACCGCATAACTTGTCGAACTGCAGATTAAAAGTGGGCTAATGCCTGCAAGCGTGCGTAACCCTGTAGCTGTGGAGCACCTACACTGCACTTTTTATACTTTATTCGATCATAACTCTGCTTGCTACAATTTTTCAAAGTTCACGCCTAAACGATGCTAAAGAAACAAAAATGCTTGCAGTTTAGCACAACTAAGCGTGGTTTAGCGAAGTCGTCCGACGACGTAGACGGCTCCGGCCAACTCGCTCCGTCCGTAGCAAGAAAGGCAATGCGAATGCCGCGAAAATGGCGCAGGCCTTCTTTTTCGAGCAAACGGCGAGTCGCATGGTTAGTCATGTGGCCACAGCTGCAAAGGCTGCGGTCGGCACGGCAGCGGCGCGCGGATTCAGCTGCGGCGAGCGACGTGGAATGTAACGTGGCTGATAGATCTCCACCGCTCCTCCACTTGAAGGCACGATTGCAGCGCCGATAACCTTGGCTTGACTAGGCCAGTAATGCCTTCTCTTGAACATCCCATGCTGTGGCAGTCGTGCCTAGCATGGTTTAATTAATACCCCTGCTACACGGGTGTTTCGAATGCCTTCCAACTGAATGTCATTCGACTCGACTGCCGAACTTACGCTGCGACACGAAGCTTTGAAGCGAAAAGCTTCACTAGGCTAGTCAAACTCGAGTCTGGTGTATGGTCCGTGATCAGAATTAGCCCCAGCTGCGCATGCGCAGAACCGAGGGACGTCACAGGAGAGGCGCAAACAAACAAACAAACAAAGGCAAACAATGCGCCCGGAAACACTCATATTTCGGTGCACATCCGAACCACGCCGTAAGGGAAGGAAAATGAAAAGAAAATTCGTTTTAAGGAAAGGAAACGACGCCTGTCTCTCTCATATCTCGGTGGATGCCCGAACCGCGCCGTAAGGGTCTTAAGGAAAATGAAATGAAATGCAAATTGGTTTTAAGGAAAGAAAATGCCCGTCTCTCGTATCTTCGTGTACACCCGAAAGGAGTGACATCACACGCGGCACAAATAAAAAAATAAACAATAGACAAGCAGTGCGCGAGGAACCTTTCATATCTCGGTGGACACCCGAACCTCGCCGTAAGGGAAGCAAAATGAAAAAAAAATTGGTTTTAGGGAAAGGAAACGACTCCTGACACTCTCATATCTCGGTGGATACCCGAACCGCGCCGTAATGGCCTTAAGGAAAATGAAATGAAAATTGCTTTTAAGGAAAGCAAATGCCTGTCTCTAATATCTTCGTGTACACCCAAAAGGAATGCACACCACAGTACATGTCTCTAAAGCAGCCTTCTAAGACAACACCGTATTCACTACACGCGCGGCTCCTCCTCCGCCTCGCCGCAGCTTTTCGCTTCGAGATATCCAGGTTCAACCTTAGCTAAGCCACAGCCAATTTTTTCACCGGCATTCGGTTCAGATGAAATTCCAGTCGACGGAGCTCCGCGGAGACATTCCAAGTTTTGGAATGCCTTCGAAACGCGAACACACCCCGAACCTACAAATAGCCGCCACCGCCACCGTCGCTTCGCCCCTCCCACAGCCGCTCGACTCTTTTCGGATCTGCGGCTGTTCATTTCGATATCTGCTGCTCACTTCTTCTGCTGTTTGTTTAACAAATATCTCGCATTCTTTCTAAGCGACTGCTTGAACGAAGAGTACACGAATTAACATTTGCCGCATGAGCATGAAATTTCCCCAGGAGTGCGCCGATGAGGACGACTGCACTAATACTCCTGTTCATATAGCTGTGTACGGACAGTTAGTGCTTATTTTCATGACATAACACACAATCTACACTTTAGTTCTATTAATTAATCTCTTCTTTTATGTGCCGGCAGTACCCGTGCTTGTTTACGCAGTGCGACAATCTGTCGGAAGCGCCAATGCGATCGCTCGCCGAACACTTGACAGCCGGGTTGCCGACATCGCGTAGGACCGGCGGTTCTCGCTAATTTTCCTGGCTTCTTTCGACGTGATGAGCACTTCATTTTAAACTACTTTATCAGGGAGTATGTTTGGTGATCGTTCACGTTAACTAAAACGGCCTAACTTATTATCAACAAGCTAGCGACGGCGACGACCGCTGCTGGCGATAAAGCTCCGCTAAGCAGCCTGGGCCACGTCAGTGCTTCCCGTTCTTCCTCTGCGCGCCCTCCGATGTAAGCAACAGTTGATTTAAGGTCACTGTTGTCAAAAGCTACACTGGTTGACCATTTGCATTCGCTGAAACTTGTGAATTCGCTCTTCACAACCGCCGCAATCACATACCGTACGCTGCGGACTCGCTAGGCCTAGTCTTCGCGGAAGGGAAGGGAGTTGTCGCGGACTAAACTTAATTCCTCAAGCGCTTATCGCTGACGAATGTTCAAGTGTACGCATGTAAAATATAGCCCTTCGTTTCGCTTATTTCTAATGCGGTTAATGTAGAAGCGCAACTATATTCATACTATCGCCTCATCAGCGTGTTTTCGCTTAGCCGCCGACCTACCGAGGACATTAAGGCCGTCCGCCGATTCGGTTCGTCGATGTCGTTGGCCTAAAGAACTTGTCCCACTACAGTCATATAGTGAACTAGATAAATCACTATAATCGCATGCTGCTGTTGACCGTGATAGCGTCGTTGTCGACTAGTGTGACCGCGGTGAGCGCCGCCGTCGTTGTCGCTGTAGGCTGAAAACGAGCTGTGGCTTTCGAATGCGTTTGTAAAGTGTCGTGTAGCAACGCAGGAGTGGACCAACTGCCACCAGAAGCCGCAAGGCTAACCCCACCTGTAGCTTACAGCATCTCAACTCAACTTCTTCGAGTCCGAATGGCATTCGACTCGCATGTCATTCGAACGTGCCCGTGTAGCACAGTTTTTAAGCTCCTAAACACTCCGATCAAATGTTTGAAACAAGAGCGGCTGTTTTATCTGAGTCACAATGGCGTAAATCACGGTGGGAACAGGGGAGGGGGGGTCCTGACCCCCCCCCCCCTTTCGGTTATGGTGACGAGGGGGGGGGGACACAGCATGCAAGCGTCTCCCCTCCGCCTCATATTCGTCCCAGGACACTACTCGGGCGGCATAAAATGATAAGAGCGGTACACGCAACACGGGAAGCAGTGGGAACGAGGTGACCTCTTCCCTTCCACAAAATGGCTCAGCAGAATCGGACGTTCAAAAAACAGTGCTGAAACGTCCCTCAAATTTGCTGAAACGTCGCCCACACTCAGCAGAGACCGAAGGCCAACACATTAAATTCATAGAGACCATCGGGATTGATGAAGACAGTATTTCCTTGGTCATATTCATCAACCTCTATCTTATAGTACCCGCTCCTTAAATTAACGAAGGAAAAATATTTGGCGTTGCGAAGTCAATCAAGTACAATCTGCCAACAATCACAGGACATGGCATGAATTCTTATGATTGTTTTTACTTTTACTTCAAACCTACGCTTTTATAGCATTGAGTTACTCAGTGCCTCGAAGCTTTCTTCGGGGTTTAAGGCGGAAGCCTTTAATGGCTCATTGTCAAGGTCATATGTCCGTTAGCACAACCTGTCCAGTCTTTGCGGCCTCCTGATTGGTCTCCTCCAAGCCGTGACGTCACTGTCGCTAGGCGCTTATGCGCGCCTCCTGATTGGCACGCTTGCGTGACGTCACTGTCGTCGGGAGCGAGTGTCGGAGCGGCTTGGCGCTGCGCAGGCTAACTCATCGCATCGGCGCCCGGCGGCTGTGTGCTCGGCGGCGTGTCCGGACGTCGCTGTCGCGAGGCGCTTGTGGCGGCCGTCTGCTTGGGCGCGGTGCGGCTGCGGCGACAGCAGTGTGTTTTGCGGTATCGTGCGGGAAGGATGCCTGGTCCCGCCAAACCAGTGTCGCCCAACACGCAGCGTGCGAGGGCAGCCGAGTGGAAGCGGCAGTTAAGAAAGACCGAGCGTATACGCCGCATAAATCAGGGCGGCGAGGCTCGTCCTGCAACGCAGAGTTCCAGGCCAGGCTTCCGCTGTTTCACACTTCCGTCTTGACAAAGTGTCTTCCGTAATTTTTGTTGCAAAAGCAACACTACGCGATTCGCCGTTCCATTTCGCCGATCTGACGAAAGGCCATACTGCGCATGCGCTACGAGCAGTGACGTCACACGGCGCACAGCTGGCGCGCCGTCGCTGCGCGGGTGACTAAGAAGTGCCGCCGCCGCGCTCGCCATTTGCGTATGCGCAGCAGCGGCGCATAGCCAATGTGCCGGGGCTGCCGCGCGCTTTCCATCGCCCCTCTCTCTCTCCTCGTTGCTTTCGCAATCCTCCAGGTTTAACCAGAGCTAAACCACTGCAAATTTCTTCGCTTCTGTTCGGGCCTGGCGAACGTTTTAAGAGTTCCCAAGAGAGGCTGTGATAGATCCGACTCTCCCCTTGTCGACATGCGTAAAGCTACTTCATATCAGCTGGCCGTCTTTATTAAAACAAGGGAAATAAGTAGAACACTGAGCAATCTCTACCGCAGTCACTACTATCGCACGTCGAACCAGAGCGACGAAATTAATAGACGGATGCATACTTCCCGGTGCTGGTTGGTCGTATAGCACAGCTGCTAGCGGGAACTAGTGCGGTGAAATTGGTAGATGCTTGCCCGTGCTGAGTCGTCGATTTTCCCTCGTTGTACAAAGAGTTGTTTCGCACCACTACAAGTACAAAGGCAGCTGTTGCTTATAAGCAACTGAACTTCACTCTAACTGTGGCTCGAACTCAAGAAGCTGCCGCATGTCCGTAGGCAGTTGTTTCGCATTTCTTTCGGCGCCCCTGTAGACACTTCGAGAGCCGTTCTTGTCCCATGACTGGCCTACTGAACTACCACTCCATTGAAATCAAGCAAGCCCCCTACCAGAACACGTGGCAAGAGGAACCTCTACTCACTGAAAACAACACCCCTCCTCGCCCCCCTAAAATACAGCTCTGTTTTCTAGATGAGCAGCAAAAATACACTGAGGCGTGCTGCCGTCTGGTCTTCAATCGCTTCATGCGGGCGCCTCCCGCAGATATGGGGTCGCTTCCTTGAATGGTCGGCACGGCGGGAGGCAATGGTTGAGTAGTAATGCTTAACGGTGCGTTGTGAATGCGTATGTCTATGAAAAGTCAGTTTTTGAAGCAAAAAAAAATAGTTTTTGAGCTGCTACTAAAACTCTGCAAAAGAAAAGAATGTGCATGGCGTTGTACAATAAAGCAGGAAGTTTGAATTTGGCGCCGGGGTCAGTGCACCACGATGAGGTCACCAGCACACGCTGCATTCGAACTGCGCGCCTCATGTGTTTAGTTTCCGTTTTGTGCGAAAAATAAGCGCTGCATTTCCTCGGTCTGTAGAGATTTACAGAACGACATTTTCTTGGCTTCAAGAACTAAAACAGTATCGTTATGTCCAATGCTACGAACTTGCTTTTGCCTCTAACCACAACACCGTATTTAAAAAAAATGTTAATTATCAAAGCTTAGTTGATTAATTAGGTGACTGGTATGATTCAAAGTTAGTAAAGTTGCCGCAGCTCAGAGCGTTTCTTGAGTATCAAAAAACCTATATACAGGCATTTTTCAACTTCTCGCTGAAACACCAAATATAACAGAACGCCTAGAATGATTGCAACAAAATACATCTAGCTCTCTCGTATGGCACAGGAACATAGTTGAAGACGTGAAGTGAGCAAGCGCTCCGAAAAGAACGACTGTTTTTAATGAGATTAAACAACAAAGGAGTTGCGTGCTGGATCCAAACAAACGACTGCCAGAAATATATGCATTTTGCGGTCGCTCTCTGCTATTACGTCTAATCCGTACTCTCATTGGTAGGGCCCGCTTCTGGTCATGTATACAAACTTCTCGTTGTGTATCTCGTCTCTAAAAGCAGGTCTAAGCATGAAATCTGTTGCAAGAAAGCGTAACATATTTTATGATGGTGCATAGACGGTGGTATCCGCACTCGGCTGTTGTCCAGGACATCTGGAGGCTAGACGTGCACCGCCTTCACGAGCGTGTCTTCATAGACCTTGGTAGAGCGCATGGACTCCGTGGATGCTTTTGTATATATCTTAAGCAGGCAGCGCTATCAGCCGCTTATCTTTTGCGCCAATCCTCCTAACCACGTAGGATCGCCCTGTGTGTGGGAATTAACCGAAAGAGCGAAGCTGCACGATAAGCTTGAAACCAGTCATTATTTATTCTGACCTCGGTGCCTCTGCCACCTCCGCCTTCCTTCACACGACGTCTTGTGAAGGTCTGAAGTAGTGTTCATTCCCAACAGTAAAGACATTTTTCACTAGTGATTACTGCACCGTCTAGGCCCTCCTGCGAGTACCGTTCCTGCTCGAGTCACGATGGAAACGAAGTAGAAGGAAAAGAAGATCCGCACGAGATTTGCGTTCCATTGACGCTATGCACACTGGCCAATCCCCCACCGTGGGTATGTGCCATTAAGCCAGAGGACATAATCATCATCAGCTTCAAACTCGAGCCATCGGGAGCTTCATACAGCCGCGATGGTGAAGCACTCTTTCTGCAAGAGCTTTGAGGCACTCGTCTTTTATCCCCCAGGTCGTGTCGACCGATACCCGACTCATCTTCTTTGCACCATTGAAGCCGCACTCCTCTCCTGCGTGGATGATAACTTGCCGCCTTCGTACGACGAGTGGCCGCCCGCGATGATAGGAATGGGCACACTGCGACCTGTGCGACGTTCAAAGCCCGCCGCCACGGATCGTCTAGCTCCCCATACACCGCGTCATGTCGGTCTGATACGGTGGCAGCGTTCGGCGCTTGGGAAGGCCATCACCGCCGCGCTCAAGGCCAAGGCTTTCCGATGGCTGGGAGAGTTCCAAACCGGGACAGCACCCAGCCTCGTACATCTGTTAGCCGTGTTCCCAGCGGCCACTACGGTAACTTTTCTTACCTTTTCAGGCTGAGGTTCGTAGAGGGCATGTCGTTATCTAGAAACGTTTTTCTTTTTTGTTCATGGTATAGGCTCACGATTAACAGGCAGCTACTTTTTGTGAGCATGGTCATAATTCCGTCGGCCATGCTCCCGCGGTTACCTATGGGCAACTCTTCGTGGGGTTGACGAAGTTGCTGTAAAAGCCGTCAAATTTGAGCAGTGCAGGAAATCAACTTTCGTCCTTGAAAAGTATGGAATTTTTTTTCCCTTTCACATCAAAAATTTCACGCTGTACACTGAATCATGTACTTCTGTTAGCGTGTGAGCATACTGGTAATCTTGTGACAAACACGATGTGATCCGCAGTCTGGTTCACGCCGAAATCGTCATGAGCGACTACATGCTTGGTAAACGCGTTTTTTCAACCTGCCGCGGTGGCTTGGTGGTAACGGCGCTCGGCCGCTGGCCCGAAAGATGCGGGTTCGATCCCGGCCGAGGCAGCTGAATTTCGATGGAGGCGAGATTCGAGAGGCTCGTGTACTGTGCGATGTCAGTGCCCGTTAAAGAACCCCAGGCGGTCGAAATTTCCGGAGCCCTTCACTACGGCATCCCTCATAGCCTGAGTCGTTTTGGGACATTGAACCCCAATAAACCAAACCAATGTGTTTTATTTTTTTGGCTCTTGATCCTGAATCTGTTCAAACTGGGCGTAGTCGCCCTGCATTCTGGGGTTTAACCAACCGAACTCTCATCTAAGTTTCTCAGGCAGAAGTGGTCCGGCTGCCGTAAGTCATGTATACGTTCACGAAAAGCGATGATTTGCTAAGCTGCAAATCTTTGGGGAGCTGGGACATTCCTCCGCGATTTGTGAACTGTAGAAAGGAGAAATTGGCCTCAGTAGACTTTTATGAGCCAAGTATAAGACGGAAAACTAATTGTCCATCTGTGGCTTACTGTGTTGATGGTGACTTTATAATTTTGAAAATGAAAACATCAAAAGCTGTGTGACCATTTTACCATAGACAAGAGTGGTAATGTTCAGAAAGCAGGAGCAGAAAATCAATTCTATTGCACATATTTTTTTTACCCCGGAAATTCGTGTTGTAGGAAGGCAGTTCAAGTTAATGGAGACCAATATTTTTTAGTTCGATTAAAACACGAACGATCCTTCCTGTTAGTGAGAGGGCTTGCTGAGCTTTGAATGCGCACTGAGGAGCAGATTGCATGACGCCGTTTTTTATCATAGAGCGCATGTGAATGCCATTCCGTGTTCGATGACTGATGAGGATCGAATGGTGCAAGCAGCGACGGCAGCGAATGCACAGTCTGTGTTTTGTTGTCTGCAGGGATGCCTTTGATACTTAAAATGACGAAAAGGTGCGATTCAACGATCATTTGAACATTAAATTCAATAGTTTTGCGGAAAAATCTTTCTATAATTCTGAGCCTTTGAGATCTGATAATTTTTTTTATCAATATCAAACCTCGAAGCCCTGCTGTTTGTTATCATGGAGATGACCGCTAAATACCAACTAAAATTCTCTTACAACGTTTCTGAGATGTCATGCACAGCTAAGCTTATAAACAGTGAACATTAATAACCAATAATGATGTCAAGGAGCTAACCGTATTGTGTACAGATAAAACGCCTGCCTGAAAAAGTTCTGCGCATGCTTAGCTGCATTCATTCACTTCTGCGACATGGGCTCTCATTCGTTCTGTTATAACTCCAAACTATTAGTGCACATGTTTTGTTTAGCACTTGAACACATTGCATGATTTCGTGTGTGACGCAGACATCGATCAAGGCAAGGCGTATTGCACTTCATGCATTTGGACTCTACGGAGCGGCACTTTCCTTGGCAACTTCGCCGGCAGTGACTCTTCTCACCATGACGGCACTGGAACCGCTGCAGCTATGCAGGTTCCCGGCCACAGCGCACTAAGCGTCCGGAAAGGGCGACGCACATTGCAGCTGCTGGGGCTTGCTGCATGCTGAAACGTGAGTTATTTCTTGATGTCACCTGTCCAGAGTTCTCCATTACGAACGTTCCGTTGTGAAAAAATCTGGGAGAGGACATGGGACATCGTGCAGCGCTCTGTAACCTGTGCAACCTTGCGAAGCTGTCCCTTGGCACGCTGAAGGCAAGAAAACTAAATGTCGGTCCACAGCCGACCTAAAGGTTGGCTTTGCCATTCCGCACCCAGGACAAAAGGCAGTATACTGCGTACCGGTTGAACCTGCAAATACGCTCCAGCATCGGATACGAATGCAATAAGACTGGCTGAAATGTTCATTCATTCGCCTAATTCAGCGCAGATTACCAGCTGACAACTCGGCAGACATTCCTTTTAGAGCGGGGCCTAGGATTAAACGCTGACTCAAGTGACGTAAAACTGAACGCCATCGAAAAGAAAGAGAACTTTGTTTTACTACGTGTGGCCTTTTCTCAGCTGTCGGCTACTCACTTCCTCGTCTGTCCAGTGGTTGGGAGATATTCCAAAGGCAAGAAGCTTTCGGAATTCTCTGGCTTGTATAGCGGCGGTCGTCGCTTATGAGGAAATGTCTATTTATGTGGAAAAATTTTTCCAATGTATTAAGACGGAAGGACAAGAATAGGGAAACAAGCAGAAACATCGCTCTGTGTTTGTATTTCCTTGTCCTTCCTTCGTATTTTCGAGGTGTTTTCTACGACGACCGATTTTAAGCAATTAGCTCAAACTTTATAAATATTACACTGCTTAAAGTCTGTGCCCAGCTCATCTCACGTTTCTTCCGTTGATCACATTGGAACCTAGGTGTTGGGTCTCCCGAGGTTCGGTGGGTGACCTCTTTGCTTCGTGGGCATCGTGAAGTCGAGGAGAGGGTAGGGCCTGTGTTGTGGAGAGCAGTGTCAAGTCCTCGATGCCCATTCGCTTTCTGGTATTCATAGTGAAGTGCATCGATATTATCCCCATAGTCATGTGTATGCGCGCACTGTTTTGCTTTAGTGCTGACGGGAGCTAGTGCCTGACCTTAAACACTGTACCGATCAGTTAACACCTGTTTGCAGACGCTAGCTCTCCAGTGCAGACAGCACAAAAATTGAGGGACGGTTTCTTAAATCAATGGTGTGGGTATGGTGGCGAAAAGGGGTAGGTGGCGTCAACGCCGGCGCGTTCGCGGCGAAAGGGCGCGCCGTCATTTCATGCTGCCACCACGGTGGCCGCAGCGGCGCTGCGGTCACGGTCAGCACTTCGATGCCTCCCGCGCTCCCCGCTTCCTGCTCATGCGTGCGCACGTGCGGTTGTCGTCTGCTCGTCTCGACGGTACTCCCACGTGTTTTTCGCTGTGTTTCTTTTGTGAAGGGGTACTTGTTGGCATGCATGCTTCAAGTCCGTGTCCTGGATCAGCAAATGGATCATCGTGCAAAGAAAGCGAGACAAACGCACTGCTTTGCGCCCAACTGTACGTCTGGCTACGTATCGTCAAGGAAGTCGGGTGAGCGTGTTTTCTGTGCCAAAGGACCCCGAACGCTTTGAAGCATGGCGGCGAGCCGTGCCCCGGGCTGACAAAGCTCTCGACGAGAACTGAGCCCTCTGTGAACTTTACTTTGATGAACAGTATATTGTCCGGCACTTCACGCACGTGATCAACGGAGCAACAGTCAAGATTCCCCGTGATCGACCCGTGCTTACAAGCGACGCGGTTCCAACGATTTACACAAATGATCCGTCGTACCTTTCCAAGAAAGCCCCTCAGAAGAGGCAATCGAAAACGTCGACATGCGGCCTCCCCTCGAAGCTCCAACGTTGCGAAATGGGTGCCTCTTCCCAAGGCGTAGAGACCGGAAATGATGAAGGGAGTGTTTCAGATCAGCAGGCTCTTGCATCTGAATTTTGCGTTCAAAGATGCGAGCTACCAAGCGTGTATTGGTCCAGACACCAGATCGCTGGTTCTGATAACGTCACGGCTTTCACTGTGTGTGCGTTAGAAGACCGCAATCTCTACTTTGAAAAGGTAGTCCTCGTGATGTCGGACAGCAGCGCGATTCAAGCGACGGTGTTCGTGCAAGCAACCCAAGTCAGAAGCGTCGAGGTTACCGATGCTAAAATGATTGAAGATCTTCTTCTAGAGGTAGACTCCCTTATTCCATGCAAAGGCTTTGGAAAAAAGGGAGAATTCGAAGCCAACTCCAAGCACCGAGAGAAGACCACTGCTTCAGTGTGAAGCAAGTAAGAAGCGACAGCCTAATGGACTTGGTATCTTTTCTCCAGCTTACAAAGTTGAATCTTGTAGGCTGCCCAGAACACAAAACAGCACTCACAAACAGAATCATCAAGTTCTGTGCTCACAAGGCTTCATTTCTACGTGAAATCTCAGAACGCAAAACGGGACGAAACGCGGGAGCGAATGAAGATGTTAAAACTTCGACGAGTGCTCTAAAGTGTGCCTTCTAAGCTTTCCACTTTTTAATTAGCGACTTTTATAGTTTCAGTCATAAGGAACATGTGCAGTATGTTTCTGTGATACATGATGTTCCTGACGATGGTCTAAGCTATTTTTCAACGAGTCACTTTATTTTTTCTGTTACGTGCAGTAAGTCTATGTGATACATGATGTTCCTTACCCTCTAAGCTTTCTATTTTTTAACGATCGAGTCACTTTTATAGTTTCACATTTGTGCAGTATGCCTCCGTGATAAGTTCCTGAACGTAGTGTGTAATAAAAGTCATATTCACATGCTGTTTGCTTGCGCAGGTACATGACTGCTTATTTCTGTGGCGTTCCTTTCGTTTAGAGTTGCGAGATCGTGTGAGACGCAGACTGATGATCACTGTAGGCTGTAAAGTCTTCATCTCAGTTTCAGACTAATCTGCGCGGGTGCACCCAGCGTGAACGCAAAAAAAAAAATCCAGCTTTCTGCACGCGCGGCGAACCCGGCGCAGCCAGCCTTTCCTGCGCGCAGCGCGCTCGTCGCATCGCACTACGGACAGCAGCGCCACCTACGCATGGCATGAAATGGAAGCGCGGCGCTCGCCTCCCGGTCGCGTCACCTACCATTTCTAGCCACCATAGTGTGGGTGAAATCCTGTGTGCCGCACCCTATTGGGGAACCAGCGTGTACACTTCCTCGCTTCCACGCAGACGACTTCCTGGATGTTCATGGTGCACTTAGAATATTACCCGCCGTAAGCGCATCATGCACTGGAAAACATTCGCAGCCAGTAGTCGAGACTCTTGAGGAAAATAAGATTTTAATGCCTTCAGTAAACAAAGCAGTGAATCATTTGATAATTCGTTCAATGAGGTAGGTGATTTCAGGCGAATATGCGCGCTTGTGGCTAGAATGTAACCCGTTCCTAAAAACTAGTTTTTCTGGAGAAATGTGGCTTGTACAGTTGCTCGCGTGCGAAGTTGTTTCCTTCGTAGGTGACGAAATGGCATGGTACAGAAATCGGCAGTCTCTCCCCATTCATCGGACCGTCCTCGACTGAGTCAATGCATGAAAGCAAGTGGAAAGTCCACAGACTGAAGCGGTACAAGTCTATTCTTCCAGTAACTGTATTTTAATTCCTCTCAGTTTAGCTAACCTATTAAGCAAATAGCACGACCATCGATGTACCGTCTTTGTCAAAATTAACCAGGCTGCATGGTTTGCTTCTAGCTCATACAGTGGAACCCTTACAGCTTCCCTGAAGCTCAAATGGCAGTTTAAGGGAAGGACTGGGGGTCTTCTTACCTTCCAACAACTTTTGGTCTTTAAGAAAGCCACAAGGGCTCAACTATACAAGCTAGAAGCAAACCATGAAGCCTGGTTACTTTTGACAAAGACGGTACGTGTTCCGGTCAAGGGACCAACATCCTTGTTTTGAACATTTCAACTCAGATCAGATAGTTCCGCAGTAGACTTCTTTGATCGATATGTTCACATGCGTCCAACTGTGTGTTATGAGTTGTTGGAGTACCTGTGGTCAACCATTTCAGGACAACCTGTTCCATCGGGTAGTATGCAGAACGATATACTGACGCTGGCAGCGGGAAACGTTCACAGCCGAGACCAGAAAGTACCTTTCAGCTCGACCGATGGTTCCCGCTTGAGAGGTATGTTTATTTGAAATACTCAGTAAAACGCCATCGCCCCCATCCATAGTGTTGAGCAAATTACTCAGGTCTATATCGTCGGCTTGTGCCGCTTGAGCGGTTTAGCAAGTAAGTATTGTGATGTTTTCAAGGCGCGCAAATATGAGTCATAAGAAAAGGCGCTCGAACGAATTCATAACAAGCAAACACTCTTGTTATCGATATCCTCAACACACAGGAGGGATGGCAAACCGACTTGTTCGCCTTTGAATCTTGACAATGGTCTTAATCTAATTGTCGTACTAATTTAGCACGCCACTAAAGTGCAGTATACAACCACAGAAGTACATTGTTGTGCAGCTCTAAGCCAAGTACAGAGAGTTGACTAAGCCTCAAACGCTTCTGATCCTTCTACGCAGAGAACGGGATGCAGTACTTCTAGCCATCCCGGGCACTTGCGATGGTCCCTCATCTGGTGGAGGGACTGCTGGTGGTGATTTCGTTTGCTTCCTTTGAGAAATTTTCAGTCAACGGTATACTAAAATAAAATATAAAATTTCAGAGAACCCCATCGTCTTTGGTCTTTCTTTGTTACTGTTGTGTGGTTATGTTAGCAAGTACTACCGTGTTGGAATTCTTTTATTCATGGTAATTCTTCGTTTCGTATCATTGCCTCATGGATATCAATTGAGATAGTCACGTGCAACTTTGCGAAAATCGTTTTTGCAAATGCCAAGTAAACACGGTTGTCGGGAACACGAGGAAGCTCCAGCCTTGACTAACCGGCGATTGAGAGTACGTTCCTTTTCTTCTCCTGGGACCTATTCTTAGAGTAATCCAATCACCCATTCACTCATTATGGATAGTTTGAGCGCAGTCCAGGACAACCTCAGCAGTTTCGTTGGCCCATTCGACTGGATAGCCATTGTGAAAAGCGCGTCGAACATGCGGCCCCAGCATAGTTGCGCAAGTTGCCTTGTGCGTGGACCAGCTTTCAAGATGCTAAAAAGGGTGAAAAGACAGAATACAGGTTGAAAAGCCATCAAAACGAGAAAATACAAGGGTTGGCCAGGAATACTTTCATGCTTAACATTGTACTAATCAATTTAATGGGGTGTCACGCGATGCCACCTATCACACGATATGTAACAGCTTGAGTAACGATATGTAACCGCGCTACACAAAATCGGCGCTGACACCCGACCGTAGCCGCAAAAGAGGCGGCGGCAGTGCACGTCCTAGTAGGCACCGTCCGACCAGAACGTAGTCTTGCGGCTTCCCTTTTACGTGAAGTCGGGTCAACGGGCGTCAGCGGTCGCTCCACTTGTAGCCCGCGATGGAAGCAGCGCCGGGATGGGGTGGTGGCGAAGAAGCCTTCCCACCGTACGTTCAAGAAAGGCGGCTTCACTGCTACATCCTGAGTGCCCAGTTCCGACCGGCACGTCACCTTATGGTGGCATGCTTTTCCCCATGAAGTCGGGTGAGGGACGTCGGCAGTCGTCCTATTTGCAGCTCCTGTCGAAACGGAAGGCCGGGACAACATGGCAGCGGCGGAGCTGCCCGACCGCGTACTCGAGAGGGGCGGCTTCTAAGCGGCACCGTGAGTGTCCGTCTCGGCTGCTGAACACCATGAAGCCGAGCAAAAGGCGCCGGCAATCGTCCTTTTAGCCGTCGATTTCGGGACACAGGGCTGGGACGAGGGGGTTGCGGCTTTGCCCAATGACCGCGGCATGAAGAAAAGGGCTGTTCTAGAGCGGCACTCCGACTGCATGGTCCGCACGGCAAGTCATATTGTGGCTGGCTTCGTACATGAAGTCGAGCAAAAGACGTTGGCGGCCGTCCGAAAATCTGCCTTCCCCGGAATGGAAGGTCGGGATGAAGTGGTGGCAGTGGATCCTCCCGACCACACGTCTCAAAGAGAGGCGCGCCAGTGCTGCGCCCCGAGAACATGGGTACGTGGCAACAGGACCATGGACGCGTCGTCTGAGATGAGCTGTCTGACTGCCCTCTCGACAAACCCGATGTGGTTCACGCTGGTGGGGTTATGCCCGAGGAAGGTGTATCCTGGTAACAGCGCTTTAACTGCCAAGACTAGTGCGTTAAAGGCAAGGACAAGTCATAATAGGAAAAGAACAAAGGTGAAGGTGAAGAACAAGGTGAAGAGCTGGGTTCGTAGTGGTTTTCGAGGGGACGCGATGCGAGCGGAAGCGGCACACGAGAGCGCACGTGGTGAATAGGAGATAACGACGATGAGGATGCCATACTAGAAGGTTAGAGGTTTGGCCAGAATAAATTCTTAAAATACAAATAGTTAGCTTCTAATATATTCTACGATTGCGAGGAGAGAGAGAGCGAGAAAAAATTTATTACAACAGGAATTCAGGACATGCCCCATGGTCCCCGCATGACCCCACTGCACTCAAGTGTTCATGTTCCTAAGGTCCATAACATTGGCAGCCTGGCCGGTGGCGATGGTCTGCACGGCCGGGTCTTTCGAGCGCAGCAGGGTCTCCCAGTCTTCCCAGGTCTATAGGTTCTCTAGGCCCCGCGGGGGAGGGTCCGCTGGGCAGAGGGAAAGGATGTGGTGGGAAGAGACGAAGGGGTCTGGGCATAGGGCGCAAGAAGGAGTGGGGAAGGAGGGATGATAGTGGGCTAGGGTAGGGGTGAGGGGAGTGTGTGTGTGTGTCTTTAGTCTGCGCCAGAGTGTTGCGTGTTTGTTGTCAAGGGAGATGTGGGGCGGGGGGTGGGAATGAAAACTTATGACAAGCTTCTTTGTAGAAAAAGCTGTAAAATGGATTTTGCTCGATATTTCTTGTCACTATTCCGCAAATAGAGGCCCCCTTTTCAATTTGCGAAGTCTTTGTCCAGAATTTTTCAACCCGGCGGAAGAGAAATCATGAGGTTGGTGCAAGTAATGCTATCTGAACAGCACCATACATCGAGACCTACATTTACGTCCGTTTCCGACAGTTGAGAAGTTCTGAAGGCTGTAGATTCATACTGCACAGCCATCACGGCAAACTTGGGGTCACACGGCTTTTGAACGAGAGGAACATTTTTTTGCTGTGCTCTGTCTACGAATGCTACGTGACATGCCCAGCTACTTTGAGAATGCTTGGTATGCTGATCCAAAAGAAGACGGCAGAGCCCTGAGGCTATACTCTTCATTTTGTGCGGAAACCCTATGCAGAAGAGTCCACCCATGCATTTGTGTACGGAAGGCGGAAACGGATTGACCGTTTTCACATTCAAGCAGCGCTAAAGTCCAGCAGACGATCACATGCCTATTTGTGCTGAGTATAGCGCGAATAACAGTAAATGAAAGCTGCACTTCTTCATTACCAGGTATTAGGTACAATTCTACAAGCACAAGGAAAGTATTACGGGTGACCTTTGGTTAAGGCACTAAATAAAACTCCTAAGCTGAATGAACAAAGAACGGTGCAGGAACATGCGGTTGCTTATCTTTTATATTGCAGGAAAACTACGAGAATAAGGAGCCCATATACGTACCCAATCGAATATGTTCGAAAATCGCATTCACGCGCAATCTAAGCAATGATCATGCAGTGCATGGACGCGTCTTATTATAGCATTGAACTTGGCACAGAGAGGGCTTGAAAAAGAAAAAAGGAAACGAAAATGAAAAAAATAAAGCAGAAAAAAATTAGAAATAAAAGGGGAAAGTGGAACACAGCCGAGACACGAAACCCAAACGCCACAGAAAAACGCGCCGCGTGAAAGAGGGAGGCGGGCCTGGGCAGACAGTGGACGGCAAGACCCTTGAAACACTTCTGAATTTGGTGCTGGCAATGTATAACTTTGAATTCGATGGCGACCAGTATGTGCGAATTAGTGGCCCATCAATGCGCACAAAAGTAGGTCCTAATTGTGCGAATATATTTAAGAGCATCCTCGAAACCGAATACCTAGAGAGATGTCTCTTGAGACCCCTTTTTTATAGGAGGTTTATAGATGATATATTTTTTGTATGTTGCCATGGTGAAGAAGAGCTACTCAAATCCATTGCTAACTTTAATATGCTCACAGGAGCATCCCTTTTTCTCACGCCTACTCAACCTCTACGATCAGCTTTCTGGTTGTCAAACTTCAGATCTCGCAAAACAAACTTGTCACCTCCGTGTTTAGGAAGCCAACGGACAGGCACCAAAAATTGCATTTTGAGAGTAGCCACGTAAAACATTGCAAGAAAGGAACACCATATAGCCAGGCTCTTTGATTTAAACGCATCTGCTCCCGTGAAGAGGACTTCGCTTTTAACTGTGAGACACTCCGCATGGATTTGGTCCGGCAGCGCTAGCGGAAGCCTATAATTGATGATGCCTCGGAAAAAGCTGCAGCACAAGACCACCGTACAATCTTCAATAGCACCAAGACTGCGCAGAGGAACTTCTCAGCTAATCTGATATTAACCTACTCTCCATCAGCAACGAATGTTAATCCTATTCTGAGGAAGCATCGCAACGTTCTCCTTCAAAGCGTCAAAATGGAGCTATTGTTTTCCGAACCACCCCGTGTCGTATATCGGAGGGCATGAAATATCGAAGATGCTGTAACCTCCTCAAAACTAGACAAGGGTGAAGCCTCAGGTATCACACCTTGCAATAAACCGCGCTGTAAACTCTGTCCAATGATCACTGAGGTCACAGAAGCTCGCAGCACAGCATCGTCTTTCTCATTCAAAATTCAAGGAGATTTCAGTTGTGACTCCAGCAACGTAGTCTACCTTCTCGAGTGCGGTGCGTGCCGTGCTCAGTATATTAGGCAAACTGAAACTCCTTTCCGACTGAGAATAAATTACCACAGAGCACACATACGACCACAGCCAGATCTGCCTCTTTCAAGACATGTAACTAAAAATGGCCAATCATTTGGAAGGTTTAAGACCACCATACTGCAATCTGGTTTTCAGACGCATTACGACAGAGAAGCCTGTGAACCATATCTCGTATTTCAATTTAACGCCTTGTTTGCTGGCGTTATTGAAAGCCCTGGCAAACTCTCCTGCCTTTCCGGCTAAATCTTCCAGCAGTGTTTTGTTTGTTACTTTTTGTTTTTCTTGTGAAGTTTTTTTGCGCCCAAATGATTGTTTCTTAAATCTACTATCATGAGAGTTGCACATCGACTTGTTCTGTATTTAGCACTTTCATTTCTAGTCGAGGTATTGAAATTATTCTTGTTGAGGTTAGGCACGAATTGTGTGACGCTCGCTTCTCATGTGTATTCATCGTATTATTGTCGTTTTGTTGTTGTCAGTCGCTATTTTGGGTAAACTCTGTTTCTTAGCACATTTTTTGCACCCTCTTGAATTGTATTTCGATTTTTTTGCACACCTCTATTGTTTTGCGTGCCATTTGTATTCATTCTAATATTTTTGTTGTGTTGTTGCTACGCGGTGCTATCTGGGATGAAATTTGTCTTTTTGGTACACTTTCTAACACTCTGACGCTGTCTTTAACTTCGTTTCTGGGCTTCTATACATTTCCCCGCATATCCCCTGGTAAAAAATTGTACAACAGTGACACAATTTTGTTTGTATTCTGTGTATTCATGTCACCTCGGCGTGTGCGTGTGTGTGTTTATTTTTTTGTTTCTTTCGGCCATCGAAAGCCCTTTTCTGTCTTTATTATTTATTTTTTCCACTCCTGTAAAGGAGCCTCACCATGTGGTCCTCATATACGAACGTCATCTGGTTTTAGGGGCTCACGTGCCACCATGTGGAGACACTTAGCGCAGCCGTAACCTGTGCCTCCTCATGCTACCTTCTGGAGTCGCGCGGGGTCACACAGACGCTGCTAGGGCCGATACAGACCCACACAATTGTCAGACACTTCTTTTGTTAACCATCCTCACGCTTTATTTTTTTTCTCGAACTTGTCGCGTGCCCGCCCAGGGGCCCAGGCCGCCTCCCTCTTTCACGCAGCGCCTTTTGGTGCCGCATCTTGGCCTTTCGGTTTAGTGTCTCGGCTATGTTCCTCTTTCCCCTTTTTTCTCATTTTTTTCAGATTTTTTTTTTCATTTTTGTTTCCTGTCTTTTCTTTTTAAAGCCCTCTCTGTGCCAAGTTCAATGCTATAAGAAGGCGCGTCTATGCACTGAATGATAGTTCTTGGAAAAGACCACTCCCTGGTCGAAACGTGGAAAAAACCTGTACGGTTTTTCAATGTGACTTCCCCAACTTATATACCTATATATTGCCACGTTTCTACAAGCAGCCGCTGGGCGGCTGCTCTTCGCAAATCTCGTAGACCGGCGAGTGAAAGTGGAAGAAGCTCGGTCCCGCACTGTTAGCAAAAAAACACCCAAAAGGAAGTAAATGGCTTGTCCTCTAACGCACACCCAAAAGGAGGTTTTTTTTTACTGCATATGTATGGTGTTTTTATTTACTCCCTTATATAAGGGAGTTATTTTGGAGTATAAAGGGAGTTATTGTGGAGTGAAAAGGGAGTAAATTTTTTGCTACCCACAGAGATGAAGCCCAAAAATGGCGTCTTGTTTATTTATCCTCATTAAGGCTCATTCTTACAGGAGTGACAGCGGCGGAAACGGGCAGTAGCTCTGCGGGCCGCCGGCAACCCAACTTGGGAAACTGCGCTGCCCTAATGTGACCCCGCGTCACGCATTCTTTCCGCCGTCTGCTAGCCCAGCGGCGGCGTACGCGGCAGGAATCGTCTGCTTGTCGTCTCCTTTTGTTGTGCGAGCTCGTTTTGTTGGCCATGTTCGTAGATAAAGGGATGTAACATTATAATCAGTAGTTCAAAACTGAAAAGGAGACGCTGGGTAGTTTTCACGGTCATGCACCACGCTATATTTGACACGAAACCAGAGCAAAAAAGCTGAAAATACACCTGATGGCAGTTTGGAATGGCAGTGTTTGCTTTCATATTCACTTCATTAAGGCTTGGATTTTAAACATGGCTGAGGAAAAATGTGGCCTCATGAGCTCAATCAAGAGCTCAGCGTTGACACTAGGTTCTATCACAGTTCCATGTTCATGCAACACATAAGCTGTTGCAATACATTGCGAGAACCACACTGAAAAAAGCCTGCGAGAATTAAGCCTAAGCGGGGGCTGTAACGGGGTGGCGACACAAACAAATGAAAGTCAGGTATGGTTAGAGCACTGGAGGTTTCACAGGAGCAATTCAGTTACGTAACGTAATGTACGTGAAAACGGCGACAAGCCGATATCTTGTACCGCGGCAGGCGCCCGTGAAGGAGCAGAAGTCAGCAGAGATCCAGCGACGATGGTAACCAAGCGGTCTTCACTCACTGCCATTATCAGACGACTCACCAGAAGCAGCCGAGACGCTAGGTGGCGGGGCGGATTGCACAAAATGGTGTTTTTTACTCCATTTCGGCACTGGTGGAGTATTCGGCACAATTAACTCCCTTTCTAGACTGGAGTAAATGCTGGTAAATCCTCATTTTTACTCCATTATTCCATCAAGGGAGTAAAATGGAGGACAGTCCACCTTTTTACTCCCCACTCATGGAGTAAATGTTTTCACAGATGGAGTAAAAAGGGTGGCCGCCACCCTTTTTACTCCCTTTTGGGTATATTTTTGTTTACAGTGCGGCCTTCTCTGGGTGCTGTGCTCTTGGCTTGTTCTCCGGTGCCGTCCCGGTCTTCAGCAGGAGCGCCATGGAAACTAGTCGGCACACGGGGCTGCTGGAGGGTTGGATGAGGGGAACTCGCTTGCACCATGGGATGAATCCCAATGGGGCGGTCGGGAAGGAGACCGAACTCTGGGGCGAGGCCGTGAATGCGGCGGCTGCTGCGATGTATGGGCGTAGACACCAGCGGGATTCGGTCGGGACTCGATGAACCACTGCGAGGAGAGGTCCGAGGCATGGGATCTCAAATCCACCTCCACCAGTGTTACGTAGCCGTTGGGGCTCGTAACCGAAAGGCTTTACTGGGTGTTGACCAGTACGGCACCCGAGAACAAGCAAGGAGCACAGCACCCAGAGAAGGCCGGGACCGAGCTTCTTCCTCTTTCACTCGCCGGTGCACGAGACGTGCGAAGAGCAGCCGCCCAACGGCTGCTTGTAGAAACGTGGCAATATATATATATACCAGGTGTTTCAGCAACACTTTCAAAATTTTTCATGAATAGAATTTTCGGGGTAAAGATATGGCTTTTGCAACATAGTATTACCAGTGTTGGCGGACACCTGAAAACCGGTGAATCGTATTAATTAGTAAACTAGTTAACAAATTTTTAATAATTACCTTTTTAACTAAAGCAGTAAAGCGCCGAGTTGCAATTAGATATTTGTAGCCAGTCATTGGTAATAGCCATATCAGTTTTTAGAATTTCGAAAATGCGATTATCCTTGGCGCTGTGGCTCGACAAAAAAAGGCGTTTTCGACTAGTTACGTGCACTGGAGGGGATGCTTTGCCTGCATGCTTTCGACAGCGCATGCATTTTTCGCACGATGCAGCCAAACTTTGTCGAGCCACAGTGGGGAGGGTAACTGCGTTTTCCAAATTCTAAAAACTGATATGGCTATTACTAATGACCGGCTACAAGTCGCTAATTACAACTAGGCGGATAACTCTACTAGTTAAAAAGTTAATTATTAAAAATTAGGTACCCAGCTTACTACTTCAGACGATTTACCGGTTTTCTGGTGTCCGCAAACAGTGGTAATATTATGCCGCAAAAGCCATACTTTTACCACAAAAAGCCTGCTTTCGACAATTTTTGAAAGTGTTTGCTGAAACACCCGGTATATACATATATATACATATATATATATATATATATATATATATATATATATATATATATATATATATATATATTGCCACGAATCTTTGTAGCGTTCGTTTGTAGTGTTGTTCATGCTTCAAGGCTGCCGACGCGCCGCTTTATCGCTTCGTTTGTGCCGCAAGACGCGCCTAGATTTATCTCGATTGATCGCATCCGGACGGAGCTGATTCTAGTTTGCGCCAGAATGCTCTAGTAACTTCTAAAGCTTTATCTCGAAGGTTCGCTATCAGCTTTAAAAAGAGCACGGCCGACAGCGGCGATCATTCTGTTCGACGACCGCCGAGCACGCTTGTTACTACGCCGCCGCCTTACTGCCTTACTGACGTGCTCAGTGCAGCGGCACTGCGCATGTACTTGTATGATCAGACCTTTGAGTTCAGACGTTTTGTTTTGTATTTTTGTTGCTATCGAAAAAAATAAAGTTCTCTTTCCACGCCGCCGCCGAGCCACACTTCAGCGAGTAATGAATACAGAGCTGGCAGGCCTTAAGTGGCAGATTTGTCTGGTATATTTAGATGACGTCGTTGTCTTCGCCTCGAACTTTGAAAAGTACCTAAAAAGGCTTCGAACAGTACTAGACGTAATCAAGTCGTCCGGCCTAACTTTGAAAGCAGAGAAGTGCCACTTTGCCTATGAAGAGCTGCTGTTTCTAGGCCACATCGTTAGCAAGGAGGGAGTACGGCCAGACCCGCATAAAACAGCTGCTATCGTAATGTTTCCGCCACCGGCCGATAAGAAAGCTGTGCGCAGATTCCTCGGACTGTGCGCGTACTACCGACGATTTGTGAAGAAGTTTTCGCGCATCGCCGAGCCACTGACTCACCTGGCAAAGGCAGACGTGCCATTTAAATGGGAAGCGCCGCAAGTGGAAGCCTTCAAGCAACTTCAGCGTCGTTTATAGTCCCCACCGATACTCGCGCACTTCGATGAAAGCGCAGAGACTGAAATTCATACCGACGCAAGTAGTGTGGGCCTAGGCGCTGTCCTCGTTCAGAAAACTGACGGAGTGGAAAAGGTCATCGCGTACGCTAGCCGTTCCCTGTCCAAACCCGAAGCTAATTATTCGACAACTGAGAAGGAGTGCCTTGCCATCATCTGGGCTACGTCGAAATTCCGCCCCTACCTATGCGGACGACAATTCAAGGTGGTCAGCGATCACCACGCACTGTGCTGGCTCGCCAGTTTGAAGGACCCCTCCGGCCGCCTCGCTCGATGCGGCTCCAGGAGTTTGATGTAACCGTCGTTTACAAGTCCGGACGCAAGCACTATGACGCCGACTGCCTCTCACGAGCCCCTGTAGATGCACCGTAGCCGGACGACGATGAGGACGCCTTCCTGGGTCCCATCAGCTCCACCTATTTTGCACAACAGCAACGCTCGGACCCCGACATAAAATGCCTCATTGAATACTTGCAAGGCAAGGTTCGTTCACCCCCCGCCTCGTTCAAGCGAGGATTGTCTTCGTTCTGTTTACAGTACGATGTCCTCGTGTGGAAGAACTTTGCAGCGAACAAGACAGCCTACCTCCTTGTTGTACCTGTAAGTCTTCGCGGAGAAGTTCTTCAGGCCTCACACGACGGGCCGACTGCTGGACATCTCGGGTTTTCTCGCACCCTCCGCCGCATTCAAGACAAGTATTACTGGCCCCGACTGTCTGCCGATATCGCACATTATGTGAGAACCTGCCGAGATTGTCAGCGACGAAAGACCGCTCCAACCCAACCAGCAGGATTTCTGAACCCCATTGAACACCCCTCAAGGCCCTTTCAGCAGATCGGCATGCACTTGCTTGGCCCTTTCCCGAAATTTAACATCTGGAAACAAGTGGATCATTATAGCGACCGACTACCTGACCCGCTGCGCCGAGGCAAAAGCCCTACCGAACGGTACAGCAGCAGAAGTCGCCAAATTTTTCGTAGAGAGCATTCTTCTGCGACACGGCGCCCTCGATGTGCTCATCACTGACAGAGGAACAGCATTCACGGCGGAACTGACGCAAGCCATCCTCCATTACAGCCAAACCAGCCACCGGAGAACAACTGCATACCAACGCAACGCAACGCAGACCAACGGACTGACCGAGCGCCTCAACAAAACCATCGCCGATATGCTCGCCATGTATGTCGATGCCGAACACAAGATCTGGGACGTGATCTTGCGTTACGTAGTCTTCGCCTACAGCACCACAGTGCAAGAGACCACCCAGATGACGCCTTTTAGGCTCGTCCATGGCAGAGAGGCCACGAGCACGCTGGACGCCATGCTGCCGAACGTTACCAAGGAAGATAACGTCGACGTCGCCGCCTACCTTCAACGCGCAGAAGAAGCCCGAAGACTTGCCCGATTAAGGATCAAAGACCAGCAGCGGACCGACGCCAGACGCTACAACCTACGAAGACGCAACGCGGAATACAAGCCAGGAGACCGAGTGGGGGTTTGGACGCCCATTCGCCGCCGAGGATTGAGTGAAAAGCTTTTGCGACGCTATTTCGGCCCGTACAAGGTTCTTCGTCGGCTGGGTGAATTGGACTATGAAGTCGTCCCTGACCAAATGACTGCATCCCAGCGACGCCGTGTACGACCAGAAGTAGACCATGTCGTAGGCCTAAAGCCCTATCATGCACGCTAAAGGACGCCGTGTTTCCACATTTGGTGTTTATTTTTGCGCAGTACGTTATTCACGGTTTATAGCTCCATTATGTTCTAAAGCATCGAGTCGATGCTTCTTTGAGAGGGGAGTAATGCCGCGAATCTTTGTAGCGTTCGTTTGTAGTGTGTGTTCATGCTTCAAGGCTGCCGACGCGCCGCTTTATCGCTTCGTTTGTGACGCAAGGCGCGCCTAGATTTATCTTGATTGATCGAATCCGGACAGAGCCGATTCTAGTTTGCGCCAGAATGCTCTAGTAACTTCTAAAGCTTTATCTCGAAGAGCACGGCCAACAGCGGCGGTCATTCTGTTCGACGACCGCCGAGCACGCTTGTTTCTACGCCGCCGCTGAGTGATGGAGTTCTTTGCGGGCCCAAGTCAGCCCAAATAAAGAGTTTCGTTTCGAAGACATTCTGGCTGTTTTCCTGTTCGCTGGAATGTACTCACCACTACGTGACAATATATATATATATATATATATATATATATATATATATATATATATATATATATATATATATATATATATATATATATATATATATATATATATATATATATATATATATATATATATATATATATATATATATATATGAAAGAAGCCAACAGCCTCAGAAACCAAGGGGCACAGGGGATTTCTTCAATTATATATTTATTTTGTGGTGTTGATCAATTTAGAATATTACTGAATATGTTATCACTTAAAGCTAATTTATTAGAAAAGCAGAAGAAAAAACAACCACTGCCGCCGGTGGGATCCGAACCCACGACCTCCGAATTACGCGTCCGGTGCTCTACCTCTGAGCTACGGCGACGGCTGTCAAATCTTCTGCTTTCGGGGGTATTTATGTTTACAAGTAGCCTAACCTTGAGAGTGTTCATCAGTGCCACCCACGTTCATAAGCGGCGGACGTAGAACGACCTGAGTTACCGCAGGTGTGATGTAGAACGTCATCGAACGGAGAGGGTGGAAGCTGCGTGAGAACCCTCTTATGCTTCCTATGGCGTCAAGGCTGCCAGAACCGAGGCCCTCGCTAAGCAATTAAGCAAACAAGGGAAAGGGAATGAGGGTCTCGTTATAAATATGAAAGAAGCCAACAGCCTCAGAAACCAAGGGGCACAGGGGATTTCTTCAATTATATATTTATTTTGTGGTGTTGATCAATTTAGAATATTACTGAATATGTTATCACTTAAAGCTAATTTATTAGAAAAGCAGAAGAAAAAACAACCACTGCCGCCGGTGGGATCCGAACCCACGACCTCCGAATTACGCGTCCGGTGCTCTACCTCTGAGCTACGGCGACGGCTGTCAAATCTTCTGCTTTCGGGGGTATTTATGTTTACAAGTAGCCTAACCTTGAGAGTGTTCATCAGTGCCACCCACGTTCATAAGCGGCGGACGTAGAACGACCTGAGTTACCGCAGGTGTGATGTAGAACGTCATCGAACGGAGAGGGTGGAAGCTGCGTGAGAACCCTCTTATGCTTCCTATGGCGTCAAGGCTGCCAGAACCGAGGCCCTCGCTAAGCAATTAAGCAAACAAGGGAAAGGGAATGAGGGTCTCGTTATAAATATGAAAGAAGCCAACAGCCTCAGAAACCAAGGGGCACAGGGGATTTCTTCAATTATATATTTATTTTGTGGTGTTGATCAATTTAGAATATTACTGAATATGTTATCACTTAAAGCTTATCACCGGGCGGCGTCGAAAGGACGAAGAAGTGAGGAACTCGCGTGCTCTCGGAGCTGGGACTCTGCTTCTCTGTTTGCGGCCTGCGCCTAGCCTGTGTAATTAAGGACCCATCTGTGACAATATATATATATATAGACAGGGTGTCCCAGCTAAATTGCACCAAGATTTATAAAAAACAATGTTTTTCAGAACTGAAATCGCATGGATGTTGCTAGGGTTTATCTAAACTTAGTCCCATTTTTTCGCGCCTCCTATTTGGATAATTGGTTGCGAAAAATAAATTAACTTTTTAAATATAGCTTGAAACGTTCAAGCGTCAATAGGAAAGTTGTGGAGCTCCACAAATATTAACCAGCCCGGGCACTTCCAACGAGATAGACTTAGCGTGGCCGTTTTTATTCGGGAAAAACAAAAGCCCGCGGAGTTTAAAAAATACCACGTGACAACGCGCTCTGTGCGCCCGAATGCGCTGCGATTACAGCGCTCTCATCCGTGCTTTGTGAAAAACATCATTTTCTTCGCGCCTTTCGTGCTGTTCAAGACAGAGCTTCGCGTTGTGCTTGGTTCCAAGATAAGCGCCAGCGGGTACGGGCGGCAGTTGAAAGAAAGCAGGGCTCCCAATTCTGCGGCGATAATTGCGCTCTCACGTTAGCAGAATGCGTGCGGAGGAACGATGACAATCTCATGAGTTTGAATTTGAGAGCAGGATCCCGACAAGCAAGGAAAAATAACGTCTTATAACATAGGCATAAAGCCTCATAACGTCGTGTGAATCACGCTGAAAAACGGGAGCCGCGCTTTTTTTCAACTGCCGCCCGAACCCACTGGAGCTTATCTCGGAACCAAGCACAACGCGACGCGCTGTCTTTGGGCAGCACGAAAGGCCCGAAGCGGGTGATGTTTTTTAGAAAGCACTGATGAGAGCGCTGTTATCGCGGCGCATCCGGGCGCACGGAGCGCACTGTAACGTGGTGTTTTTTAAACTCCGCGGGCTTTCGTTTTTCCCGAATAAAAGCGGCCACGCTAAGTCTATCTCGTTGGAAGTGCCTGGGTTAGGAAATATTTGTGGAGCTCCACAACTTTCCTATTGGCTCCTGAACATTTCAAGCTATATTTAAAAAGTTAATTTATTTATCACGACTAATTATTCAAATAGGACGGGCGAAAAAAATTGTACTGTAACTTTAGATAAACCCTGACACCATCCACACGATTTCAGTTCTGAAGAACGCTTCGCTTTTTTTTAAATCTTGGTCCAAGTTAGCTGGGACACCCTGCGTGTATATATATATATATATATATACCGGGTGTCCCAGCTAACTTGAACCAAGGGTTTAAAAATGAAATATTGGGGTCAGGAGAGTGAAACTACCTGCATATTGGTGACAGGCATTTGGCGCACCACAGGAAATTTTTTGTATTGCAATTACTTAACTAGTAATTAAAATAATTTTTTTAAATTTTTAATATTGACTTTAGACACTAAGTGTGATTCGCAAAGTTGGAGAGCACTTTCAGAAACCCCCATTCCATTATTCGCCATAAAGAAAACCTTACGTGTACCTCTTTTTTCGAGCTCGAAAGAAAGCCCGCGAAATACAAAAAAAACCACGTGACGAGCGCATTCGCGCGCCGCGATCGTGCTGCTCTCAACCGTGCTTTCAGTGAACGAAATCAGCTCCGGTATTCATTCGGCGGCCCCGTTTCAGAGGCAGGCCGATATCTTGGTGGTGGTTTCTTCGGCCGTGTCAGCCAGTTCGCGCGTGACGGTGTAAATTGCAGCGAGTGCGCTGCGCTTTGCAGTCGCGATAAAGACTGCCAAGCTCGAAGTTTTCAAATGAGAGGAGTTTTATTTGCCAGTTGCAAACAAAATAAAAGTGGCGGTTTATGGCTTGGCTGTGCGGCGATGACAGCCGTGGCATGCGGTTGTCCTGACTCCATTTCATTTCGGTTTTTTACCAATTATAAAAAGTGCTCGAATAGGTCACCTTGTGCGACGATACAGCTATGGCATCTTGTAACCAAATCAGCCGTTGCATTTCGTATGACAGCCTCAGGCATGTTTAAACAGACTTCCGTTATTTTGTCTTTAAGGTCTTGCGGTGTGGAAGTTGGTGTGCTGTACACCTTGTCCTTGATATGACCCCACAAAAAGTAGTCCAGAGGTGTCATATCAGGAGACCTGGCTGGCCAGTTCACGGGACCTAGTCGTCCTATCCATTTCTGCGGGAACGCTGCGTCGAGCCAGGTCCGAGCCTTGGCGCTGCTGTGCGCGGGGGCGCCATCGTGTTGAAACCACACATTTGTGGCCCTGGCGAGCGGTAGATCCGAAAGGAAGTCGTCAACGGGTCCTCTGAGGATATCATTGGTGTAGCGATCTGCTGTCAGCGTCTGGTCGAAAAACACAGGCCCGATCAAACTACCGTCGAAAAGTCCACACCAAACACTAAATGACCACTGGTACTGGTGCTGCGTCTGTAAAACCCAGTAGGGATTTGAATCGCTCCAGTAATGAGCATTGTGCAGGTTCACCTGTGAATTGCGCGAAAAACTAGCTTCGTCACTCCATATCACTTTGTTCAAAAAATCCTGGTCGTCCTGCATCTTTATCAGAATCCAATTAGCAAAATCGGTCCTGTTTTGGAAGTCCCGTGGCAACAGATTTTGATGAAGCTGTACGTGGTACGGATGCAGGCGGTGTTTGCGCAGTATTCGCCAAACTGATGACCTGGAGACTCCGGTATCCTCGCTCACGCTGCGCACGCTTGCTTGGGGTTCCAGAGCGAACAGCGATAAAATATGCGTCTCGAAGTCCTCGTCAAAAACAGGTGCTCTGTGTCGTGTGGACGTAAAACTGCCCATCCGTCGCAGCGTCTCGAAGGCACGCAGGATCGTTACTGAACTTGGCCGCCTGCCTGGGTGCCATTGTTGCATAAGGTCTGCAGCGCGCCTTCTGTTCCCATGACATGCACCTAGAGCCAGAACCATGTCTGCTTTCTCTTCATTTGTAAACGGCATGTCTGCAGTGCTAGTAATCACTACACCAAAGATTCAGTCTCGCATGAGAGTGGCATAAGAAGAGCACACGACAAACTGTGCTTCACCGCTGCTTCCAGCTTTCAAAATCCTCATTAGGAAACTGCAACACACAGCCGCCAACACCTCGCGGCGAAACATTATTCCCTGTATTTCTCTTTTGCTTCTGAGTGACAAAGCAGACTCGCCATCTCAGTATCTTATCAGATTGGGACTAAGTCGTCGTCGCCGGGTGCCAACTAGCTGACGCGGACGAAAAACCCCCGCCAAGATATCGGCCTGCCGCTGCAACGGGGCCGTCGAATAAAGGCCGGAGCTGATTTCGTTCACTGAAAGCACGGTTGAGAGCAGCACGATCGCGACGCGCAAATGTGCTCGTCACGTGATTTTTTTTGTATTTCGCGGGCTTTCTTTCGAGCTCGGAAAAAGAGGTACACGTAAGGTTTTCTTTGTGGCGAATAATGGAATGCGGGTTTCTGAAAGTGCTCTCCAACTTTGCGAATCACATTTAGTGTCTAAAGTCAATATTAAAAAATTTAAAAAAATTATCTTAATTACTAGTTAAGTAATTGCGATACAAAAAATTTCCCGTGGTGCGCCAAATGCCTATCACCAATATGCAGGTAGTTTCACTCTCCTGACTCCAATATTTCATTTTTAAACCCTTGGTTCAAGTTAGCTGGGACACCACGTATATATATATATATATATATATATATATATATATATATATATATAGCAGACAAGTAAGGGGAATGAGGGGCTCGTTATACATTTTTAAGACAAGCCAACATCCACAGAAAGCAAGGAACACAGAGGATTTTATTTATAATGATTTATTTTATGGTGTTGATCAATGGAGAACATTATTGAATATGTTATCGCTTAAAGATAATTGATTAGAAAAGCAGATTTGACAGCCGTCGTCGTAGCTCAGAGGTAGAGCACCGGACGCGTAATTTGGAGGTCGTGCGTTCGGTGCCCACCGGCGGGAACCGAACCCGCCGGAGGGAACTGATATATTATAATTGTGTCCGATATATTATAATTAATTGCAACCTGCTCGGAACGGGACTGTAAATATGATTTCATAATATAATAAAAACAACCTCGGAAGCCCTATGTATTCAGTTCAAAGTCAAGCTCCTTCAAAAAGTCTACAGAAATGCTTAGCGTTAGCTCTTTGTCTTCGGAAGAATCTACATTAGCTCCTTTTATATTAGGAGGGTAGTCTCAGTGGAACAGAACTTTTTAAATCCATGCAGACTGGGTGTTATTAGCATATGTTATGTACAGAAACCTAGGATCCTAGTATATAGTGGGTGTGTAAGCATTCGGAAAACAAACAGAGTATAGATGCTGGGCGGTAATTGGATAAATTGTTCGATTCCCTCCTTCATGAAATATAATGACTCTTGCAGTTTGCATGCTTCTAGGAAAAGTGCCTTCAGTAGCGCAACAGTTGAAGTAGTGGTTCAAAATGGGACAAAGAATGTGTTGTGTCCCCTTATTGCTTTTGTGTGTGTGCGCCCCCGCATCCTCCTCCTAACGACCACTTGCCCTTCGTCGCACGCTGTAGCCAGATGCCCCTCCATGGTGCGCCCCCGCATCCTCCTCCTGTTTTGGGAAGCCACTCCCTCCCGTGGACGCTTCTCCGCTCCCTCCTTTCTTCGGGCGGCCAGTTCGGCTCCTGCCTCGGTCGACGCTGGTCGCACCCTCATCGGCTTTAAATAAACGAAGTCTTAAAGTACCGTGTGCGTCTTTCGCTGCATTCAACACAGCGACCGGACACGACAGTGGCGACGAGAAAGTGGATTCGACCCGCGCTACGCAACGCTATTGACAAGCCATGGCTACGCGAGGGTTTCCCAATCAGATTCCAGAATTCAACGGCTCATCGTGGTCATCGTGGGTTGGACGCCTTCAGTTCTACTTTGAAGCTAACAACATCACAGACCCAGCCTTGAAGAGGGCCAACCTGCTGACGCTGTGCGGGGAGCAGACCTACGATACTGTCTGCGCCCTTATTCAGCCAAGCACACCAGCGGCAGTGTCTTACGACGACATCGTAAAAGCGCTGCAAAAGCACTACGACCCAAGGCCATCCGAGGTCTACAGCCGGGCTCGCTTCCAACGACGAGATCAACTGGGAGGAGAAACTGTGAGCGCCTACGTAGCCGCGCTCAAGAAGCTCGCTGCCGACTGCAATTTTGGAACGCTGTCGACAACAGCTACCGGGCAGGAGGGAGACGCAGCTTCTTCTGCTAACACCACCATGCTTCCCTTGGACGTGATGTTACGCGACAGATTTGTGTGCGGACTGAGTGACGAGTCACTGCAGCAGCGCCTGTTCGCTGAGAAGGACCTCACATTCAGCAAAGCTTACGACATCGCCGTTCGAGCGGAGAGCGCCGGTCACCAGCAGAGAGGGATTCGCCGGAACACCGAGCCGGTACACCAGACAAGCAACCAGGTGCGCAAGCCTTCTGTTGTTGTAAAATCGGTCAAAAAGGCACAACGCTGCTGGCGGTGTGACGACCAACACAACCCCCAGGGATGTCGATTCCAGTCAGCCACGTGTAATTTTTGCCACAAGCGAGGGCATATCGAAAGAGCATGCATTACGAAACGGAGACTTGCCAAGATAAAGTCACCTTCCCAGCCTAATCACAGCGTCAACGCCTCAGAGAATACGCCGCTATCTGATCTCCATGGAACAACATCAGCAACACCATCTGTGTTGTACGACCTGAACACCATGAATCTCGGCACGCGACCGAAGATTTTTACAGAAGTAAGCGTACATCACCAGCTGATTAAGTTCGAGGTGGACTCCGGCGCAGCCTGTACTCTGATCAGTGAGGACACGTTCCGAACTTCATGGCCATCTGACGCACCCGCCCTGCAACAAGACGACACGCACCTGCGAACGTGGTCAGGACAGAATCTGCCACTATTGGGCTCTGCCAACGTGCAGGTTAACTACAACGGCCAGACCCATACGCTACCTCTGCTTGTTGTGAAGGGCACAGGATCAAGCCTTCTAGGGAGAAACTGGTTTTCTCCACTAGGCGTGATGATATGCGGCATACACCAGACGCCGAGCCAGAACATGGTTGAGCAACTGCAAGAGAAATACGAAAGAGTATTCTCGGAAGAGATTCCAGGAAACGAAGGGCCCCCGGTCACACTGGAGTTGTTGGACAACGCGCAACCCAAATTTCTGAAGGCCAGGCCGGTGCCATTTGCTCTCCGAGATTCAGTTGAAAAAGAGTTGGACAAACTGGAGCAGCAAGGTGTCATCGAGCCGACGCAGCATTCAGAATGGGCCACACCACTTGTCGTAGTTCGCAAGAAGAACGGAACCATACGCCTCTGCGGAGACTACCGGAGCACCGTCAATCTTGCGACTATAGCGTCCTCTTACCCGCTACCGACACCTGAAGAAGTATTCAGTGTACTACGTGGCGCAAGAGTCTTCAGCACATTGGACCTCACCCAGGCGTATCAGCAGCTGAAGGTGAGCGAGTCAACTGCTGAATTATTGGCAATTAACACACTGAAAGGCTTGTACAAAGTCAAGCGACTGCCTTTTGGCGTAGCTGCAGCCCCAGCCATATTTCAAAAATTCATGGAGACAGTTCTTCAGGGCCTCCCAGGAGTTTGTGTCTACCTTGATGATGTCATCATCAGTGGCACTTCCACTGAAGAGCATGCAGTGCGCCTAGAGCTCGTTCTCGAAAGGCTATCAAACGCAAATTTGCGCATAAGCAAAGTGAAATGCTGTTTTGCGGTGCCAGAGGTGCAATTTCTGGGACACCGAATTGATGCGGAAGGCATTCACCCTACCGAGGACAAAGTGCGAGCGATCACAGAAGCACGAGCTCCAACAAACAAGCAGGAGCTACAGGCTTTTCTCGGACTCTTGACGTTCTACGACCGGTTCTTGGAACAAAGAGCTACCGTGGCCAACGACTTATACCAACTCCTTCGGAAAGATGTGACATGGACATGGTCGCCACGCCATCAGCAGTCATTCGATGCCCTGAAAGACCTGATTCGAAGATGTACAGTCCTCCGCCACTACGACGAAAGGAAGCCTCTGCTTTTGGCTTGCGACGCATCACTGTACGGAGTCGGCGCGGTTCTATCGCAAACTGACGAGCAAGGAAGGGAAGCTCCCATCTCCTTCGCCTCACGTACGTTGTCGCAGGCAGAACGCAACTACGCGCAACTTGACAAAGAAGGGCTAGCCATCGTCTACGCGGCGACACATTTTCACCAGTACATTGCCGGCCGGAAGGTGACCTTTATAACCGATCACCGACCGCTATTGGGCATTCTGGGACCACAAAGGCCTATGCCACCAACTTTGTCTCCGCGAATGACACGTTGGTGCATCAAACTCTCAGCGTACGACTACGCTCTGGTCTACCGCAATGGGAGTAAACATCAAAACGCCGATGCGCTAAGCCGTCTGCCACTAGACGCAACTGTTGACGAACCATTTCCACCAGGAGACGTTCTGATGTTCGAAGCACTGCCAGAACCTCCGCTTACAGCAGGCACAGTTGCAGCATCTACGCAGAAGTGCGCAGCTCTCCGGCTAGTTTACACAGCTGTTCAACAAGGCAACGTGCATAAACTCAAAGGGGACAACTTCGACGCTTACCGCAGGCGAGCTACAGAGTTGAGCACCCATCGCGGCTGCATCATATTTGGGTCCCGAGTTGTGATGCCGAGAGAACTACGCGCACAAGCTATGTCTCTCATCCACGCCGGACATCGGGGCATCGTTGCAATGAAAAAGTGTGCCAGAAGCTACATGTGGTGGCCTGGCATTGACAACGACATCGAAACAGTGGTGCGAGAATGCAAGCCTTGCCAGAGCAGCCGGAGCGCCCCGCCGAAAGCTCCTGTCCCAGAATGGGAAAAGCCAGACACACCATGGCACACACTGCACATTGATTTTGCAGGACCAATTGAGGGCTGCACTTTCCTTGTGGTCGTAGATGCCTACACAAAGTGGCTTGAGATAAGGCAAATGGGACAGACGACTTCGGCAGCAGTCATTGACAACCTCCGATCACTATTTGCAACGTTCGGCCTGCCGCGCAAGGTAGTGTCGGACAACGGAACACCGTTTGTGTCTGCGGAGATCCTCAAGTTTTATCGCGACAACGGGATCTCATCAGTTACATCGGCCCCCTACCACCCAGCGACAAACGGACAAGCCGAGCGCTACGTAGCCGAGCTAAAACGCGCCCTTGAAAGAGATCAGACAGGCTCGCTGCAGCGCCGCCTTGCGCGCTTTCTCTTCAAGCAGCACACGACGGTTCAGAGCACAACAGGCGAGACCCCCTCGAAAATGATGTTCGAGCGTGAAATGCGAACCCAGCTCACAGCCATCCTCCCCGAGCCAAAGGCAGAGACGTTCCGGGAAGAAAAAGCAATTCCGCGCTGCGGCACGCTTAATGAGGGGCAGCGCGTCCTCGCCCGACAGTTTCTGAAAAAGCCACGCTGGGAGGAAGCTACAATTGTCAGACGCATAGGCCTGCGCTCTTGGCTCGTCAACATACATGGCACAGTAGCACGCCGACATCTCAACCAGCAGCGTAGATTTACGACGCCGTCTGAGAGCTGTCCGCCAGCGGAGAGAACACGTGCACCATCTTCCCACATAGCCTGGCACCTCTTCCCGGAAGAAGAGACTTCGCCCAGGACAGACCTAGGAGACACAGCGAACAACAGCCAGCCTACAAGTGTTTCTCCCCCGAGCGCACAAAGCCAGCGCGCCTCCACGCGTGAGCGCCGACCCCCTGCACGATACCAGGCAACTTTCTAAGGGGGAAGGAAGTGTTGTGTCCCCTTATTGCTTTTGTGTGTGTGCGCCCCCGCATCCTCCTCCTAACGACCACTCGCATCCTCCTCCTAACGACCACTCGCATCCTCCTCCTAACGACCACTTGCCCTTCGTCGCACGCTGTCGCCAGAAGCCCCCCCATGGTGCGCCCCCGCATCCTCCTCCTGTTTTGGGAAGCCACTCCCTCCCGTGGACGCTTCTCCGCTCCCTCCTTTCTTCGGGCGGCCAGTTCGGCTCCTGCCTCGGTCGACGCTGGTCGCACCCTCATCGGCTTTAAATAAACGAAGTCTTAAAGTACCGTGTGCGTCTTTCGCTGCATTCAACACAGCGACCGGACACGACAGAATGCCAATTACATATTTGAATGGCTGTATCTGGAAACCATCCCGGTCCTTGAATTGCTTTATTTAAGAGAATTAAAGCATCGTTCAATCTCATTTTGTTCCGTGGGAACTAGGGATGCAGTAAATGAGATCCGCTGATCCAGATACGTCATCCAAGCAGGGCCATGAATGCTATGCGCAAATGGCACAAAGAAAGCATTAAATTAATCTCCTATCCTTTTTCCTGATAACTTCTCATTACCTGTGGTCTAAGTTCATCCGCCTAAAACTAATCACCACCCGGAGTTTTAAAGGATCCCCTGTGTATATTGCCATTCGTAGCGTACACTGTGGGGCTAGTGTGCACGTAGAGATTATCGAATCAGTACAGGTCTGCCATGCCATCATGATCAAAGGAAAAAATTGAGCCCAATCACGAAACCCGATACGAGAAAACTGCGATAGCAGTGAGATATACACTCTTTGACTAATTTGAAGATTTACGATAGATGACTACTTTGATGATTTTGCTTACCATATTTCTAGAAAAGGGTTGTAGCGCCGAAAAGTATAACACACTGCAAGCGAGACGGGTCAAGCGCCTGTCCAGTCTAGCTTGCTGTGTGTTGTCCTCTTCGGCGCTACAACCCTTCTCTGGAAAGGTTCTAGAAAACAGAATGCGTATTGTTGTCCATGGACCTTCCCCTAAACCTTGACAATAAACGATGTTTGAATGGTTTTTGGACGATCAAAAGTTTAGAAGAGTGACGACGAACAACCCTCCAGCGAAGTATGAGCCGAAGCGCCAGTGAAGTATCGTCCTTTTCCGCTGCGTCTTTCATGAATTCAGCGGACCTATGTGGCAACAAAATTAAAGTTTCTTTCGCGCACCCGGAGCCGGCCACTTTAAAGATTCGTTTTAAAATAATTGTTTTTCCTCCCACCGGCGGCTGCGCTTAGCGATGGCAGGGCCAATATCGTTTGTTCGATGTCTGTTGCCGGCACCGGTACCACAGTTGATGCTTACCGAGAGCGGAGAGGCAGCAGTATGGATCGTACTACGAAGCACTGCGAAATATGGCCCGTACTTTCAAATATGTTCTCCCGCAGTTCATCAGCGCCGCTTAACTCGTTTAGGGCGCGCTCAAAAGTTTTGACGGCCCACCGACTTCTGTCGTTGATCTGCAGCAGACGCTAGAGTCGGTGGGAAAATTTTCCAGTGACTCTAGCAGACGCAGCACTTGGCGTGAATGACCTGAACTGCGGCAGCCTCGTTGCAAGTATCACGTGTAGCTAAAAAGGGCGCACCGTTGTTCTCTTTGAACCTGTGTTTCCTGGATTGGAGCGTTGTCTTTTGTGCACGAAGAGCTTACTTGTGCCTGCCGTCGTGATGTTCTCTGTGTTCCACCTTTGTGTAGCTTTGTTGTAGCTTGTTGTACCTTTCTGTAGCTTGACCCTATTGGAAATAAAGGCAATGATGTAAATATTGGAAACCAACACTGGAAACTTTGGTGGATTATGGTAATGGAAAATATGTTGGAATGACTGGGCATGTTGGAATGACTGGGCATGTTGGAATGACTGGGCACATTGGAATGACTGGGCATGTTGGAATGACTGGGCACGTTGGAATGACTGGGCATGTTGGAATGACTGGGCAGGTTGGAATGACTGGGCACGTTGGAATGACTGGGCATATTGGAATGACTGGGAGATGTTGGGGCAGGGGCCATGGGGCAATGTTATGTCTGTCGCAATGAGACAGCAAATTTCAAAATAGATGAAGCTCCTACAGCCAGTTTTATTTTGTGTTCATGCTCCTCTTGCTCTTCTTTAGCCACTTGTCAATGCAGCTGGGCCCCATGAAACAGCCTTGTTGATGTACCACCCGTGCATGAGGGCTTGGGAAAACTGGGCGATGCACTCTGCAGAAAAGATTGAAATGAAAGAATTAGGATCCACAAGTTTTTATTCTTGCCAGTATTAGAGTGCTAAAAAAGTAAACTCCGTATTGTGGCCACAGGAATAAAGTGAGCCTAAATCAAGAACCACTGAAGCTATTCGCACTCAAAAAGAAAAATAATTTGAGGTTCTTATTCACTATATCATATGCTCGTCATTAAGTACCATCATCAGCAGCATAACTAGCACCACTGCAAGACAAAGGCCTCTCCTATATCCCTAAACATAAGCCTGACGTGTGCCATAATGAGCAAAATAAAAAAGCCATCGTTTTTTGTCCTCTGAAGGCTTTTAGTGGGGTATTAATAAGAGGAACAATATAAAGGTAACATCAGAAGGGTGACTGCAGTAGCACAGCTGAGATGTCGCAGACGATACACTACGAAAAGAGGCATACAATCCATTGATACATCAGTTGCAAAAAATAAAAACAGCAGCAAAGAAAAGGTAAAACAAACCAGTGTCAATGCTCCAAGCGATATCACTTATTTCCATAATTTTGAGGGACCACATGCAATGAAAATGTGGTGAGGTAGAGTCACAAGCGAAGGCCATTCTGTTCTCGATTTAATTATTACTAACTCTATGCAGCTGAATGCTTTTTCTGGTGTTTTATCTTGTTGTGTTAGTGACCATCTTCCTGTGTTTGCTTGCATTGAGAACGCTAGTACAATAGGAAGTAAGTCCACATCAATCACATACCAAGCTATTACAGAATCATCATTGAAATCCTTTAGGGATGCGCTCATGAAAGTATATTGGAGTAAGATAGCTGAACTTCATGATGCAAATGTTGCCTATAATACGTTTGTCGATTGCTTTAAACAGATATATCACGACTGCTTTCCTCTTGTAACACGTGTGAAAAGTCGCAGAATCCGCAAGCCATGGGTAACGCCAGAGCTTCGCGGAGAAATACAAATGAAAGACAAGCTGTACAGAAAATTTTTGAGCAGCCGGAAGGTTGAGGACCTTGCGGTATTTAAGAAATATAGGAACAAATTGACTAAAAAACTGCGGTCTGCACGAACAGCCTATCACGTGTCACTTCTAGATGTTAAGAATGCTCGAAATGGTGTACTATGGTCGAGATTAAATACACTTCTGCAGCGGGACAGTTCACGCACTGCATTAACAAAATTAAATATTGATGGAAAGGAAGTTTCTGGCGTCGAACTGGCTAATGTATTCAATACTTTTTTAACGAGCTTGGCTACCCGTGCTATAACACGTGCTGCCGGATCTGACGCTTGCAAATATGTTCGAATTCAGAATGATGAAACAATTTTTCTGCACCCAGTCACGGTAGACGAAGTAGTGTCGGTGATAACAAATCTTAACAATAGCAGTAGCTGTGACATTGATGATATCCAAATACGGCCAGTCAAGCATGTAGTTGACATAATTGCTCCCATACTTGCTCACATCTTTAACATCTGTTTAGAAACTGCAGTTTTTACGGAAAAAATGCAATTAGCAAAAGTTGTTGTTCTTTACAAAAAAGGAGATCGCAACGCCCTCGCCAACTACAGACCAATCTCTATTTTGCCAGTGTTTTCGAAAGCATTTGAGAAAATGCTGCATCAAAGAATGTCAAATTTCATCCATAAATTTAACTTGCTAACACCATTTCAGTTTGGCTTCTGCAAAAGCAAATCCACTGAACTTGCATTACTCCAACAAAAGGAATATATAATAAAGCAACTTGAAAACAAATCTATTGTCATTGGTGTATTTGTGGACTTCTCAAAGGCTTTTGACCTGGTAAATCATAAAATCTTACTAAATAAATTACACTACTATGGTATCCGAGGAAAAGCGCTCTCATTGTTAAGTTCTTATTTGTCGTTTAGACAGCAAGTGGTGTACATAAATGGTATACAGTCTGAACCGAAGCCGCTCTTCTACGGTGTCCCCCAAGGCAGTACGCTAGGGCCTCTACTCTTCAATATTTACCTAAACGATATTGTCAACATTAGCGATAATACAAAGTTTTTCATCTATGCAGACGATACGAGCGTATTTTTTTGGGTGAAAATGTTCATGAACTTATCAAACAATGTAATGCCACAATGAAAGCTCTTGAGGTCTGGTCTGCAGTTAACCTGATGCAAATAAATGAGAGTAAGACCAAAGCTGTCATATTTAGGCCGAAAAATAAAGTTATCCCACTGCACGATAATATTATATTAAACTCGCGGGCTGTAGAAATTGTTGAGCAGTTTAAATGCCTTGGGGTCATATTTTCTGCCAGTATGTCATGGGATTATCATGTCAATTATATCTTGAAAAAAATAGCTCAAATCACTGGTGTTATAGGCCGTCTAAAATACATACTTCCCACAAAAACTAAGATGCTGGTATACAATTCAATATTCAACTCGCATTTAAACTATTGCCAGTTGGTGTGGGGCACTACAACATTCACTAACCTTGAACGTATTCATTTAATGCAAAAAAGATATCTCCGAAATGCATATAATTTACCGTTCCGACATCCCAGTGCAGCTTTCTTTTGTCATTCCAGAGTTATTAAAGCACATAATCTTTATAAATATCGCCTTAGTGTTACTTTTAAAACAGAAATCAAGAAGAATGTAACAAATCTTAAAAATTTTGCAGAACTAAGGAAAAAAGAATCAGTCTATCCAACAAGACGTGGCGAAGAATGGACAGTGCCAACACCTCGACTAAATCTTGGTAGGGAATGCCTTCAGTACACACTTCCATCTCTTCTAAATAGGTATATCCACATTAACCTCGATTTGTTTTCTTTTTCACGTCATGAACTACACAATTTGTTTTTGCATAACATTGTTTAAGTTTCATTATGTATACATATTGCTGTTTCGTGTATTCTCCGGTGCTTCCTTGATGTGCTTGTTTTTTAAAATTGTATAAACTCTTGTGTTGCCTCCCTGTCAATAATTAGGATTGTAGACTCGTCAAGCTGCCCAAGGGCAGCTTTTTTCTACGATTCCTCCATCTGTAGTGCTAGATGGGAAAAAAACTTTGATTTGATTTATTCTTCAATGGGAACAGGAAAAATTTCTTGATTTAGTTGTGATGGCATCCTGGTCTGAAGCGGGGCAGCAACATTTAACATTAAGTTGTGGAAAAGTATTGTAGAGTATATGGAACACACCTAAACGAGCGATTTCCCCTTTTATGCAGTGATGTCTGGTGGTCAAATGAGATGACTGATTACACATATGCTGTACCAAGTATCGCTGTTGGATTAAAGGGAGTTGGTGGCGTAGCATCAAACAGTTTGGTGCAAAATTGAAAGAGCTAGGGAATACTTCAGTTTGGAATCAATAAAATTTTTATGCATAAACTGCGCAGCATGGCAAGAGCACACAGATCATGACATCTCCTGATAAACCCGAGTGCCCTTGTGGTGCCAGCAGCATGTATCGTGACATGCTCCAAGTATGTGGGGCTGCATCTGGTTAAGGTTTCTCCATACCATTAACCCTAGAGGTGGGAAAGGAGGTCAATACGTTGTGACAAAACAATGCAGACAAGACAAGGACAACGAAGGAATAAATATGATGGCATGAGTGCTGACTATAGCCAATGTGTATTAGAAACCACGTCAAAATATATACACTGTGGCCTAAAAAAACAACGAACAAAGGGCACCTTGTGTCAACCACATTGCATGAGTGTAAAACAAAACAAAAACTGACAAAGAAGCATTTAAGAGCATGAACTCTTCCTTAGTAAGCAATAAAGAAGGTGTGCTAACACAGTGATTGCGTTTTTTTTTTAATTTCAGTGGCCTCGATTATCTCACGCACAAACTTTTCTGTGTCTGTCAGGCAAAATGCAGAACATGAATTCCGGTTCACAGCGTTTAGGATCTGGCAAACAATTGCAATTGCGACAGTGAATCATCAAAGTTCTCCCGCAAGCTTTGTTCACATCGTCGTGGTGGTCTTTTAAACCTCTCAGTGACACACTTGCCTGTTTTCCCAATGTAAACATAGCCGCATTTCAAGGCGTTCGAACACACTATGTCTTCTGTGCAGTGCACGAAGAGACTCTGATGGATAATCTCGGTTGACTACAGGTACTGAAACTTCATAGGGTTAGAAAAACAATATCGACGCCAACTCGACTGCCTATTTAACCGGTGCGACCAATTGTGGATGTAGGGAAAGGTACGCACAAACTTCCTTTTGGGAGTTACAGTCTCGACGGGGGCACAAAAGGAATGTTTCAACTTCTGCTTAAAGCAATCGGCTAAAGACACTGACAAAGGTTCTGAATATCCAGTAAAGGACAAACGGCATATGAGCTGGGCAAAACTGGATGTCATGGCAATCAAACAGGATTTCATTAAGGAATTTTTGAAGCAAAGGTTAGTGACACCTCTTGACCAGCTTAGACTGAACCGAAGAAAATGGTAAAAGTAGCTTGTTTTCCCTTGGCTCGTAAGCCGAACAAGTGTAACCACCCAAGATTGAGATCCAATAAATGTGATGACATATTATCCTCTATAATTTCAGTGGTGATTCAAAGTGGACTGAGGCTTTGACTGAACTCCTCTCTCACCTTAGACAGTGCTTCGTCAGGATTGGAGATCCTGCAATAAGCCACGTCACAGCGGCGCTAATAGTTTTTTTTGCAAAAACAAGCTATTCTGAAATGTAATAAAGGTGGACTGAAGGTATGAGCTTAAAAGTGCGACAAAATTATTCACCACAATGCCTGAGATGTTTGGAATGCCACTGCTCCATTTAGGTTAACGAATTCTCCAACACATTATTGATCCTGATTGAGGGATGGCGTAATATAAATCCTTGATGTCAACATAGCACCCCATGAAACTGGTGCGAGAGTTATTGTGTAGAAACTGCGTTACTTTCTCTGCAGATCTTACACGAGAGGAGTCATCAATGCTCAGCAACTTAATTTTACATCGCAAAGAGAAGGCGATTTGTTTCTGACAGGTTCCATTCTCTTAAACTACAACCCTCAAGGAGCAGTCACCTTTATGGGTCTTTGCAGTAAAGAAGATAGCTGGACAATTTTTCTTACTGAAGTTGATGGCATTAGCCTGATGGTTAAACTCTAGATTGTTAATGTTTCTTGGCACTGGACTTTGCTTTTAACAAATCAGATAGTAAGTGGCACTCAAATTCAGAATACACTGCATCTGTGGCCTTGGACTGAAAGGCGCCTTTCGATACGACCACAATACCACCGTTTATCAGCAGTTGAAAGCAAGAGGGCCCACCCTCTTAAACACGACACAGTTCGGCCTGTGGGCAAGTTCCTAAAGAGGGTTCAAACCGTGACACTGCATCAAAACATCCCGAAACACACCTGTCACACTCAGGTCTGTGCGTGGAAAAGGCAACTCGTCAAACCATGGCAAGCATCTCCACAATAGTTCTCTTCGGAGGAACGGAAAATTTTGGTCCATAAGCACTTCAAGGACCAGACGAGGCAGCGACTCCAAGCTGAAGGTGTGCACCTTGTTGTCAAACTCTTGTGCCTGAAAACAAGCCAGGGAGTGGCTGGTTGACGGTGTCACGCACCGTTGACCAGGTGAAAGCCATCTGGAATGCCACTTTGCAGCCACTTTGCGCTCACTAGCCCGGAGCAGAGAAGCCAAGGCACGAGTGTCTGAAAACAAGGTGCACAATGTCGACACTGAGTTGCTGCCTCGTCTGCTGCTTGAAGCATATACGGTCCAAAATTTGCCATTGTTCCTTCGAAGAGGACTATTCTGGAGCTGTTTGCCATACTTTGACGTCTTGCCTTCCTGTGCCTGGACCTGAGCGTGACAGGTGTGTTTCAGGGGGCGTTGGTTGATGGGGTGTCGTGGTTTGAACCATGCCAGGAACTTGCCCGCAGGCCCGCAGGCTGAACTGTAACGGGTTTAAGACGGTGGGCCCTATCGCATTCAACTGCTGATAAAGAAGTTGGTTTTGTGGTCATGTCTAAAGGCGTCTTTCTGTCCAAGGCAACGGAGGCAGTTAATTCTGAGTTCAAGTGTCACACAACAGCTGATTTGTTAATAGCAATGTCCAGAGCCAAGAAACTATGTAATAATCTAAAGTTGAACCATCTGGCTAATGTATCAACTTCAGCAAGAAACTAGCAAAGGTGCCAATGAGAGGTCAAAAGACCACCGTTACGATGTGAACAAAGCTAGCAGGGGGAATCTGATGTTTCATTGTCGCGACTGCGATCGTTTGCCACATCCTTTATGCTGTGAGGCGTAATTTCTTGTGCTGCATTGTGCTAGACAGACACAGAAAAGTTTGTGCATGAGATGATCGAGGCCACTGAAATTGTAGAAAAAACGCAATCAATGTGTTAACACACCTTCTTTATCGCTCCCTAAGAAAGAGTTCATGCTCTTAAATGCTTCATATTCAACTTTCGTTTTGTTTTTGACAGATCCAAAGTGAATGTTACAAGGCGCCCTTTCTTCATTCTTTTTTTAGGCCACAGTGTATATATTTTGATGTGCTTTCCAATAAACCTTCTTGAAAGTCAGCACTCGCACCGTCGCATTCCTTCCTCATCTTTCTCTTCTTTGCGCTGTTTTGACACGATGAATTACAAACAAGACCATTCATCCGTCTTGCAAAAGTCAATACAGTCAGAGTAGCTGAGATAGTTGGGGCATCCTTCTGAATAATGCAGTCATAAAGACAAGGTTGGGACATAAAGACAAAGACTGTTATTGAATGGCTAATATTAATGTACTTTAGTAATGTGCTTGGTTTGGTTTATGGGGGTTTAACATCCCAAAGTGACTCAGGATGAGGGACGCCTTATGATTTTGCATATTGATATGCTGGGCTTCATAAGAGAAGAAGTACAATAGTTTTTTAAGGCCAGCCGTAGAACAGGAAGCAATGAATCTACACTAATATCAAAGAATGAAGGCTCAAGCATGAGAGTGTAGCTAAAAGGTTATAATGACAAACATGAAAAGCTTTATGAGAAATTCAAGTCGATGACACTTGCCTAAAATAAAGAATCTAAATTTGGGTGAAAATCTGTTGTGAATTCAAAAAGTTGGATTGCACATTAGTAAAGGGAATGGGAGCCGTGATGACTGGTAGAGAAATATTAGTTTGAATTATGGTGGCAAGTAATATGCGGACTCATTTCGTGCTCTAACAGTTCATGCAAAATGCACATCAATAAAATAGGAGAACAGTTTGGGGATCAGAACGGTTTCCAGCCTTAATTATTGACAGGTCAGCTTCAGGTTGTCAGGGATAGAACCAAGAGGTTTGGATTGGCTAACAATTATTGGTAAAATCTGTCTTCAGATATCCTCAGTAGTTTAAAGTATGTCAGAAGGCTTCTCACACAGCCCTCAGGTACTCGAAAGCTTGTGCTTATCAATGACTTTCGAGACATGATGAGAAGCAATGGTTAATGCAGTGAAATGGGTTACAAATAACTGATTTTTCTCAAGAAAGTGCCCATGGAATATGCTGTGAAACAAATTCCCAAGGATCCTTCAATTAAGCCCAAAATGACAGTTTATGGGTAGCCACTTTGTTATAACCATCACATACAAAAAAAGAGACACCAGAAGCCCTCCTTATTCACTGAAAACAAGGGAGAATTATGAGACATCATTCCGGCACACAAAATCACACGGATGAAGAGTAGACTCCATGGACACCATATTTCAACTGAGGTTTATTCCACAACACAGGCTTTCTATGTGCAAAGGGGTACTAGTGATCCCTGGGGCTGAAAAGTATTTCCGCCACCAGATAACAATTATTCAGGACGGCAAAAACCAAAACACAAAAAAACATAGGGGTAAAGGTATCTTGCCACTCACATTCAACACATTGGCACGCCTATGCATCACCTACCTGGCTGACCCAACAAACATATTTGCCTCCAGATAATCTATTTCTTTTTCTGGAGCGCTGCAGAAGGGCTGCTGACGTAATTCTCTTTTTCAGCAGAGATACAAAAGGCTTAAAAAATTTCCCAGCCCTTTCAAGTGCTAAACTTGCACAAGGCATGTGTTTCTTTCAAAAACGCCTTGCATGCTCGCTTGTGCGAGCAAAGGCGAATGTGCTCAGCTAAATGACCTCTGCCACTTATTGAATCAGCTGTCCTGCAATGTTCAAGCAAGCGTTCATTGATGCAAGCCTCGTCTGTCTAATGTAATGTTTGCCACATTCAAGGAGGATGCTGTACACCATGTCAACCTCATGTTTAACGAGGGGTTTGGTGTGCTTGGTTTTGTAGGCAAGCTTTTTCGTAACGTCATTTATCAGGTGGCACATGCATCCCAGCTTTCCCAAGCTGAAAATACGACATGTACATCGTGTTTGTCACTGGCCTTCTTGAGGCTGTGTGACACCTGATGGCAATAGGGCACAATGACAGGTCAATTGATGCTGTCACAGAGTCGTGACAGCGTCAATGCCGAAGTAAGGCGACTGGAGCAGGCAGGCAGAAAAAGAAATAGATTATCTCAACGCAAACGTGTGTTGGGTCAGCCAGGTAGGCAATGTTTAGTCACGCCAATGCATTCAACTTGAGTGACAAGCTAACCTTACGCCTATGTTTTTGTTTTTGCAACCTTGAATAATTGTTACCTGGTCGAGGAAACACTTTTCAGCCACAGGGGTCACTAGTACCACTTTGCATGTAAAAAGCTCATGTTGTGGAATCAACCTCACTTGAAGTATGGGGTCTATGGAGTCTACTCTCTTCGTTCATGTGTTTTTGTACACTGGAATGATGTCTCATAATTCTACCCAGAACCAATTAGCTCAGCTCTCCATGCTTAGCAAAAACAAGGCAGCAGTAATGAAACCAGTTCTCATGTGTGCACTTTTTCTTTTACATCTGTGACCTGCGATGAGTGGCATAAAAACACATATTTAAGTTAACACACATGCATCATAATGTTAATATTCGTAGTCAAATAGTATCACATAATGCAGCCAAAAACATGCAGACATTTCGCACTTCATGCATAGAATGCAACGGTTAAAAGACGAGCAATATTGAATGTAAAACTTCAAATGGCCTGCAACCGGCCCATTCTGACAGCCAACTAATATTACTCATATAAACATGTAAACATATCAGGCCAGAGCTATCCAAACTGCTCCAGGCAGTAGCATTAAGGAAAAGAGCAATGAAAGTAAGAGAACATTTCATGGCAACCACAAGAACAAAGCACAATGCAGTAACAACTTACAACACAGCTTTCGACTTCATCTGGTGGCCACAAAATCCATGCCATTGACTCGGACTGGAAGACAGATGTGCCACCTGCGGATACCAATTTCCCATTATCACTATGACAGGAGTACAAAAACAAGCATGCGAACTCGGTCCAACAGTGAATATCACATGAATGTAAAAAGATCAGGAAAAATATACTTGCCCAAGTATACGCCTCAATACAAAGGAAAACTACCCTGTTTAAAATGCATCAGTTCCCCTAGCACTAGTAAAGGAATCTTGCTATGAGCAAAACAAATCTGCGTTCGAAAGCGTAGATAAACATCGTAATAACTGAGACAATTATTGCGTCACTTGTTTTCCTCAGAAACCAATTTTCAAACAGCAGAGTGATCGAAATGCAAGATCCTATACTCTGGGTAGCCAGAAACGCTATCGGTATCATAAAAAAAAATCTTCACATACTCATTTAAAAATTAGATCCTGACGGCCGGAAATTAACTTTCGTTGGTAACTGCAACCTGAGACAGTGCTTTCTTTATAATGGGGTTTGAATTCAGATGCGGAAAATGGGCACTGATCGTATTGGAGGGTTGCGGATTAATTTAGACCACCTAGAATTTCTTAACGTGAGCTGACATCGCACAGCACAGGGGCATTCTTTTTTTTCATTTCACCTAAATCGAAATGCGGCTACTGCCATCAGGATCGACCCCACGACCTAAGGTTCAACAGTCTAGGGCCAAGCAAAAACCGCGGCGAATAAAAAGTGTTTCAATCCCCCTCAAAGTGCTAACGCTATCTTGAAAGACAATCATACATTTTATGCACAGCCAAAGTGCCGGTCCTTGAAACGTGCGCGGTGGTGTGAACAAGCATGGGCAGAAACGCGTAGAACGAGGCATATACGAGGACAAATCTGTGCTCAACAAGAAACAAAACGCGCAAACATGCGCATACCAAAATCATGCAAAGCTAGCGCACGCACGGTCGCATCCCCTTTGCCAAAACAAGTACCGACAGCGACAATTCTTGGCAGAGCAACTCACCGCGGCGACAACAAAAGCGCCTTAAACGCTTTTTATAGCATTGAACACGAATACTGCAGCAGTACGACAGGTCACCGTTCCAGCATTATATGCTTCGGATAATGCACGAGTACTGCTTACCTTTTCAGATGATTGCGTAGTCGTGCAGAACGCTGTTTGCCTTCGTGTCACGGGCACTACACCAACCAGTGAGAGTTCAGCACGAGTGCTACGTAGCCGGCACTCTCTACCACGTAGTCACCCAGAAGAAAATATTCCGGGCCTTATTTGGAACATTTCCACCGCGACACTGCCCGCGCGTCTTTGTGCCTGGACACCCATCCTGGACTACACAAAGAAGCGCACAGACTGAAAAGTTAGAGAGACCAGAAAAATGACACTTTGCCTCGAATAGGCTACGTCGACAGCACTGCGCGATTGTGCACCCTTGAGCAAGAAAAAACACACCCCTATTGGAAAAAAAGGCAATGATGTAAATATTGGAAACCAACACTGGAAACCTTGGTGGATTATGGTAATGGAAAATGCGTTGGAATGACTGGGCATGTTGGAATGACAGGGCATGTTGGAATGACTGGGCAGGTTGGAATGACTGGGGCATGTTGGAATGACTGGGCATGTTGGAATGAATGGGGCATGTTGGAATGACTGGGCAGGTTGGAATGACTGGGCATGTTGGAATGACTGGGAGATGTTGGGGCAGGGGCCATGGGGCAATGTTATGTCTGTCGCAATGAGACAGCAAATTTCAAAATAGATGAAGCTCCTACAGCCAGTTTTATTTTGTGTTCATGCTCCTCTTGCTCTTCTTTAGCCACTTGTCAATGCAGCTGGGCCCCATGAAACAGCCTTGTTGATGTACCACTGGTGCATGAGGGCTTGGGAAAACTGGGCGATGCACTCTGCAGAAAAGATTGAAATGAAAGAATTAGGATCCACAAGTTTTTATTCTTGCCAGTATTAGAGTGCTAAAAAAGTAAACTCCGTATTGTGGCCACAGGAATAAAGTGAGCCTAAATCAAGAACCACTGAAGCTATTCGCACTCAAAAATAAAAATAATTTGAGGTTCTTATTCAATATATCATATGCTCGTCATTAAGTACCATCATCAGCAGCATAACTAGCACCACTGCAAGACAAAGGCCTCTCCTATATCCCTAAACATAAGCCTGACGTGTGCCATAATGAGCAAAATAAAAAAGCCATCGTTTTTTGTCCTCTGAAGGCTTTTAGTGGGGTATTAATAAGAGGGACAATATAAAGGTAACATCAGAAGGGTGACTGCAGTAGCACAGCTGAGATGTCGCAGACGATACACTACGAAAAGAGGCATACAATCCATTGATACATCAGTTGCAAAAAATAAAAACAGCAGCAAAGAAAAGGTAAAACAAACCAGTGTCAATGCTCCAAGCGATATCACTTATTTCCATAATTTTGAGGGACCACATGCAATGAAAATGTGGTGAGGTAGAGTCACAAGCGAAGGCCATTCTGTTCTCGATTTAATTATTACTAACTCTATGCAGCTGAATGCTTTTTCTGGTGTTTTATCTTGTTGTGTTAGTGACCATCTTCCTGTGTTTGCTTGCATTGAGAACGCTAGTACAATAGGAAGTAAGTCCACATCAATCACATACCAAGCTATTACAGAATCATCATTGAAATCCTTTAGGGATGCGCTCATGAATGTATATTGGAGTAAGATAGCTGAACTTCATGATGCAAATGTTGCCTATAATACGTTTGTCGATTGCTTTAAACAGATATATCACGACTGCTTTCCTCTTGTAACACGTGCGAAAAGTCGCAGAATCCGCAAGCCATGGGTAACGCCAGAGCTTCGCGGAGAAATACAAATGAAAGACAAGCTGTACAGAAAATTTTTGAGCAGCCGGAAGGTTGAGGACCTTGCGGTATTTAAGAAATATAGGAACAAATTGACTAAAAAACTGCGGTCTGCACGAACAGCCTATCACGTGTCACTTCTAGATGTTAAAAATGCTCGAAATGGTGTACTATGGTCGAGATTAAATACACTTCTGCAGCGGGACAGTTCACGCACTGCATTAACAAAATTAAATATTGATGGAAAGGAAGTTTCTGGCGTCGAACTGGCTAATGTATTCAATACTTTTTTAACGAGCTTGGCTACCCGTGCTATAACACGTGCTGCCGGATCTGACGCTTGCAAATATGTTCGAATTCAGAATGATGAAACAATTTTTCGGCACCCAGTCACGGTAGACGAAGTAGTGTCGGTGATAACAAATCTTAACAATAGCAGTAGCTGTGACATTGATGATATCCAAATACGGCCAGTCAAGCATGTAGTTGACACAATTGCTCCCATACTTGCTCACATCTTTAACATCTGTTTAGAAACTGCAGTTTTTACGGAAAAAATGCAATTAGCAAAAGTTGTTGTTCTTTACAAAAAAGGAGATCGCAACGCCCTCGCCAACTACAGACCAATCTCTATTTTGCCAGTGTTTTCGAAAGCATTTGAGAAAATGCTGCATCTAAGAATGTCAAATTTCATCCATAAATTTAACTTGCTAACACCATTTCAGTTTGGCTTCTGCAAAAGCAAATCCACTGAACTTGCATTACTCCAACAAAAGGAATATATAATAAAGCAACTTGAAAACAAATCTATTGTCATTGGTGTATTTGTGGACTTCTCAAAGGCTTTTGACCTGGTAAATCATAAAATCTTACTAAATAAATTACACTACTATGGTATCCGAGGAAAAGCGCTCTCATTGTTAAGTTCTTATTTGTCGTTTAGACAGCAAGTGGTGTAGATAAATGGTATACAGTCTGAACCAAAGCCGCACTTCTACGGTGTCCCCCAAGGCAGTACGCTAGGGCCTCTACTCTTCAATATTTACCTAAACGATATTGTCAACATTAGCGATAATACAAAGTTTTTCATCTATGCAGACAATACGAGCGTATTTTTTTCGGGTGAAAATGTTCATGAACTTATCAAACAATGTAATGCCACAATGAAAGCTCTTGAGGTCTGGTCTGCAGTTAACCTGATGCAAATAAATGAGAGTAAGACCAAAGCTGTCATATTTAGGCCGAAAAATAAAGTTATCCCACTGCACGATAATATTATATTAAACTCGCGGGCTGTAGAAATTGTTGAGCAGTTTAAATGCCTTGGGGTCATATTTTCTGCCAGTATGTCATGGGATTATCATGTCAATTATATCTTGAAAAAAATAGCTCAAATCACTGGTGTTATAGGCCGTCTAAAATACATACTTCCCACAAAAACTAAGATGCTGGTATACAATTCAATATTCAACTCGCATTTAAACTATTGCCAGTTGGTGTGGGGCACTACAACATTCACTAACCTTGAACGTATTCATTTAATGCAAAAAAGATATCTCCGAAATGCATATAATTTACCGTTCCGACATCCCAGTGCAGCTTTCTTTTGTCATTCCAGAGTTATTAAAGCACATAATCTTTATAAATATCGCCTCAGTGTTACTTTTAAAACAGAAATCAAGAAGAATGTAACAAATCTTAAAAATTTTGCAGAACTAAGGAAAAAAGAATCAGTCTATCCAACAAGACGTGGCGAAGAATGGACAGTGCCAACACCTCGACTAAATCTTGGTAGGGAATGCCTTCAGTACACACTTCCATCTCTTCTAAATAGGTATATCCACATTGACCTCGATTTGTTTTCTTTTTCACGTCATGAACTACATAATTTGTTTTTGCATAACATTGTTTAAGTTTCATTATGTATACATATTGCTGTTTCGTGTATTCTCCGGTGCTTCCTTGATGTGCTTGTTTTTAAAATTGTATGAACTCTTGTGTTGCCTCCCTGTCAATAATTAGGATTGTAGACTCGTCAAGCTGCCCAAGGGCAGCTTTTTTCTACGATTCCTCCATCTGTAGTGCTAGATGGGAAATAAACTTTGACTTGATTTATTCTTCAATGGGAACAGGAAAAATTTCTTGATTTAGTTGTGATGGCATCCTGGTCTGAAGCGGAGCAGCAACATTTAACATTAAGTTGTGGATAAGTATTGTAGAGTATATGGAACACACCTAAACGAGCGATTTCCTCTTTTATGCAGTGATGTCTGGTGGTCAAATGAGATGACTGATTACACATATGCTGTACCAAGTGTCGCTGTTGGATTAAAGGGAGTTGGTGGCGTAGCATCAAACAGTTTGGTGCAAAATTGAAAGAGCTAGGGAATACTTCAGTTTGGAATCAATAAAATTTTTATACATAAACTGCGCAGCATGGCAAGAGCACACAGATCATGACATCTCCTGATAAACCCGAGTGCCCTTGTGGTGCAAGCAGCATGTATCGTGACATGCTCCAAGTATGTAGGGCTGCATCTGGTTAAGGTTTCTCCATACCATTAACCCTAGAGGTGGGAAAGGTCAATACGTTGTGACAAAACAATGCAGACAAGACAAGGACAACGAAGGAATAAATATGATGGCATGAGTGCTGACTATCGCCAATGTGTATTGGAAACCACGTCAAAATATATACACTGTGGCCTAAAGAAACAACGAACAAAGGGCACCTTGTGTCAACCACATTGCATGAGTGTAAAACAAAACAAAAACTGACAAAGAAGCATTTAAGAGCATGAACTCTTCCTTAGGAAGCGATAAAGAAGGTGTGCTAACACAGTGATTGCGGTTTTTTTTTAAATTTCAGTGGCCTCGATTATCTCACGCACAAACTTTTCTGTGTCTGTCAGGCAAAATGCAGAATATGAATTCCGGTTCACAGCGTTTAGGATCTGGCAAACAATTGCAATTGCGACAGTGAATCATCAAAGTTCTCCCGCAAGCTTTGTTCACATCGCCGTGGTGGTCTTTTAAACCTCTCAGTGACACACTTGCCTGTTTTCCCAATGTAAACATAGCCGCATTTCAAGGCGTTCGAACACACTATGTCTTCTGTGCAGTGCACGAAGAGACTCTGATGGATAATCTCGGTTGACTACAGGTACTGAAACTTCATAGGGTTAGAAAAACAATATCGACGCCAACTCGACTGCCTATTTAACCGGTGCGGCCAATTGTGGATGTAGGGAAAGGTACGTACAAACTTCCTTTTGGGAGTTACAGTCTCGACGGGGGCACAAAAGGAATGTTTCAACTTCTGCTTAAAGCAATCGGCTAAAGACACTGACAAAGGTTCTGAATATCCAGTAAAGGACAAACGGCATATGAGCTGCGCAAAACTGGATGTCATGGCAATCAAACAGGATTTCATTAAGGAATTTTTGAAGCAAAGGTTAGTGACACCTCTTGACCAGCTTAGACTGAACCGAAGAAAATGGTAAAAGTAGCTTGTTTTCCCTTGGCTCGTAAGCCCAACAAGTGTAACCACCCAAGATTGAGATCCAATAAATGTGATGACATATTATCCTCTATAATTTCAGTGGTGATTCAAAGTGGACTGAGGCTTTGACTGAACTCCTCTCTCACCTTAGACAATGCTTCGTCAGGATTGGAGATCCTGCAATAAGCCACGTAACAGCGGCGCTAATAGTTTTTTTGCAAAAACAAGCTATTCTGAAATGTAATAAAGGTGGACTGAAGGTATGAGCTTAAAAGTGCGACAAAATTATTCACCAAAACGCCTGAGACGTTTGGAATGCCACTGCTCCATTTAGGTTAATGAATTCTTCAACACATTATTGATCCTGATTGAGGGATGGCGTAATATAAATCCTTGATGTCAACATAGCACCCCATGAAACTGGTGCGAGAGTTATTGTGTAGAAAGTGCGTTACTTTCTCTACAGATCTTACACGAGAGGAGTCATCAATGCTCAGCAACTTAATTTTATGTCGCAAAGAGAAGGCGATTTGTTTCTGACAGGTTCCATTCTCTTAAACTACAACCCTCAAGGAGCAGTCACCTTTATGGGTCTTTGCGGTAAAGAAGATAGCTGGACAATTTTTCTTACTGAAGTTGATGGCATTAGCCTGATGGTTAAACTCTAGATTGTTAATGTTTCTTGGCACTGGACTTTGCTTTTAACAAATCAGATAGTAAGTGGCACTCAAATTCAGAATACACTGCATCTGTGGCCTTGGACTGAAAGGCGCCTTTCGATACGACCACAAAACCACCGTTTATCAGCAGCTGAAAGCAAGAGGGCCCACCCTCTTAAATACGACACAGTTCGGCCTGTGGGCAAGTTCCTAAAGAGGGTTCAAACCGTGACACTGCATCAAAACATCCCGAAACACACCTGTCACACTCAGGTCTGTGCGTGGAAAAGGCAACTCGTCAAACCATGGCAAGCATCTCCACAATAGTTCTCTTCGGAGGAACGGAAAATTTTGGTCCATAAGCACTTCAGGGACCAGACGAGGCAGCGACTCCAAGCTGAAGGTGTGCACCTTGTCAAACTCTTGTGCCTGAAAACAAGCCAGGGAGTGGCTGGTTGACGGTGTCACGCACCGTTGACCAGGTGAAAGCCATCTGGAATGCCACTTTGCAGCCACTTTGCGCTCACTAGCCCGGAACAGAGAAGCCAAGGCACGAGTGTCTGAAAACAAGGTGCACAATGTCGACACTGAGTTGCTGCCTCGTCTGCTGCTTGAAGCATATACGGGCCAAAATTTGCCATTGTTCCTTCGAAGAGGACTATTCTGGAGCTGTTTGCCATACTTTGACGTCTTGCCTTCCTGTGCCTGGACCTGAGCGTGACAGGTGTGTTTCAGGGGGCGTTGGTTGATGGGCTGTCGTGGTTTGAACCATGCCAGGAACTTGCCCGCAGGCTGAACTGTAACGGGTTTAAGACGGTGGGCCCTATCGCATTCAACTGCTGATAAAGAAGGTGGTTTTGTGGTCATGTCTAAAGGCGTCTTTCTGTCCAAGGCAACGGAGGCAGTTAATTCTGAGTTCAAGTGTCACACAACAGCTGATTTGTTAATAGCAATGTCCAGAGCCAAGAAACTATGTAATAATCTAAAGTTGAACCATCCGGCTAATGTATCAACTTCAGCAAGAAACTAGCAGAGGTGCCAATGAGAGGTCAAAAGACCACCGTTACGATCTGAACAAAGCTAGCAGGGGGAATCTGATGTTTCATTGTCGCGACTGCGGTCGTTTGCCGCATCCTTTATGCTGTGAGGCGTAATTTCTTGTGCTGCATTGTGCTAGACAGACACAGAAAAGTTTGTGCATGAGATGATCGAGGCCACTGAAATTGTAGAAAAAACGCAATCAATGTGTTAACACACCTTCTTTATCGCTCCCTAAGAAAGAGTTCATGCTCTTAAATGCTTCATATTCAACTTTCGTTTTGTTTTTGACAGATCCAAAGTGAATGTTACAAGGCGCCCTTTCTTCATTCTTTTTTTACGCCACAGTGTATATATTTTGATGTGCTTTCCAATAAACCTTCTTGAAAGTCAGCACTCGCACCGTCGCATTCCTTCCTCATCTTTCTCTTCTTTGCGCTGTTTTGACACGATGAATTACAAACAAGACCATTCATCCGTCTTGCAAAAGTCAATACAGTCAGAGTAGCTGAGATAGTTGGGGCATCCTTCTGAATAATGCAGTCATAAAGACAAGGTTGGGACATAAAGACAAAGACTGTTATTGAATGGCTAATATTAATGTACTTTAGTAATGTGCTTGGTTTGGTTTATGGGGGTTTAACATCCCAAAGTGACTCAGGATGAGGGACGCCTTATGATTTTGCATATTGATATGCTGGGCTTCATAAGAGAAGAAGTACAATAGTTTTTTAAGGCCAGCCGTAGAACAGGAAGCAATGAATCTACACTAATATCAAAGAATGAAGGCTCAAGCATGAGAGTGTAGCTAAAAGGTTATAATGACAAACATGAAAAGCTTTGGAGAAATTCATGTCGATGACACTTGCCTAAAATAAAGAATCTAAATTTGGGTGAAAATCTGTTGTGAATTCAAAAAGTTGGATTGCACATTAGTAAAGAGAATGGGAGCCGTGATGACTGGTATAGAAATATTAGTTTGAATTATGGTGGCAAGTAATATGCGGACTCATTTCGTGCTCTAACAGTTCATGCAAAATGCACATCAATAAAATAGGAGAACAGTTTGGGGATCAGAACGGTTTCCAGCCTTAATTATTGACAGGTCAGCTTCAGGTTGTCAGGGATAGAACCAAGAGGTTTGGATTGGCTAACAATTATTGGTAAAATCTGTCTTCAGATATCCTCAGTAGTTTAAAGTATGTCAGAAGGCTTCTCACACAGCCCTCAGGTACTCGAAAGCTTGTGCTTATCAATGACTTTCGAGACATGATGAGAAGCAATGGTTAATGCAGTGAAATGGGTAACAAATAACTGATTTTTCTCAAGAAAGTGCCCATGGAATATGCTGTCAAACAAATTCCCAAGGATCCTTCAATTAAGCCCAAAATGACAGTTTATGGGTAGCCACTTTGTTATAACCATCACATACAAAAAAAGAGACACCAGAAGCCCTCCTTATTCACTGAAAACAAGGGAGAATTACGAGACATCATTCCGGCACACAAAATCACACGGATGAAGAGAGTAGACTCCATGGACACCATATTTCAACTGAGGTTTATTCCACAACACAGGCTTTTTCTGTGCAAAGGGGTACTACTAGTGATCCCTGGGGCTGAAAAGTATTTCCGCCACCAGATAACAATTATTCAGGACGGCAAAAACCAAAACACAAAAAAACATAGGGGTAAAGGTATCTTGCCACTCACATTAAACACATCGGCACGCCTATGCATCACCTACCTGGCTGACCCAACAAACATATTTGCCTCCAGATAACCTATTTCTTTTTCTGGAGCGCTGCAGAAGGGCTGCTGACGTAATTCTCTTTTTCAGCAGAGATACAAAAGGCTTAAAAAATTTCCCAGCCCTTTCAAGTGCTAAACTTGCACAAGACAAGTGTTTCTTTCAAAAACGCCTTGCATGCTCGCTTGTGCGAGCAAAGGCGAATGTGCTCAGCTAAATGACCTCTGCCACTTAATCAATCAGCTGTCCTGCAATGTTCAAGCAAGCGTTCATTGATGCAAGCCTCGTCTGTCTAATGTAATGTTTGCCACAGGCAAGGAGGATGCTGTACACCATGTCAACCTCATGTTTAACGAGGGGTTTGGTGTGCTTAGTTTTGTAGGCAGGCTTTTTCGTAACGTCATTTATCAGGTGGCACATGCATCCCAGCTTTCCCAAGCTGAAAATACGACATGTACATCGTGTTTGTCACTAGCCTTCTTGAGGCGGTGTGACACCTGATGGCAATAGGGCACAATGACAGGTCACTGTTCCGAATGTGCGTTGTCTTCCGGCTTGCGCTGCCCAGCACACTTCATCTCTCGAACATGGCTTTCTACCACTAAGGCTACAATTTCTCCTGTGAAAACTGCCTGCTCCAGTCTCCTTACTTGCGCATTGATGCTGTCACAGAGTCGTGACAGCGTCAATGCCGAAGTAAGGCGACTGGAGCAGGCAGGCAGAAAAATAAATAGATTATCTCAACGCAAATGTGTGTTGGGTCAGCCAGGTAGGCAATGTTTAGTCACGCCAATGCATTCAACTTGAGTGACAAGCTAACCTTACGCCTATGTTTTTGTTTTTGCAACCTTGAATAATTGTTACCTGGTCGAGGAAACACTTTTCAGCCACAGGGGTCACTAGTACCACTTTGCATGTAAAAAGCTCATGTTGTGGAATCAACCTCAGTTGAAGTATGGGGTCTATGGAGTCTACTCTCTTCGTTCATGTGTTTTTGTACACTGGAATGTCTCATAATTCTACCCAGAACCAATTAGCTCAGCTCTCCATGCTTAGCAAAAACAAGGCAGCAGTAATGAAACCAGTTCTCATGTGTGCACTTTTTCTTTTACATCTGTGACCTGCGATGAGTGGCATAAAAACACATATTTAAGTTAACACACATGCATCATAATGTTAATATTCGTAGTCAAATAGTATCACATAATGCAGCCAAAAACAAGCAGACATTTCGCACTTCATGCATAGAATGCAACGGTTAAAAGACGAGCAATATTGAATGTAAAACTTCAAATGGCCTGTAACCGGCCCATTCTGACAGCCAACTAATATTACTCATATAAACATGTAAACATATCAGGCCAGAGCTATCCAAACTGCTCCAAGCAGTAGCATTAAGGAAAAGAGCAATGAAAGTAAGAGAACATTTCATGGCAACCACAAGAACAAAGCACAATGCAGTAACAACTTACAACACAGCTTTTGACTTCATCTGGTGGCCACAAAATCCATGCCATTGACTCGGACTGGAAGACAGATGTGCCACCTGCGGATACCAATTTCCCATTATCACTATGACAGGAGTACAAAAACAAGCATGCGAACTCGGTCCAACAGTGAATATCACATGAATGTAAAAAGATCAGGAAAAATATACTTGCCCAAGTATACGCCTCAATACAAAGGAAAACTACCCAGTTTAAAATGCATCAGTTCCCCTAGCACTAGTAAAGGAATCTTGCTATGAGCAAAACAAATCTGCGTTCGAAAGCGTAGATAAACATCGTAATAACTGAGACAATTATTGCGTCACTTGTTTTCCTCAGAAACCAATTTTCAAACAGCAGAGTGATCGAAATGCGAGATCCTATACTCTGGGTAGCCAGAAACGCTATCGGTATCGTAAAAAAAAAAAATCTTCACATACTCATTTAAAAATTAGATCCTGACGGCCGGAAATTAACTTTCGTTGGTAACTGCAACCTGAGACAGTGCTTTCTTTATAGTGGGGTTTGAATTCAGATGCGGAAAATGGGCACTAATCGTATTGGAGGGTTTCGGATCAATTTAGACCACCTAGAATTTCTTAACGTGAGCTGACATCGCACAGCACAGGGGCATTCTTTTTTTCATTTCACCTAAATCGAAATGCGGCTACTGCCATCAGGATCGACCCCACGACCTAAGGTTCAACAGTCTAGGGCCAAGCAAAAACCGCGGCGAATAAAAAGTGTTTCAATCCCCCTCAAAGTGCTAACGCTATCTTGAAAGACAATCATACATTTTACGCACAGCCAAAGTGCCGGTCCTTGAAACGTGCGCGGTGGTGTGAACAAGCATGGGCAGAAACGCGTAGAACGAGGCATATACGAGGACAAATCTGTGCTCAACAAGAAACAAAACGCGCAAACATGCGCATACCAAAATCATGCAAAGCTAGCGCACGCACGGTCGCATCCCCTTTGCCAAAACAAGTACCGACAGCGACAATTCTTGGCAGAGCAACTCACCGCGGCGACAACAAAAGGGCCTTAAACGCTTTTTATAGCATTGAACACGAATACTGCAGCAGTACGACAGGTCACCGTTCCAGCATTATATGCTTCGGATAAAGCACGAGTACTGCTTACCTTTTCCGATGATTGCGTAGTCGTGCAGAACGCTGTTTGCCTTCGTGTCACGGGCACTACACCAACCAGTGAGAGTTCAGCACGAGTGCTACGTAGCCGGCACTCTCTACCACGTAGTCACACAGAAGAAAATATTCCGGGCCTTATTTGGAACATTTCCACCGCGACACTGCCCGCGCGTCTTTGTGCCTGGACACCCATCCTGGACTACACAAAGAAGCGCACAGACTGAAAAGTTAGAGAGACCAGAAAAATGACACTTTGCCTCGAATAGGCTACGTCGACAGCACTGCGCGATTGTGCACCCTTGAGCAAGAAGAAACACACGCAAACCACAACACAGTTCACGACGGCTCACAATCCAAGTAGCGAATTGTAGCAAGCGCCGAAGCGCGATGCACGCGACGCAGCACCCGAACCGCCATGAGGGTTATACAGAAAAACAGCTACCGGCAGCCGCCTGGCGGTGACAACCAGTTTTTGTTTCGGTTTCGTTGTGAAAAAGTTTGTATCCTACTTTTTATTTTATTTTTGGTATTTTTTTAGGGTATTCAGCCGTATCGGCATCCACAGAAATTGCAGCGATTGCGAGCAATTACCGCTGGTAGAAACGCGCGAATTAACGACCTGTTGCTTGCGCTGCGGTTGAAAAATGCCTGAGTTCTCACGGCAGTATGGCTTGCTGCTTTGCTCATTCACGAAATTACATGCCGATTTCTGTTTGTACTGGGAAGTTTTTTTTTATATTGATGGGAGATCAGCAAGGCTAACAAAATACCCAACGTAGCAGTCGTAGAGAGTAGGTTGTCGTAAAAACATGGTGACGCTGTTTGATCGGCAGCACGACGTGAGAGGCGGCAGCGTTGAAACGCGCGTCGAGAGAACAACCTCCATGGTATATGCTTTCTTGAGACTACAGTGAAGGTGTGCATTTTTTATAGTGGAGTTCTCTCATCCAACGTCAAAACCAAATCAATTCTTAGTATGAAATATGCTGTGTAATTTATATCCTCATATTGTGTTTATATATATCTGCATTTCTATTTTGAAAAACAGTGTTGTACTGGTAATTGTGTACCAAGGTGCATGTATAAGAGTGCAGCCTTGTCGAAATATTCTGTGTATATATTTGTATTCGTAACCCTTCTACAAAGAAGCTGTGTGGCCAGCTATGGGGTTAACAATTTGTTAATTGAATTAGTATGTCTTGAAATGCACGCTCAATAAAATTTTCTGAATGAAATTGAGTGTTCGGATTCAGGCATGCAGGGCTCTACAAACCTGCAATTTATTATTTTGTGAACAATGAAGTTAATCTTTTCCTCAAATATTTTGCTAATGATAATCTAAGCCCAAGTATATAAGTCGTTACTTTTTAAAAAAAATTTCTGAAACTGTCAAGTCAACAAATGCACGTGTAAAAAAGAGAAATTTGTCTTGCAGTTTTTATTCTAACAGCATAAAGTGCCAAGTGTACAGTCTTTGTCAAAAGTAACCAGGCTGCATGGTTTGCTTCTAGCTTGTATAGTGGAGCCCTTGTGTTATTCCTAAGGATCAAAACGTGTTGGAAGGTAATAAGACCCTCAGTCCTTACCTTTAGCCACCATTCCAGCTTTAGGGAAGCTGTGAGGGATCCACTGTACGAGCTAGAAGCAAACCATGCAGCCTGGTTACTTTTGACAAAGACTGTACGTTTGATGGATTTGACTCACTGGGATTGTTAGTGCATTGATGAGTTTCATTTTGTCAACCATATAGGCACATGCATGCAGTATCTGCTGCCCAGCATCGGCCATTCAAATACAGCCATGGTTTGTGCCATGCCAAACAAGTAGGTACAGTCGTGGGTAAAAAAGATTAGCACACATGACGGAACACCAGAGCGCCGGAATGACAACGCCTGGCACTGCGGGTGGCGGAGAGGCTGATAACGGGAGTGCCGGGCCGTTCCCATTCTACAGTATTAAGGGGGTCTGCCACGGACAGTAAAATTACTGCGGACTGCCACGGACAGCAAATTAGCGGACTGCCACGGACAGCAAAACTGCTGACTAAAAGCAGCGCTATCATCTATTGTTCCCGCGAGTTCCTTTTGACAAACCATCGCGGACATAAAAAAACAGTAATAAAAAGAAGCCATCTGTGCTCATGATAGCCGAGCCAAAATAAATTCCGCAAGCACAGTCACGTAGGGTCGGCACTTCAACGCTCGGGCGGTGCACGCTTGATAAAGCTTACTTCCTGCCGTCCCCCCCCCCCCCCAACCAAACATGGAAACGGCCCGTTAGGCAGTTCTGCCTACCGCAGCGCCGCGTGGTGAGATATACGAATTCTGATCGCCAGTGATCTGTGCTAATATTTTTTGCTCGCGACTGTACACATCCATAGGCTCCCACCGTGGTTTCCACATAGTCCAGTGTTGCCTGCCAGGCCCACCGAGATAATCACGATGGATACCACCAAGCCCATCCCGTCCCATCGTGCTCACTGAAGTGTCCAGCGTGGTTTCCATTCAGCCCAATATTGTTTACTGAAAGTGCCAGTGCAGCCACCACAATTTCCACTCAATCCAGGGTGGCCCAAGGTCGCCATTAGTGCATCCAGCATCTCTCCCATTCGCTCCAACAGCACCCAGCGTGGAAACCAACACTTCCAATCAGCCCACCGTTTTCTCCAACATGGAAACCAACACTTCCATTCGGCCCACCGTTTTCTCCAACGTGCCTTTTGCTGGAATTTTCAACAGGGACGCAAACCACAACACAGTTCACGACGGCTCACAATCCAAGTAGCGAATTGTAGCAAGCGCCGAAGCGCGATGCACGCGACGCAGCACCCGAACCGCCATGAGGGTTATACAGAAAAACAGCTACCGGCAGCCACCTGGCGGTGACAACCAGTTTTTGTTTCGGTTTCGTTGTGAAAAAGCTTGTATCCTACTTTTTATTTTATTTTTGGTATTTTTATTGGGTATTCAGCCGTATCGGCATCCACAGAAATTGCAGCGATTGCGAGCAATTACCACTGGTAGAAACGCGCGAATTAACGACCTGTTGCTTGCGCTGCGGTTGAAAAATGCCTGAGTTCTCACGGCAGTATGGCTTGCTGCTTTGCTCATTCACGAAATTACATGCCGATTTCTGTTTGTATGGGGAAGTTTTTTTTTATATTGATGGGAGATCAGCAAGGCTAACAAAATACCCAACGTAGCAGTCGTAGAGATTAGGTTGTCGTAAAAACATGGTGACGCTGTTTGATCGGCAGCACGACGTGAGAGGCGGCAGCGTTGAAACGCGCGTCGAGAGAACAACCTCCATGGTATATGCTTTCTTGAGACTACAGTGAAGGTGTGCATTTTTTATAGTGGAGTTCTCTCATCCAACGTGAAAAGCAAATCAATTCTTAGAATGAAATATGCTGTGTAATTTATATCCTCATATTGTGTTTATATATATCTGCATTTCTATTTTGAAAAACAGTGTTGTACTGGTAATTGTGTACCAAGGTGCATGTATAAGAGTGCAGCCTTGTCGAAATATTCTGTGTATATATTTGTACTCGTAACCCTTCTACAAAGAAGCTGTGTGGCCAGCTATGTGGTTAACAATTTGTTAATTGAATTAGTATGTCTTGAAATGCACGCTCAATAAAATTTTCTGAATGAAATTGAGTGTTCGGATTCAGGCATGAAGGGCTCTGCAAACCTGCAATTTATTATTTTGTGAACAATGAAGTTAAACTTTTTCTCAAATATTTTGCTAATGATAATCTAAGCCCAAGTATATAAGTCGTTACTTTTTAAAAAAAATTTCTGAAACTGTCAAGTCAACAAATGCACGTATAAAAAATAGAAATTTGTCTTGCAGTTTTTATTCTAACAGCATAAAGTGCCAAGTGTACAGTCTTTGTCAAAAGTAACCAGGCTGCATGGTTTGCTTCTAGCTTGTATAGTGGAGCCCTTGTGTTATTCCTAAGGATCAAAACGTGTTGGAAGGTAATAAGACCCTCAGTCCTTACCTTTAGCTACCATTCCAGCTTTAGGGAAGCTGTGAGGGATCCACTGTACGAGCTAGAAGCAAACCATGCAGCCTGGTTACTTTTGACAAAGACTGTACGTTTGATGGATTTGACCCACTGAGATTGTTAGTGCATTGATGAGTTTCATTTTGTCAACCATATAGGCACATGCATGCAGTATCTGCTGCCCAGCATCGGCCATTCAAATACAGCCATGGTTTGTGCCATGCCAAACAAGTAGGTACAGTCGTGGGTAAAAAAGATTAGCACACATGACGGAGAGCGCCGGAATGACAACGCCTGGCACTGCGGGTGGCGGAGAGGCTGATAACGGGAGTACCGGGCCGATCCCATTCTACAGTATTAAGGGGGTCTGCCACGGACAATAAGATTACTGCGGACTGCCACGGACAGCAAATTAGCGGACTGCCACGGACAGCAAAACTGCTGACTAAAAGCAGCGCTATCATCTATTGTTCCCGCGAGTTCCTTTTGACAAACCATCGCGGACATAAAAAAACAGTAATAAAAAGAAGCCATCTGTGCTCATGATAACCGAGCCAAAATAAATTCCGCAAGCACAGTCACGTAGGGTCGGCACTTCAACGCTCGGGCGGTGCACGCTTGATAAAGCTTACTTCCTGCCGTCCCCCCCCCCGCCCCCCCCCCCCCCCTAGGCTGCAAACATGGAAACGGCCCGTTAGGCAGTTCTGCCTACCGCAGCGCCGCGTGGTGAGATATACGAATTCTGATCGCCAGTGATCTGTGCTAATATTTTTTGCTCGCGACTGTACACATCCATAGGCTCCCACCGTGGTTTCCACATAGTCCAGTGTTGCCTGCCAGGCCCGCCGAGGTAATCACGATGGATACCACCAAGCCCATCCCGTCCCATCGTGTTCACTGAAGTGTCCAGCGTGGTTTCCATTCAGCCCAATATTGTTTACTGAAAGTGCCAGTGCAGCCACCACAATTTCCACTCAATCCAGGGTGGCCCAAAGTCGCCATTAGTGAATCCAGCATCTCTCCCATTCGCTCTACCAGCACCCAGCGTGGAAACCAACAATTCCAATCAGTCCACCGATTTCTCCAACATGGAAACCAACACTTCCATTCGGCCCACCGTTTTCTCCAACGTGACTTTTGCTGGAATTTTCAACAGGGGAGGCATCAAATCAGTTGCTTGCAGTTGATTCTTGGAGTGAAAAATAGAAGCCGGGAAATTATTTCCAATTGAAAACGCAGCGCTAATCCATTGCGTAGCAGAACCGATGGTAATGAACGCTTTCAATTGCGCACTTACCCTTTCTTTTAAAAAATTCTACTCGCCGCCATTTGCGCAGTTTCACCCGATCCGAGTGTGCAGGAATTTTCGGCGGAAAGAGGGAACGGCGGAGCACATTTGCGACCCCCAGGGGGGGGGGGGGGGGGGGGGCTGTACTGACTAGCGTATCCTTGGAAGATCAGTTAAAGCTCTTCGACCAGGTTCATGAAGGAAGCTCGGGCCATTGACTTTTTGGAATGTGGACCCCACCCATTTGATCATCAAGCTACGCTCAAGCCCAGTTTCTCAATAAAATTTACGCTCTCTCTCTCTCTCTCTCCAGTACATGCAAAAAGAGAGAGGGCACCACGCTGCCGCTGGAGCTGAGATTTGCGCCGGCGAAAGATGGACGACATACCGGTGCCAAGATAGCTACGAAGGCCGGGATCTGAATGGTGGGCTGTCGTCCGACGCTGAATAGAGCACTTATCTCTATCCTATGAGGTGTCATAGTCCAAAGCAACGAAGGGGCAAGACAAACTAGCTAACTTTCACTAAACGCTTTATATCGCGCTCACAGGGTTTATAAAGGTACAAACTAGATGCTAGACGGGAGACATAAGAAACGTTATCAAGCTGACAGCGTAAAATCTGACAACAGACGTCTGAAAATAAAAAACAAAACTAAACGAATTGCAACCAAAACAAAACCTAAGAGCTGGTACCGCATTTGCTGGTATGCCTGGACGGAGGGCAGCATGCGAACTTCTGAAACACGCATACCAGTTTTTAGGTTTTCTTTTGGTTGCAGTTCGTTTAATTTTGTTTTTGATTTCGATATGTCTGTTGACAAATTTCACGCTGTCAGGCTGATAACCTTTCATGTGCTTCTGCTGTAGCATCTACTTTGTGCCTTTACAAACCCTGTGAGCTCCAAAGAGAGTTTAGAGAGTTTAGAGAGTTTAGTCTGTCTTGTCTCTTCGTTGTTTTGGGCTATGGAACCCCGTGTGAATTATCCACTAGCCCGAACCATCACCCTTATAATTTACATCCCTTTCCTCTCCTTATATGTTCTCCATCTTCTCTTTTACCTAATTTCTTCTAACTTCTTACGACTTGGGCGCCGGCGGTCTGTGCCCGCCCGTTACAAAGGGTACAGCTACCATAGTACCGCCACAGTTCACCATTATCATCATCGCGTAACCGTCGTCGGCTCAAAGTGTACGGTCCCGGGCACCATCATCATCATCCGTGGGACTGTACTGTTGGGAGATTGCAACCATGCATCCCGCATAACGGGTTTTTTTCTCGTGCTACGGCTAGAGAGGACGAAGAAGAGCACACCGATGTGGCAGCGACTCGCCTGGGCTTACTAACCGCGCTTCCTCTTGCCGATTGACGAAAATGCAGTCCACCCAAGAAAGCCCCGAGGGACGCCAAAAAGCCGACAGTCCTGGCGTAGTTTCGCTGCCGGCCCAGCTACTACATGAGAGCTGGCCGCCCTCCCCGACATGTCCTGGCGCACAGCAAGGCGCACATTTCCAGGCGGACGCCGCATGGGTGGCGGCTGAGGCGCCAGAGCAGTGCTACCCCGTTTTCTGCTACGACGGTGCTGTGAGTCCCCTTAACGGTCCTTTGTTGGAACCTCAGCCACCAAAGAGGAGCAGCCTCGAGTGCCTCAGCTTCGTGCTCGGCACTGCGTTCGCTGGCATGCTCCTGACACTGGGCCTTCTTGTGGTTCACGGGCCACTCGCTACCCATGAGATCACCCCCGAGGACCATCTCACGGCACCCAGCCTGGTGGCGACTCCACGTGCTGTCGGCCGACCAGGGATTCCACACAGAATGGCCGCGCCACGGGTTGGAAGAGGCGGGAGGAAGAGGGCTTCGCAGCGTTCTCGCATCGTTGTCCCGGTTGGTGGAAGGAATAGTAATGAAGTGGTATTTCGTGCCGCGGTGTTGAGCACGAAGACGAAGACGACGACTGCCGCCACAGAGGCGCAAACGCATGACCCCGACGAGGACCAGGTAATTCGCGTGAATTATATGATCTAGAGAGATAAAGGAAGAGGGAAGGCAGGGATCTTAACCAGAAGGGTGTCCCGGTTGGCTACCCTGCACTGGCGAAGAGGTATGAGGGTACTGAAAAAAGAAAGAGAGAACGGACGAGGCGCACAGTCAAAATATCTCCTTCAAGCAAATCGCTCTCAGGTAGGAAAACTGTGCGGCTTTTTTTGGTGCCGCACTCTTCATTCATGTAAAGGTTCTTGGCTGATGAACTCAACCGCAGCCGGACTGCAGTTCAGTTGAGCCGCAAGAACTGAATGTAGTGCGTCCAGCACTTGCATTGCGTTGTTGGCTGCTGGCATGTGCATGCTATAAAGCAGAAAACGCAAGACATTCATAAAGGATGTGAGCATCGCAATCACTTGAAGGACTTGGCCATGGTCCGGATCCTGACTTTTTTCGGGGTCAGTCGTACGCTCTGGACACTGGGAGAGCGGCTACATCCCTCACCCAGGGGGAGTGCAAAACGGTTATTACTGATCGTTACTGCGAGCAATGTTCTGGAAACGCTCGTGCTTAACACAGTCTTTTTGAAAGGCAACATAACAATGCTTGTCGCTCCGTACAGCCAGCGCAATCTAGGGGCGCGTGCAGTTCGCAGATATCGCTGTTCAGAGTGGAGGCGCGCTCCCTACACTCTTCTGCGTCCTCTGTAGCAGAAGCAGACGAAAGAATTCTGCCGCTGAATAATTCTAGGCGCATAAAATTGCGCGAGCGCATGCATAGTGCATTACAGCTATACAACTGACGTATGGCTGCATTTCATCTAGATTCGAAGTTCTCGTCGTCTGTAACGGACAGTTACTGTGCCCATGAGCGCTTTGTAATCAAGCGCGAAATGCGGGATACTATTGCTATCAAAGGACCGCTTTTCGGCAAAGTTGGCTATAGGATCATGGAACATTCTCACCTACATTCATTCGCTCAAACAGCATCGGAGCACAGAATAGGTTGCCGATGTTACTGACGGCGTCCTGGAATTTTTAATGACCACGTTCTGAAATGAGTGCATAGTTTAATTGCATGCGTCACGTCAACTTTCACGACCAAAATTCTCTTCGTGGCCTAGACGGACGGAAGTACAGCTTAACATGGGCTTAAGTTCGCTTTGCCTCAGTCGACGGTACAAACAGGCTGCCGCTCACTAGAGAGAAACCGTTTCCTTCTCTGTAAACGTAAATCGCAGGCGGACTCCGAGTCCTGCAGCCGTCACCTGTACACGCACTGCACGCTAACAAAGAAGGAGTTCTTCTACAACGTGGACCAGCACTCCTGCGTGTCGGCGGCTGAAGACACGGTGCACGTCTGCAACCGTGGCTCTAACCGGTTCGTGAGCCTCGACAGCTGCCTCGCCAGCTGCGTCAAAGGCCGCCAGGCATCGGACCGCTGCTACGAGAGCACCATCTTCTTTCCCTGCTCGCGGTGAGCTCGATGCGTCTCTTTAACGCCTTCTCTATTATAAGTCACCTTTACATGAAAGAGACGGAAGTAGAATCCAGTTTACTTTCATACGGAATGTGAAAAAACATCGAGTAACAGAGTAGACCACGAGCTATGCCTTTGCTTCTTAAAACCAGCCCTTCCTCTCGAAAAACCAACTGAAGACGCATTCTGTCTATTCATGTAAACGCGGCTATAGATGAGGGGCTGGCCAATTCCAAGAGCGGGCATATCTCTTTATTGCCCACCAAAATTTCCGGTCTCGACTACACTTCGAGGAATGATCGGTGTTGTAAAATGTAGGGATGAAAATCGGCTGGATGTTCGCCTGCGGTGCCATAGTGTGGTAAATCTTATGTGTGGCCGAAGCGGATAACCGGAAAGCTGCGCACATTTTGCGCCACAAGAATAAGAGGCTGCCAATGAAGTAAAATATGGCGATGGCCACTTGGGACCGTTGTCGCCCCAAACACCCAACCACCTCCTCGCCCTCTCTAATTTCCTCCTCTAAAGTTGGCCTATAATTACGCCTCTGAACTTAATTTTCACGAGTCGTAACTGAAGATGAGAATTTAACTTATCACATGCCTGACCCACAAGAGGTTAGCGGCCAGCCTGGAAAGGGCTAAATCACGTTTTTCGGAGAGGAAGTCGGTGGTGTATGCATTTCTTGGATGGACTAAGAAACCTTCTTTTGCGCGATTCTGACAGTTTTCTCACTTCCCCCTTGACCTCCTGTACAGTCATGTCGGGTTGGGGAGGGTGGGGGTGGGGGTGTTGCCAACTGAAAGCGCCCGCTCATAGCGCGTAACCACCGCACAGAGAACTTGCGCTTTCTTTTTTTCCCGCGTCGACTTTGCTAGATTGGGCAAACCCAAGTCTTACGCAACACAGCTAACGTTTCCGCAAAAGTACTTTTAAGGTACTCAACAGTACTTTCTGCGGCAGTGAAGCCCACGCACTACGAGAAGGTTAGGAAATTTCACCCAGTGAAAAGATTTAGACTATAGGCAGCGCAGGCATGAGCCATAATGGCGTAGTTAGCGGCCTAGCTAAATAAAAAGAGCAGGTTTAGTGAAACCTACTTAACAACAACGAAAGACAGCCTCTATCACACTCAACAGTTTGGCTTGATCCTGTGTTTAAATACAAAGCACAGGCAAAAATAAAAAAAAATTCAGGGGCACTTTGGTTTTCTAAAGTGCTGCAGAAAGCCTTTCCTGGCGCACTGTTTGGCTGTTTGACATTGACTGCGATACTGTTTGTGCTGTACTAGAGCTTTATTTGACTAAGCAGTTTGACTATACATTACAACTACACACTTTGACTACCGATTTTGACTGCTTCTTTAGCACGACTCTCTCTCTCTGCTTCGATGAGTTCGGTTGTATCCATGGCGCTGTTCGCTGTAATGCGGTATGTAATGCGGTCACCAACAGACGCCTTACGCCCCCTGTCGGAGCCCACGACAACTATTTTATTAGTTGTCTTTTCTAAAAGGGGTCGTCAGGCATCCGGAGGTTACCTCATTACTGAGAATCCGCGCACTCGGACGTCAAAACCTTTTCGACCAACCGAAAAGTGTGGCACCTCTGCTGACAACCTTCTGTCGACAAACTTCTATCGACAACGATGAGGCATTAAAGGCTTTCGCCTTAAAATGCGGCAGTGCGCGTCTCCTAGACTAGCTTGACTCCTGCGGCACCACAGAATGTTTATGCAGGCATACGAGAGAAGGATGCAGGCCAACATGTTGATCACCAACTCAGTTCTGTGTATGCATCTTTGATTGGCGATGTACATGCAGTTTACCAGCAGCTATTTGAGACTACAGAATACTGATTATTGCTCAGGTTAAGTCGCATGCTAGGATTTGTCGCTGACTGCCGTGGTCCTTTATGCAGACGTTTGGATGGTATGTGAGGTTTAACATCTCGAAGCTGCGCATGGACAATGAGAGACGCCATAGGTGAGGGCTCTGTATTCATTTAGAACACCAAGAGCTTTTTAGGCGCACTGACATCTCATTTTTGTACTTTGCCTCCACCGAAATGGAGCCTACGGGGCCACGTATCGACCCCGCGCCATGAGACTCGGCACCTTAACCCTGTAGCCCCTATGCCCTCGTGGTGAGTATATATAAAGAGGCTTAGTGGTATCCTTCCTATTCGTCATTTACTATATTCGGGTTGGATCTAGCTCCTAACAACGCCTTGAGTTGTGGGGAGCACCTACAGCAATCATAAGGTGCAGAGGTATATATTTTTGAGATGAACATTGCGCACTCTTGATGGCAATTAATACACTTTGCCGCCACGCCTCCATCCCTCGTGCAGGCAAGACGTCCTGTATGAGCCGTGGTACTTCGACGGCAAAAAGTGCGTCGCGTGGAGCTTTCCGCAGGGCAGCTGCCTTTCGGCTGGCCACCGGGGCGTGTTCCGTTCCGCAGCTGGGACGAGTGCCGCAGGCACTGCGTGCTGTATCCGGGCTCGGAGTGCGACGAGGGACACCCGCCCGCCGAGACCTGCTCGCCGCGACAACTGAGGCACCCGTACTTCGCCGACATGCAGTCCCACGGCGGTGCCCGCTGCGTCAACGCATCATGGCGGACGCTCCAGTCGCAGCGCTGCCTAATCGGCCCCAACCAGTTCTCCTCGATGTCTGCTTGCCGCAGGGCCTGCGTCAGGAACTAGCGGCGCGTGCCCTGGCGGTGGTCGCCCTAGCTCTTTGTGCAAGCCTTGCCACACAGTGTGCTTGCAGTAGTACCACAATTTTGGCATCATGTCAGCAGAGTGCGTGTTATGCGTTCTTGCGGAAAAGCTATTCAGAAAAAAAATGCACGACGGAACGCGGTGTTCACGAGTCGTCGATTTCGTCTGCTGCCTCCGTGATTGTTCTAAAAGGTGCGATGGGCACAACTGGTGCTACTGAATTTTTAACAGAGATTCACGTAAATTTCAAATCCACGAGCAGCGCCAACGAGGATGTGACTGTGAGTTTAATCATCAACCGCATTTCACCCGAGAAAGCAGTGTTGTCAATACAAAAAATTAGTCATTAGTTGAAAGGTATAGAAGTAAATGATATGTATCTGCCGTAAGAGTAGCCAGTAGATAAGTAAAAAAAGCAGAAATTAAGAGTTGCCTTTGACAATTGTTAGTATGCTGCCAAAAATATGAGAATGCATAATAATAGACTTGAAAAATAATCAGTGATCATAATCGAACATCTTCGATGAAGGTATGCGAAAACAAAATGGTCACGCTGCGCGAATAGAAGGATACGCCATAGTAATAAGCCGGCCTGCGCCCTTGAAACTGGTGCACACCATTTTTTAAGTGTTTCCCGCAGCACTGAAGCAGACACGCAACCTCGCGATGCTTACTGAAGTCTCGCCTGGCGCCTAGCTCTCGTCTTTGTCGCTTTGCGCTGTCACACTTTCGTCAATATATGTGTAACAAACTGGCGCAGGTCACCTCTGCGGCCTCCTGTAAAGCATTTACTGTGGAAGAACAAAGCTGCTCCATTAGTATGCGCGTGAAGCAACGCGTCTGAGGCGAAGTTTCTTGTGCAGATGAACCGAAGACAAACAATGCGTTTAGACGGACACACTTTTTGAAAAATATTTAGAAACAGAAGACACTGGCATTCCTTACCGAAATCAGTGCTTGCTGTACGGAACCCTTTGAGAGGGGGGGGAATTTTTATAGACCGAAAGCTTGGTGGCATGCCTCATTAATGCATGCCATCTCGCCTGTTTGGTACAGATCAGAAAGCACTGCTCTCGCAGTACAATGGCATCCAGATAATCACCGAGTGACTACCCTGCAGCGAAGACCGAACACGAAGCATCGGCAGCATAAGACGCCGGTTTTTCAAATACCAAAATTCTTTTCTCACTTAAAACAAAAAAATCTGACTCAGCTGCTTGAAATAAATGTTCTTAAAAGATACTGTAGAATGTACTTGCTTTAATATCTTTACTTGGACCCCCGTCACATGCAATTTGTGGAAGAATATGGCGCAAACAAATTTTTCCGAAGTCAACTTTTTTTTCCTTACAGGGTTTTACATTTATTGCGTTCCGAAACATTTTATTGGCTTCTTTGCCTTCTGCAGACCGTGCGAATATAGTCAGAAATGGCACTGTGAGGACATAAATTATTTACGTGTTCAAATTACCGTGATTTTTTTAACTTTTGAGGTTCTTCATATTAAGAAAAAAAGAAAAGAAATTCGTTTGAAGTAATTATCCATAACAGTCAAACTTCTTTTATTCACGTAAAAACCAATTAATAATCATGGCTGCAAGTATATATTTACAATTTTTTTTTGTTAGTCTATATTTCTGCCATTTGCAAACTTTAAATGTACGCCACGGCACGGAAAAAAACTTTTCCACCGAAACAAACTGGGGGAACGTTTTTAAATTGCACCAAGTTCCCCATTTTTTTTAAAATAAATTTCAGGTGGCCGAGTACAAAGTTTGCGTCATTTATCGTGGAATGACTCATATGCCTACTGGTCACCATTGCCACCGAGGCTTCACAAAGCCAAACGTACGGTTCCCAACGGGTGCGGGTAAAAAAAAAACGCTTAATTAATCAAACATCCTACCCTAGTAGTGCAGCATTGATTCTTGGCAAAGTTTTTTCAGCACTACAAAAACGACGACACAGAAAGAAAGTACAAAGGACGGGTTGTACAGCGTTGCTTTGGACATCCTCTTTCGAGCATTCTGGGGTGTACAGTGAAGCCGGGATCAGTGCAGTCGGTTCGCCGGCGCTGTGGTGCAATTCCGGGTTGGAATATGGGACAGAAACTGGACGAGGGCGATTTCGGCGCTGTGAGCAGTTCACGAAAAATATATGCCTCATGGGGTAGGATTCTGAGCAGCGTCCGCTTCGGTCATAAGGTTCTGGGTCATATGCTGCGGTGAAAACCAGCTACTGGGCGTCTCGCTCCCGAGGTGGCAACACCTCGGGAAGCCACACCTCGACAGCGGCCTGAGCTGCTTTAGGCTTCCCCTTTCTGACGTGTTCTACATTCCAATCTATGTGCTTGGCCCAGCTACGCCTTTTCTCTAGTACCTGCGTCTTCCACATTGTGCTGAGGTTGTGAACTATAAATGACTATGAGGTATCCTTGTTAAAATTCGCTCATATATTCATGAAACAGTAGCATAGATATTTTCACATAAAGAAGTTAGGAAAACACGTTTTTCCAAAAATGCAAGCGTTTGCTTGTAATATTCGATTCTCTAAATTCGTGGTATTATATTTCAGGCACGAGTTAACGTCCCACAATTGCAGGTGAGCTACAAGTGACGCCGCAATGAAATGCTCAGGACTAGGTTTGACCATCTGGGCTTCTTTAACGTTCCCTCGAATCTCACAGTACGCGGCTGTTTTTACATTTCCCCCCATCATAATACGGCATCCAAGGCCTCGTTCGAAGCGGAAGTCGCAGTAAATAGGCACCGCCAGAACAGACGCGGGCCAAGTGATTGCGAGCACCGGTGAATGAAGTGCACTGACTGCCTGATGACGCTGATGCTAGACCTTTAAAACTGCGAAAGATTTTAGCTCTGAGACCTTTTGCAGCCGTGAAGTAGGCGTGGAATAGCCTATATTAGAGTTTTTGTTTTCGAAAACCTGAAATTGCAAGGCCTGGGACATCTATATTGTAGTCGTGGCATACGCAGCCTGGCAGGTCGGTGGTTGGGCGAATGGTGTTGAGCCGAGAGTCGTTCGCGAGCGCTTCCTCGAACTAAGGCACGGGCTGACCGACAGCACTAAACGTTCTTCACTGATTGGGGTGCAGCGTTTGTTTGTTTTTTTTTTTTCACGCCAAGGCAGTCGCGCACACACTCATAGCGTCCAGAGTACAATCATCTCTGTCATCTTCTCGACGCGGCACACGTCGACATTTTTCAGGTGAGGAGAGAGATTTCCATTAAGCTCGACTCGCTTCTATCCGACCCGATGCTGCCGCAAGCGAGCGAAGTGGGGAGGGCACCACTTAGCATGCTCAAGGTTACGCGCTCTTCTACAAGTATCTCGATCCTTCTGAGGCACGCGCAGGCGATGTTCCTTTCGCAGCGCTCCAACTTTCCAAATGCGCGCTGCAAGTAGGAATTCGCGCTGCAAGTAGGAAGTGCTCAATTTTTAAACTTTTTACCTTGTAGGGGACCATCGGCTCAATTCTTCACCACGGGTACGTTCTTGGCGCGGGAAGAGGTAGATGATGATCACGACAGCGCGAGCACCACGCGCTGCATTCGGAACCTGGCGCGCGTAGGAGCAGCAGCGGCGGTGCTCGCACTCAAAGCGAACTGACAGAGCGACAACAGATTCCGAGGCTATCGGGAATTCCTGCGATTTCACGCTCAGCTCTCTGAATAAGACAGACAGCCATGCCCAAGCGCACCGCCGTCCCGCTCGGGTTCAACAACGTGTCCATTGCTGAGGATTTGCCCAGTGCCTGGGACAGTGGCCCTGTTACCACCTCCGCCGACTTCGACCTTGAAGTCTTCTGGGGCGGCAGGAGCAACGTGTCCCAGCCTCGGAGACCTGGGTCCATCCGTTGCAGCCTCGGCGTGGAGGTCGTGTTGAACGAGATGGAAGAACCGCTGGAGCGTACGGATCTGGAGTTGGCCCAAGGAGACGCCCCAGTGTCCGCGCCGGGACGTGCACCAGGGGCTCGAGACCAGCGGCGCCAGCTACCAGCAGACCAGGTATGGAACAAGTAACAGCTATATCCAGTAACAGCCCAAGTTAGACTACCTGTTTCAGTTCCGTGCCCTGTTCGTTTATTTTCACAGGGAAGGCAGCCCTAGCGATGCTGGAAAGCACGTCCTTGCAATAGAGATTCCGATACTGTCGAAGAGTATATCGCTGGGAGTGTCGTAGTTCGTTTTCAGCGAGGGGAGGAGGATTTTACAGTTTAATTTCTATGGTGACGTCTACATTTCACTAGGTAATGTTTTGAACTCTAAATAACTCTGCGTACTTTTCGCAGAACCGATATTGCATTCACGTAATGCAGGCAAGGTTTCTCGTGTAACCAGCTCTAGGTGAACGTCACGGGACCACCCGTAGTAATAACCACGCGGTAGGTTGCCGCACAACTAAAAATTTCTTCGCTCGCAACATGCAACAAGTAAAGAGCGTACTCGAACTTCGTAGGGCGGTGGGTTTTACATTTAGTTACGCAAAAAGCATCCGCCGTAGCGGCCATGGATCTCTTGAAGAAATAGTTCAGTAATAAGGGAGTAATTACTCATTGAGATCCGCCCAAGCGCAGCCATACGGCTACGAAGGAAAGCTATACAGCTTGCTCAGAAACTTCGCGAACTGTCTGAGAAAGCTGTATAGCTTTCCTTCGTAGCCGTACGGCTGCGCTTGGGTGTATCTCAATGAGTAATTACTCCCTTATTACAAATCAACTCCACCTTGGGGGATTCCCCTAAACATTTGACAAACACTGTTCCCAGTTCGAGTTATTGATAAATTCGCTCTCGCCCTACCATAAGCTTGCCGTCCCGGTTAGCTCAGTTGGTAGAGCGATTGCTCCGGTGTAGCGGTGGTCCCGGGTTCGAACCCCGGACCAGGACAAATTTTTCTTTAACTACGAAGTTTCTGAGAAAGCTGTATAGCTTTGCTTTGTAGCCGTATGGCTGCGCTTGGGTGGATGTCAATGAGTAATTATTCCCTTATTACAAATCTACTTCACCTTAGGGTATTCCCCTAAACATTTGACCAAATAATTCAGTGTTACCTTCATTGCCGTCCGAGCCTTTTCAATCCGTCGCAAGAGCTCCGGAGTGCAGAGATATGAGTTCAGCCATAGAGAGATAAACGCCTAATAGGAATGCTCCCCTTCCCGCTGACCAAGAAAGCAGTACCAAGGGTTAACGGGTGAGTCGGCTGTACAACTGAAAATCATGAATGGTAGTTAATTGCAACTGAAGTAACTCGCACCTCGTCACTACCACAGGAATTGTGTTCTTCAATAGAACTAAGACGTGCTATTTCTTCGCATGTTTATACTTACTTTTCCAGCCAGTCAAAATTAATTGCAGGATCTTATTAACAGAACTTTAGCTTTCGGCTGTGCTTGCGTAACTTCTCCCGTGAATTGGGCAAGCACGATGAGGTGGTTCGCCAAGGGGACGCAGGTCATCCACTCTGCGTAGTTCCTACGGTTACGGGCGGCTGAAAATCGGAATAGTTTCGCCCTGAAAGTCTCACCTCTGCAATTATCAGAAACTGGGAAATATTGGGTCGCCCACAGGTCTTAAACTTTAGCAGGACGCTCAGAAAGATACCTATATGTTTTTGCTTTATAATATGTCCCAGCATTTATAGAGAGGTCTGCTTTACCTTTTTCGTTTTCGTAACTGATACGTCTAATGTGAAAAGCTTTGACTTTTATAAGAACCGCAGAAACATTAGTCAGTTTGGCAGCCTGTCGGGACAGCTTCAGGGAAAGCTGCTTGCGGCTCTGAGATCACGGTATCGGTCGCGCAATTCGACCGCCAAAAAGTAACTCGAAAAGTAACTCGACATATGTGATCAACTTGAAGAGACACGTTCTGGTTTGAAACAGGCACTTCTATCAACCATGCTTGCAGTCATGTGGTTCTTTTCCCTCTGCAACTTTATAATTTTCATTCCTTATTACATTCACAATAAGTTTCAAGAGCGGTGGAGTGGAAGCGTAAACATCCAGTGGCACTGGTCAGCCAGCCAGTCTCCGCCATCGAGGCGCTGGGTAAAAATCTGCAATTAGCAGAAAGCGAGATCAGCGTCGTCTTGTTAGCATCGTCTTTGTAATGAGCTATTACGTAATGGAAGATGTCAGGAGGGTGCAAAAAAGCGATCATTATCTATTTGGCTTCCCTTCGGAGGAAAAAAGCATAGGATATTTTTTTTTCATTCGTTCCGGATATGCTCACTTTAAAAACCACCCCTGCATAGTTTCTTCCTACTTACACGGTTACCCCTTTTGAAAGCTTGTCGAGGAACTGCTGTGCATCTCAGGGGCATAAACTCACATTCTATTTGCGGCGCCATACGCCAGAATGTGAATATGGGTTCTGTTCTATTGTGTGCTTCTCTGTTTGTTGGCACTGAGGTGGAGGCCACAGCTGACTAAAGCCGACCGGGGCCCAATTCTTGGACCTAGTCACGCGTTACTGCGATCCGTGATTTCTAGCAACTAGGAAATCATACGCCCTGCTGTCACTGTTACCGAAGTGGCGCGTGTGGGCTTTACACGGTCATTTTATACGTACCAGATGTTATAACGCCTTTTATGTGCTGGTGGCAACTGTCGGTTCCGCAAGAGTGGCAACAGCGTCGAGGTAGAGTATATAGCTTTAAAATTGTGAAGACATAGTTCAATTCTAAGCCACTGGCCCACCACGATGTCTGACCTGCTATGCTGTTCTACTGAACGCGTGATGGCAAATTAGATTCTCGATCGTCACGTCTAAACTTCACCTACAACATAAAAAAAACTTTTTGGCATACCATTCAACCAAGGTTGACGCGAAATACCTTGAAACTGGTAGCGCGGACATACGAGCGGAGTTCCACAACACCAGCGTAACAGTTAAGAAAAGTCGTCAGCTGAACGTCGGTGAACGTGCAGTTCATGGCATTTACACAATGGCAAGCGCCACTAAGGCATTATAACTTTCGTTTGCGGGAGGTGCAGGGTTCGATCCTCAGTCCCACCAATCCTTCCAGTGAAACAATGGGTAAAAGCTTTCCTCTGGCCTAGTGCTCGTAATCTGGGGTGAAATAATTGAGAAATTATCCATTGCACCCATGTTGAGTGGACCAAAATACCTGGTGCCATGACGCTCTTTCAACACAGATGCCCTTGCGCCGTAAATCTTTTCCGAAGTAAACCAAGGCGCACTAGGGCTATGTGGCTTCTCCCCATGTGTGCGATATGCAATTTTCTTTAAAAGGAAAGCTCTTTATTGTAGGCTTTTTGCGATGGAGCCACACCTGGCCCCGTCAAGTTTTTGTGGCGCCACCACGGGATAGCGCTGCGGGCGCTCCCGTCAAAGACGGAAAAGTGCGGATGAGCGAGCTTGCACTGAGTTCAACGACTTCGCAGTTATAGCGTAAACACTGCGTGGTGGGTGGAGTCAAGCGGGAGGTTGAAGAAGGGTAATGCTCTCAGGCGAGCTTGGTAATGCACTTGCATTGCATAGACTGCAGTATAGCGTGAGAGGAGGTGTCGACAGCGCATACGCCATTGACCACGCCATTGACCACGCATAGAGGTCTTTATGTCATACAGACGTCACAGCTTTAAAAGAAAGGCGCGAACTACTTTCCATAGGAGCGTGTACAGGCTCTGCATGAAGGAAGCGTTTCGGATATAATATAAAAGTGTCGTCACGACGCGGATATAAGGAGCTGTGTCAGGCGTCGCAGACATCAGGGGCGCTGCGCGCTAGCTTTCCCTCAGCTTAGCGATTTCCCTCAGCATACGCATTCCTTTTTTGCGCCTCACGACAACGGCACTCTAAACAATGCCAGAGGGTGCCGTTACAGAGTGCCCTTGTCGTGCTGTAATGTGTACATCAGGCACACCGGTCGGTGCATGAATGTAGGGCTTTCTGAGTACGCAAATTTACAAGGCAGTGGTCTCTCTTGACCGTCTTCAGGTACACGGCCGTAAATGCAAATGCACGCCACGTTTTCCAAGCACCACTATCCTGTTCCGTCATCAGGACCAGGGGACTCCTGAGGTGACGTTAGCCTTTTTTTTTTAAGGAAAACGCTAACCCTTGTCTCATCAGTCAGCCTTTGGTGGCCGTGTCAGACGAAGAGATCCGCTAATTATATGCCCAGCTACCCTATGCGCCTGACTAGTAACTTTTTCTTTTCGTTGCATGCTTTCACCCCACGCGCTCATGCGCGCAGTTTTCGGTAGTCCTCCGTATCTATTCATTCGCCCTTTCATTAAACCCAGCCGCCGAGGTGGATCAGTGAATATGGCACTAGGCTGCTGACCCGAAAGATGCGGGTTCTACCCCGGCCGCCATGGGTGAATTTCGATGGAAGCGAAATTCTAGAGGCCCGTGTACTGTGCGATGTCAGTGCATGTTAAAGGACCCCAGTTGGTCGAAATTTCCCTAGCCCTTCACTACGCTGTCCGTCATAGCCTGGATCGCTTTGGGACGCTAAACCCTCAAGAACCAAACCAAACATTTCATTAAGCGTTAAGGTGCGAGTCAGCTCGGGTGTTGTCTTGTTTCTCTTGCGTGCTCCATCTAGTTTTCTGTTTTGAAGCGATAGCTTCACTCTAATAGGTAAAGCCGAACATCGCCGTGTGTGCAACATGAGCCATCCGCCACCTAGGTCACGTGACCTCCTTGTGATGTCATCGCAACCTGGCAGGTGACCGTGAAATGGCAGGTGACTGGTCGCTTGAGGTTTTTGGGGAGAGCAACCTCGGTCTCACAAGTGCCACCGGTGGCAGCGCTTAAAACAGCCACCTGCCGCCGCTGTGGAGCATCGGTTAACTGCTGAACCACTGCGCCAGGAATGGTGTGAGATCTGCCAACGATCTATGAGCGCAAAAAAGACAGAACAAACGAGTCAACCAGGCGACACGCAAAGATGACCCAGGCCGCCGAAGGGACCCATTAACGCCATCGCATCATACCCTTAAGAAGGAGCTTAGGTGCCCCTCCTTCTCACAGTGAATATTCAACAACTAACCCAAACTTCTGCTTTGCTACATTTTCATTGCCTGGACATCAAGGGGTAAAAAAGACCCCTTTTCGATATATCGATGCCTGATGAGAACTGCCAGGTCGCTTAAATAAGGTACTAGCCCTCCATTACGCCGCGTGTCGTGCGCCATATGTAGCTAAGGCTTGTACACAGATATCAACTTCATTTAAAGTATCTATAGGCTTCACGTAACGGTAAAAGGTAACGCACTCTCTGTTTCACCTACGCAGGGTACTCGGGGCGAGAGAATTATCAATCGCCAGGCGAACTCGAGGTTGTGCTCCTGGATAAAGGTAGTTCTCCTGGCAGTACTTGTGGTCTTTGCGTCTACAGGACTCATCTACGTGATCACGACGGACTGGATGCGAGTCCAGCGTGGAGATATTTGGCGCACAACCACACGACGCCCCCACGTTAAGAACACAGATAACCCTCTCCTCCCTAGTTGTCGCAGCATAGCCTGCGAAAAGTACCAGTCTCAACTCGAATCTTCTGTCAATCGGTCACAAAACCCCTGAAAAAACTTCTATCGATTACTATGTGACGGCTGGAGGCAACACCACCGTCTGCTGTCTGTTGTGAATGCTGCAGAGGAGATGCGCACTGCCGCAACTGCAACCTTATACCTGGCACCTTACCGCAGCGGAACATGATAGCCCTTGCTCAAGATTGGACACAGCGCCACGTTCCGAGCCTGGATAGCTCTGATGCGTGTGATGAGCGGCCAAAGAAGAGAGACCCCGCTGTCGCTACGCTATCGGAAGTGCATCAAAAGTGTACTGAGTGTCTTCGGCGTTTCTGAGTCACTTGCCGAAGAAGTCGCCGCTACTATCCAGGCCGTGGATCGGCTAACACTGCAAGTGTTAGGGCCCGCAATGGCCGCTGCAGAACACAAGATCCTGCGTATGTCAATTCACAACATGACTGAAATTGTTACACCTAGCATCCCAACCTCCCGCTGGTTGCCCCTTCACAACGAGTACTTGTTCGGGGCACGGGTCGGTCACCCGTGCTGCTGCATCTAGTTTCCCTCGTGCAGCCTCGTCAGCGAAAGTTCATATGCGCCTGCATGGTGTTCCTCATAAAGGCGGTGAACTTAACCATCAGGATCATGATTGGAACGCTTCATAGATCCTCAGCACCCGAGCTGGTTTGCGAGGCTCTACTTTTGGCGCATGATTACATTTGGTTGTTACGAATTTGCAAAAATGCGCAGCTGCGCGCATCGTATGCGCTACACTACACCCTGGCTTGACCGGATCCGCCTCTTTGAAGTTATGTCACCCGCTTGGCCGTTCCGTTTCGTATTCCCGTCGAGTGGATACAAGAATTTCAGAAGGCTGAATGGGTTGTTTTTGTTTACCTCAAAAGGGCTACAGTGCATCTGACACAGAAAAATGCCTGGCGTACAGCGCAAGATATCAACAATTACGTAGTACAGAGCTTTGGTCGCCCTGTTCTCTTTTCGTCCTTCATGTGCTACACTGTATGCCAGCCATTATGAAGTATCCCCTCAACAATTGGCTAGCGTTTTTACCGTAATATATTTTTCAGCGCAGATGTCAACCACACTTGAGATATCATTTTAGACCAAGTGAGTTTTAGGAACTGGCCACTTGAGAAGAATAAGACTGGTATTTTTAACGGCGGGTTTCTGTAGCGCATGGTTTTCTTGCTTGTTTCCACCCAATGGATCCTGGAACCCTTAGGTCTTCTCGGTTGTAGCTCCCTCACCAGCGCTCATCGCTTTACTTCATCGAGGCCGAATTAGAGCTTCTACCTGGTTGCTTTATTTCGCCTTGCCGTACGAGGATGTCAAAGCGGACCTCTACCAAATGTAACAGGGCCTTGGTTAGCGCTTAGGTGAATGGCAGCAGAAACGAAACAGTCCGTGATCGGTCAGGCTGAGCAGGCTCCCGCTCAGTGCGATGCCAACGTTCTTGCTATTATTTTACTCTCAGCTGCAAACGCGCACAGCGCATGCTCCGAGTTGCGCCCAAGGTTCGCTAGGCTGCGCCGTCGGCAAGGAATGCCTCAACGCTTGCCTGTTCTGTTTCGTATTTTATGAGCATGAATGCACGAAAGCGTACTCTCTGAAGGAGTTGTTTTCATTCGGCGAAGACGCCATGTTCTCCGTCTCTATCCTTAGCTATGTCAACTATCCGTGGTACGCTACGTATTGGTTGCTTTCTTCTCCTGAAAAAAAAAAATGCAAAGGTCATCATGCGATCTCACTCGACAGATCTGTGTTAGCTGTGTTGGTTGTTTGTTCGGCATTTATGTTGAACGCCTTTTGATTAAGTCTTTGTTTGTATTTCACCGTCGCTTCTTCGTTCAACCTGTGTGTGGGCTTCTGTTGGCTTAGGGTTTCTGGAAGGTAGAAATGGTTTGCGTGCGGTGGAATTATGTTTGTAAGAGGAAGATTGATTTTACCGGTGGATGTTCCGGTGGAAGCATCTCGAGCGTCCGAACGGTGCCCGGAAGGCACCCCAATCCGCTCCGCTAGAGGTTCTGCGGGTGAAGGTTTCACAGTTATAGCGACCACGGCTCTTCCGCTGGAAATGGACTACAATCCCGCCCACTTAATGTCGACATTTAAGCTTCTGATAAAAAGAATCCATAAAGTGGATAATGCAGAGAAAAAAATTATCGGTGAAAAACAAGCCAAATTCTTCGGGCAAAGAAGTAGGTGATGAGTGTTTATAATACCACACAATACAATGCAACAGAATTTGATTCAGTGAAAGGTGCAGGTATAATTTGAGTCCACGTAAGTGTCGAGCGCTTGTAGGTGGGGGTCATCGCTATTCGGTGCATTTCGTGTCACCATAAGTCGGGGTGGAGAAATGCCACTGGCATTGACGCGTTCTTCATATACGCAGAGGTTGAATCAAAAATAAAATTCAGAAAGACAGTATCAAGAACAATGAACTAGGATAGATACAAAACACCAAACCATAACCATTGTTGAGTGGGACATAAGCAATGGAAAGAATTTTGAAGAGAATATGGAGCCTGGATACGGAGCAAACTCAAACACGCTCTGGGAACTTTGTCTCGAGGTGCGCAGGCGACTTGGCGTTTGTGCGCCTTCCGCACGGCTCCCCGCATCCGCGGTGGCCCCGGCCCACCTTGCTGAAAAAGAGTTCTATGATGCAATAACCTCATAGAGGCTTCATCATAGAATATCATACAATCTGAATGATATATCATGCAATTTGTATGATATTGTATGACATCTCTATGATGACTGTATGATTTTACAGAAATCTATGACATTTGTATGATAATTTTCTATGATTTGTATGACAAGTGTATGATATTTGTATTATAAACTGTATGAGTTTATTGCACATACAACATTTTTCAGCAGGGTATGATTTATTGCACGTACTAATATACAGGTAAGCCATAAGCCCAGCAGTGTGTGATTTAGTGGCTTGCTGAGTGGTGGACGGTAGAGATGACTGACGCATCCATTGATTTGTTTATCGGGGGCCATGACAAATCTGCCCAGAGAATTCAAATCTGGGTTCTACTCCCCGAGACATGAGGGGCAGAAGAAAGCCTGATGCTCGGTTTATGGCTAACACATGCGCTCAGGAGCCACTGTGGGCGCTCATTGGGTACCAGGTGCCTTCTATAGTCGACGTGCCATGGTTTCAATACGTTTGGTTCACAAACGTTGTTTTGCAATATTTTCCAGTCTCTGATGGAGGTGCACCGGCGTCGCCTGACGCTGACTGAGCCAGAGGTGCGGTACTTTCTGCACCAGCTCCTCCTTGCCTGCCTGTATCTGGTGCAGCAGCGGGTCATTCATCGTGACCTGAAGCTTGGTAACCTGCTGCTCAATGAAAGCATGGAGCTCAAAGTGGGAGGCTTTGGGCTTGCCACCCGTCTTGACTACGAGGGGGAGCGAAAGAAGACCCTCTCTGGTACCCCCAACTACATCGCCCCAGAGATCCTGGCCAAGAAGGGGCACAGTTATGAGGTCGACATCTGGTCCATTGGGTGCATCCTGTGAGTCCTCTGAGCCATCGCGCGTACTCATACTTATTGGCTTCTGTAAAGAGCGGCGAAGCGGCCCTACCTGTTACAAAACTAAGGTCACATAACCGAATCCAATCCAATATGTTACTCACTGTGCTTAAAATTTCCGTCAACCTATGCCAGGACACCAAAAAAAATTATTTTAAATGAGTCAAGTGATGCATCGTCATTATCATCATAGTCAGCTACTTCAATGGCCCTGTAGGATAAATGCCTCTAGCGTTGATATCAAAGAAGCGTTCTTCAGCACTTTCCTTGGCTACTTGAGCTTGGAAAATTTTCGTCAATCAAGTCTGCCGAATATCCTGATTCCATCATTTCACCTGGCTGTGTATCCGCTTTCGCAAATGAAAAGGTTGCTTGAGGCTTACTGCATCGAAAGGACTAAGCATGCACTTTTCGCACAAAATGAGTAAAATGGCCGTCACTGCGTCTTGACAAGTTTGTTCGAGCATTACGCTTTGAAGTATTTTTTAAAACTTGATTGTAGTAGACATGGATGGTACCACCGCAAACGTTGACAGCAGGGCGTAGAAGTTTTACAAGGAACACGTTTGACATGCGTAAGGTTCTGCGTACATTTAGGAAACAAAAATGCGCAAAGTTAAGCAAACAATTGTCTTTTCTAGCACAAGGATTAGCATGTAAACTCATCAAGTCTTGGTTAAGCAAGGATACTGTGCAAAAAAAAAACGGACGAGAAGACGACAAGGACGGGCGCACACTCGTGACTGAGTTTATTCAGAAGAACATGGATACTTATATCGTCATGTCGGCCAAAATATTTACTGCGCGCATGCTAGAAACCTGCTTTCCTTCTGATACAACTCTATCAAGGTGTCGCTGACACAATCATCTTTTTTGTTCATTCTTTATCAGCGACATCTTGATAAAGCTGTATCAGAAAGAAAGCAGGTTTCTTGCATGCGCACAGTAAATATTTTGCAGACATGACGATATAATTATCTGTGTTCTCCTCAATAAAATCCTTTTCGTCTTCTCGCCTGTTTTTTTGGGGGGGCAGTACCTTTGCTTAACCATGTATGACCAATTCGTCCAACAGAACGCACTCTTCATCAAGTCTATCGTGCAGGCAAAACACTCGGCAATCTTCTTTGTTGCGAGATAACATTTCTGTTTCTAGAAGTGACTTCGAAGCCCACACACGACCTCCGTAAGGCTATCACTGTAAGAACAAACTTTACCGCAGGCTTTCCCATTGCTGCAGCATGCGTGCACTTTCCTTTCTTCCCCCTGAGCCTTTGCCAACAGTGTTTGCATTCTGCAAGTTTCCTTTTCATCCTGACACAACTTTCACAGCCCATTGAGGATGTGCCGCTTATTAAAGACGACCTAGCATGGTTCACTGCCATGGCAAGTATGGAGCTGTGCGGGGCCAAATAATCGGTATGTGACCGTTCTTTGCAGGTTCACTATGCTTGCGGGATATCCTCCGTTTGAGACCCACACGCTGAAGGATACATACGTGCGCATAAAAAAGAATGACTACCACATCCCTCTGGCGGTGAGCCCCTCGGCCAGAGCCCTGATCCGAAAGATGCTTCATCCACAGCCTGAAAAGAGGCCCGACATCGAGGCCATTCTGCAGGACGACTTCATAACTAGTGGCAAGTTTTTTTTTCGATGTACATATGCACTGCAGAAAAGCGATACGTACGTGATGGTACACGTCTTTGGAATTACCATAACAGTACAAAATAATGAGACACCTTATATCTGGCATCGCGTCTATACTTTTCATGGCAGATTTTTCAGGGCTAACGAACAGTTCCTGCTTGGTGACCTGGTGTTTAAAACTGTCTCTATATGAAACCCACAAAATTTAAGGGGCGCACAACATTCGCCAAAGGTGTCAAAACCACAAGGTTTAGCTATCGAGTCACGTAGCAGGGCTCCAAACCGTATCATCGATCAACGTGGAAGATCGTGTGAGGGGAGTGTGTGTGGGGAGCAGCGCAACACCGATTATGCCTACTCCCGTGCAGAATATGAACGCCTGAGATGTCGAACATTCTGGCAGCAATTTCTTTACAGAAAGTGGTTTTTGTGTTCAAGGCTTTTCTATTAAGGCATAAAATGTGACGAATGGAGCACAGTGTGGCACCTTTGTCTTAGTTAATAGGTGGCGTAATGCTGACGTCACAGCTTCATGTCTGCCTTTTATTAACTACATTGACACTTAAGAAAGACACTTATGCGCCGCGAATGTTTCGAAACCGAAGTGACTTCGCAGCACCAATGGATGCTGTGTAACTCGAGGGTCATCACGGCTGAGCAAACCACTCCATGCGATGGTAATCAATATGCAGCCAGTGGAGATAAAATTATGTACGTTGGATTCCAGAGCTACAGAAAAACAATGCTTTGCAAGTATTGATCATAGCATACCGTTGACAGCGGATATAATTGTGTTATTTTATTGTGTTAAACCTGATGAAGAGGAGAGCCAGTCAAAAAGGACAAGTACTAGAAGAGAGACGTAGATCAGAACGACTGGACTAGCAAATGTGCTTTAATGAAAACAGCAACCCCACCCCCCCTCCCCTAGTAAGGTTAGCATGGGCATGCCTGGCACAATTATGGCCACATTCCGGAAATAACAAAGGGAATATAAGCAACGTATCTATCACCGGCTATCTGAGAAGGCGAATTCTTTTCCAAGCAAGTGCACTGAAGTGGTACAGATACAGTTATCGTCATGCATACCGACGAAGAATGCTTCTAGAATGTCGCGCTTCTCTATGCCCCTACCCTTGCCAAGAATTGCTACCCGAGCAGAGGGTAGCAATCACACATCCTGCAATCGCGGAGCAAATTCGCTCCATTATTAGCAGAACCCAAGGACTTGTGGTATTCATGTGCACGCAGCCGATTATTGATATATCGGCCTGTTTGGCCGATGTAAACCTTCGCACGTAAGCGGGAACTTACATACCACGCGCGTGTCACATGGCGTGAACAGGTTCTCATGCTGCGTCAAACAGAATTTCTTCACTTGCCTCTTGAGATGGGCGCGCATAAGCCAGAAAGCTTGTAAGGAGGCAGAAAACACAACGTCAATGCCCTGCTTTACAGGCTTCTTCACCATGTATAAAATGGCCCAGATTTCTACTCGTCTATTAAACTTGCTTGATTTCAACTGCTAACTATTGTCTTCTGATGCCTCTTATAGACTAATGAGAATAATCGATAACTTTCTTTTGTTTGTGAGTCTAGCCCGGTTGTCGGCCTCTGCGCAGTTCATTTGTGGGCAGAATAACTGTTGACCGCAGTCAGAAATACGCGATTTGTTTTGTCTTGTGCCACAGTCATTGACTGGTTCTCTGTTATCATTCTAGGGCCCCTGCCTTCACGCCTGCCAACGTCTTGCCTTGTGACGGAGCCGCGCTTCGACACGCTCAACATTACTTTGACCCCCGATGGCCGTAAACCTCTTTCGGAAAAGAACGAAAGCAGTGGTTAGTTTACCAACGGCATTGCATGTTGCTTGCGTGTGACTTTGCTGGCTAATAGACACCTTTAGCATACCGTGTACTGTGTTACGGACGAGGTAGCAGCACCCCACCGCTGCCACCTGTTTGTTACGGACGAGGTAGCATGGTCGTGTGCCGGAGAGAGAATGAGGGACGTCTGAGGCTGCTGGAAAAAGACAATGAAGGAGGACTTTATACAGTAATTGACATATTTACAAGTGAGCTGCAGGAACGCTGCATCACGACAACTCATCAGAAGACCATGATGACAAAGAGCTCTTCGGCCGTGCCGCTGCCGGGGTTTTTTAAGAGTTCCCTTCCCTAGGGTCCCTAGATGGGGGCCGGGCCTGCAGGGGAAGGAAGTTCTCACTGGCACCAATCACAGACACACACGCACTCACTCACTCCCGAGAGATCACACCGCCGTCACGCGCTGGGAGAGGGGGGAACGATGCCATCACCGTAGCGCAGACGCCGGAATGTCCATGAGCGGCGTTCCCGCGCATTACGAACGCGCGTTCACACTCGGTGTAGGGGAAACGCTCGCTCAACCGGGCAGACGGACGCGGCTTCCGTGGCAATCCAGGCGCTCACCCAACGCGCGTCTCGGGGTTTGTCGGCGTTTCGCTGCTGCCATGTCGTTGTCTTCCCCAGGACGAAGGCGAGACGTAACAGACTGCCCCGCCGGGGGAAGGAGATCCCGATGGACAGGGGACAGCATCCGCTGTCCGGAGGGATGTCGCTTGAGGTTGGTCTCAACCGGAGTCGGTTCTCTCTCGGCGGTTCTGGAGCTCAGCGCACCCCGAAGTCTTCCTTTGCAGGTGTAGGTTCCCAAAGGGCACTGCAAAGTGACTCGTGCTCCGCTAGCGTTAGAACCACGCCGAAAACCCAACCGCTCAGTCCGCAAGCACGACACAATCCCCACTAAGCAATGCCAGGCTCTTTCCTCCTTAGAAAGCCAATTAATCCCTGGGAGTAGTTCCGCGGCACTGAGAAAATGCCCACAAATCGGCACATTACACCACAAAGCACATCTCAATTTAAAACAATAAACAAAACCAATTGGTTCAAAATCCTACATCAGGAAGAAAAAGACCAGCAAACCGCAACTATGATGCTGACTCTTTCGCTAGGGACCTCGACTTAAGCCATCGGCGTTACCGTTGAGACTACCCTTTTTGTAGCGCACCTCAAAAGAATATTGTTGCAATGCGAGGCTCCAGCGCAGGAGGCAGCCATTTTTGGAAGAGGTTGTTTGCAGCCACTGGAGAGGGCAATGATCCGTCTCTATGATAAACCTCGAGCCGGCAAGGTAGCACGACAATTTCTGAACGGCCCATACGAGACACGCGCACTCTTTCTCGGTGGCGCTGTACGCCTGCTCACGACTGGTCAGTTTACGACTAGCATACAGGACAGGGTGCTCCTCTTCTCCATTTTCCTTTTGGCACAAAACAACGCCCATGCCGCGTTCGCTAGCATCGCACTGAACCACGAAACGTTTAGTGTAGTCAGGGGATCGTAGCACGGGCTGACTTGTTAGAGCGCTCTTTAGGGTGCTAAAGGCCTTTTCTTTCTCTTCGTCCTAGACGACTGTTTGTGGCTCTGTTTTTCTGAGAGCATCCGTCAGGGGACTCGCGATATCAGAATACCTGGGAATGTACCTCTGATAGTAGCCGGCGACACCCAAGAAAGACCTGATATCAGTCTTCGTGCGCGGCTGCGGGAACTCTCGTATCGCGGCAACCTTTATTTCAGAAGGGCGGCGACGGCCCTGACCAATCACGTGACCGAGGTAGACAACCTCGGCCTGTGCCAACTGGCTCTTGGGAGCCTTGACCGTCAAGCTCGCGTCGCGCAGGCGGGTTAGAACCGCACGCAAGTGGGCCTTATGCTCAGGCCAGGATGCGGAGAATATGGCAACGTCGTCTAAATACGGCAAAGCGAACATTTCCTGCCCTCGCAACACTTTGTCCATGAGGCTAGAAAAGCAGTACGGCGCATTCTTCAAACCGAAACTCAAAACTTTAGGACGGAATGTTCCCATAGGTGAAACGAACGCCGCGTATCTACTAGCCTGCTCTGTAAGGGGAACCTGCCAGTAACCCCTGACCAGATCTAGTGTGGAGATAAACTGAGCGTTACTAACCTTCTCGATGCGCTCCTCGATGTTTGGGATCGGATAAATTTGATCCTTAGTGATGGAATTAAGCTTGCGGTAATCGACGCAAGGGCGAGGGTCCTTGCCCGGTACCTCGACTAAAATCAAAGGGGAGGTATAATCACTCTCACAAGCCTCAACAACATCCAGCTCCAGCATTTTCTTTACCTCAGCTTCCATAATCTCGCCCTGGCGCGGCGGCACCCGGTACGCCTTGGACCGTACTGGCTCTGCCGGGGAAAGTTCAATGTCATGAGTAAGCACGGAAGTCCTACCAGGCCTATCAGAGAACAGACGACGAAACTCTCGCAGGAGCTCGTGCAACTCGGCTTTCTGCTCAGGCGACAGCGGTGCTTTCGATATCAAGTCACTAATTACTTGTTCAGTGCCTTCCCTGTTCGTCACTGAACCCAATCCCGGGAGCTCGACCGGAAGCTCTTCGGGAGCGTTTACCATCATACACACCACTGCTTCCCTTTGTCTATATGGTTTGAGCAGATTACAGTGATAAACCTGCTGGACTTTACGCTTTCCTGGTAGCTTCACCACGTAATTAACGTCTGATAATTTTTTCACAATCTGTGCCGGACCCTCCCAATGCACATCGAGCTTGTTTTTCAGCGATGTGCGTAAAATCAATACCTCATCGCCAACCTCAAAACTACGGGCCCTAGCTGTCCGATCATAATAAATTTTGGCCCTCTGCTGCGCTTTGGACATTGCTTCACCTGACAACTCCTGTGCCCTTTTTAACCGTTCGAGTAACCCAAGCACGTACTCCACCACGACTGGGTCATCACCCCGGCCTTCCCACGATTCTCGAAGCATGCGGAGCGGAGATCGCAAAGTGCGACCGTACACAAGCTCCGCTGGCAAAAAGCCGGTAGCCTCATGGGGCGCGGTTCTTAATGCAAACATCGCTGCAGGCAGGCACAGCTCCCAGTCTGTTTTACTCTCAAAACACAATGCTCTCAACACACGCTTCATGACGGAGTGGAGCTTTTCAACGGAATTCGACTGAGGATGGTACACGGAGCTATGTAAAAGCTTTATCCCACACCTTTCCAGAAAGGCCGTGGTCACAGCGCTTGTAAACACCGTGCCCTGATCTGACTGAATTTCCGCAGGAAAACCAGCCCGCGCGAATATGGACAGTAGTGCATTAACAACCTCAACCGAGCTGAGTTCTTTAAGCGGGGCTGCCTCGGGGAACTTGGTCGCTGGGCAGATCACAGTCAAAATGTGTTTGTGCCCTGAGGTTGTTACCGGCAGGGGTCCCACTATGTCAATAACGAGCCGTCTAAAGGGCTCCGTAATGATAGGCACCAACTTCAACGGCGCTCGCGCCTTGTCCCCCGGTTTTCCCACACGCTGACAGGTGTCACAAGTCCTTACGAACTGCTCTGCGTCACGAAAACACCCCGGCCAATAGTATTCTTGCAGCAGACGGTTCTTAGTCTTTTTAACTCCTAGGTGCCCGGACCACGAACCTCCATGCGACAGGCGCAACAGATCCTGACGGTAGCACTGAGGAACGACCAGCTGATCGAACTCTACTCCCCTAAGGTCTAGATACCTCCGGTACAGGACACCTCTTCTTTCTACAAAACGTACCTTTTCTGTGCGATCCCTTCTCTCACATTGCAGCGGATATTCTCTAGGCTGCGGTCATTTTTTTGCTCGGCTATCAGATCAGAACTGCGGACTTTTAACAACCTATCAAGTCCATCTGACGTCGGCGCTATGAGCAGGTCTGCCGATAGCTCCTCTAGTGTTCCCGGGTCCGGGATTCTCTCTAGCTTATCCGATGCCTTCAATGGTTCAGGCTCCCTTCTGCCCTGTGCGGATATGCTCTGAACCTCAGTGGGCTGTACCTCCGACCCCTTCTCCCTGTTCGGCAACGTCGCCTCCGCAACTACCGCCTTTGCAGCAAGCTCCCGAGCTCTCGATCTGGTCAAGGCCTGAACGCTACCCTCACCAAACACGAGTCCCTTTTCGCGCAGGAGGTGATCGGACCTGTTTGAAAATAGGTACGGATACTGAGGGGGGAGCATAGATGACACCGCGGCCTCTGTCTCAAGTGCGCCGAAAGGTCCTTCAATACGCACTTTTGCTACGGGCAGACACACGTTATGTGCTTCCACGGCTTGCTTGATCCATGCGCACTCGCCCGTGAACATATCGGGTTCTACGAAAGAGAAGTGAACCACATCCATCGTCGCCGCGGAATCACGAAGCACTAGGCACTCTTTCCCGTTCACGACGAGGTCTCGCATGTACGGCTCCAGAAGCTTCATGTTCTCGTCATTACTGCATACTGACAAAAATACGAGCTTAGTTTTCGCTTCGGGACACTGCGCCGAAAAGTGTCCCGGCTTCTGGCAAGTATAACACACGCGCGTTTGCCTTGCAACCTCTTCCTGCGTTCGTTGTCGGCAGCCGCCGTCTCTGTGCGCTCGGTCGGATCATTTTTACTCGCATCCGCACCACATTTGCCCTCCTTTGGTCTGATGGGCGTGAACTTCGGCCTCTCAAACTTCGAGCCGAATTCACCCCTTTGACCGTCCCTGGCTCCGCGAGCCCGACGAGTCACAAACTCCTCTGCTAGCTCAGCGGCTCTCGCCACGGTACTAACGTCTGGCCTGTCCAAGACCCAGTACCGCACGTTTTCCGGTAATCGTCTCTAAAATTGCTCCAGCCCGAAACACTGCAGATCTTTCTCGTGATTGCCAAACGCTTTCTCTTCTTTAAGCCATTCCTGCATGTTTGACATAAGCTTGTAGGCGAAATCCGGATATGACTCGTTTTTGTCTTTCTCAGTTTCGCGAAACTTCCGACGGAACGCTTCTGCTGACAGCCTGTACTTTTTAAGCAGACTCGATTTCACAAGATCGTAATCCTCCGCCTCCTCTTTCTGCACGCGAGCGATTACGTCGGCCGCCTCAGCGGGCAACAAAGTGAGCAAACGCCGTGGCCACGTTTCCCGAGAAAACCCCTGCTGCTCGCACGTTCGCTCGAAGTGAACAAGGAAGAAACCAATGTCGTCTCCAGTCTGAAACGACCGCATTAAGTCAGTCATTTTGTACGATACCCGCTCTCCTGCACCGTATGCCTGACTTGACCTACGAGCGCGTTCCATCTCTATGTCGAGACGCTTCATTTCCAAAGCGTATTGACACTCGCGTTCCTCTTTCTCTTGTTTTTCTTTACGTTCAAATTCCTCTTTCTCTTGTTTTTCTTTTCGTTCAAGTTCCTCTTTCTCTTGTTTTTCTTTACGTTCAAGTTCCTCTTGTTCTCTTTTTGCCAATTCCCTCTCCTCAATGGTCTCAAGGCATTCCGCAAGCTCGTCATCTTCAGCCTCTAACGCAAGAATAGCCTTCAGCAGTTCTGGTTTTCTGAGTTTGTCTGATACCTCCAGACCCAACTCTTTCACAAGCTCCAGTAACTTTGGTTTGCGCAGCGTCTTCAAATCCATGGCTGCTCCGAGTGCTGCTGCTCTACTGCCCGCTATTGTCTTGCTGCAACTAACCCAGCAGCAACGACCACCCAATTACCAGCTCTGTTCCTGACACTAACAAAAGTCTGGCAAAACTCAGCTGAAGAAAGTCCCGCACTCACCAAACCTCGCAGCCAAGAATCCAGCGCAGTCGGTCCGCTGCAGGCAACCAATTCATCACAAAGGGCTGTTGCACTGCCCCCGACTAGCCGTTCTGCTGCTCAGCGTCCCGTTGTCCGCAACTCTCCGCTGGCGTCCGATGTTTCGCATCCCACCGCTGCCACCAGTTTGTTACGGACGAGGTAGCAGCACCCCACCGCTGTCACCTGTTTGTTACGGACGAGGTAGCATGGTCGTGTGCCGGAGAGAGAATGAGGGACGTCTGAGACGAGGCTGCTGGAAAAAGACAATGAAGGAGGACTTTATACAGTAATTGACATATTTACAAGTGAGCTGCAGAAACGCTGCATCACGACAACTCATCAGAAGACCATGATTACAAAGAGCTCTTCGGCCGTGCCGCTGCCGGGGTTTTTTAAGAGTTCCCTTCCCTAGGGTCCCTAGATGGGGGCCGGGCCTGCAGGGGAAGGAAGTTCTCACTGGCACCAATCACAGACACACACGCACTCACTCACTCCCGAGAGATCACACCGCCGTCACGCGCTGGGAGAGGGGGGAACGATGCCATCACCGTAGCGCAGACGCCGGAATGTCCATGAGCGGCGTTCCCGCGCATTACGAACGCGCGTTCACACTCGGTGTAGGGGAAACGCTCGCTCAACTGGGCAGACGGACGCGGCTTCCGTGGCAATCCAGGCGCTCACCCAACGCGCGTCTCGGGGTTTGTCGGCGTTTCGCTGCTGCCATGTCGCTGTCTTCCCCAGGACGAAGGCGAGACGTAACAACTGTGATATCATTACCTTTACCGGAACGCCCCTGCTGAAACAAAGTTCTATGATGCAATAAGCTCATAGATCATTCATCATAGAATATCATACAATCTGTATGACATATCATACGATCTGTATGATTATATGATACAATTCGTATGATATGTCATACAGATTGTATGATATTCTATGATGAATGATCTATGAGGTTATTGCATCATAGAACTTTTTTTCAGCAGGGCAGCAGGAGCAGCGATGCCGTTGCAACCCCCGTGCTGCCATCCTGGAGCCTCTCCTTACGCACTACGACTGTTGCTATCAAGATATTAGAGGTCCAGACGCCATGGCTGCAAACCATCGACCCAAGTGAGCATCTCTAGTGCAGGGCGCTGCATGCTGTTTGCCATCAAAGTAAGTCGTAGCGTGCAAAGGACTGACAGTGATAACCTGCATTTTTGAAGCCTCCGCTCCATGAATGCGCGCCTCTCCTTCAATGCAGTCTCCCAAGCTTCACTGGCAGAAAACAAGCTGCCGCTTTAAATTACGCACGCGCAATGTATGCGGGTGACCGGTGCACGCACATACCATTTCCCATGAGCACCTGAAGTCTCGTGGAAATTGGGTCACCCAGATGCGCTGGTTTTTTACCTTTTCTCTTGTACAAAAGGTGGATTATCATCATCTAATGTAAAGCGTGCCTCGAGAACCACTGAGCATTTGGCTTGGCTAGTCTCCGCGTCGGTTCACCTCTGGGCTTCAGCGACGCTCAGGTTTTTCTTCCTGTGTAACAGATCGCCATGCAACTGCCCAGTACTTGGCACGTGGATGTTTTCCTCTTAATGTAAAGGTACTGCTTTCGCGTATCTGCACGAAGCTGCTAGCCAACGGCAGTCAATACAAATAAAATACCTAATTTACTCACATAATGGCCACACCAAATAATCCATGTACCTATCACTGTTGCGAAAAAGTTACTTTTTGCTAATAATTGCCCCCCGTACAGAACAGACCCTACAAATGTTCGTGAGCTTCAGTCTTTTACTTACCATAATCATCGTTTTCGTGCTCTCTATATAGATTGAGTGATGCAGAGAACATATTTGGGCCCTCTGCACAATAATTCAAAGCATTTAATAAGATACCGTCCCGAGCAAAGTAATGTACACTCCTCAAGCTTCGGGCATGCTTCATCGCCTCGCTATTTTTCAGAACCTTCTGCTGTCGAAGTGGAAGTAGCCGAGGGGCCTTTTATAGAGAGCAGTCTCTGTTGCTGGGCTAGTTGGTTTCAGTCATTATGGAGTCTACAAAGCTTGCAGACGAATGGACGAATACGTTAACGACACACATTAAGCTCAACATTCAACTTTTTTTTCATGTAATCGATCCGCACTTTTAATTTGGAAGAAAGGGAGGGACGCGAATTCATACCTACTGATAAAGAAAACTGCAGGAATATTCTATAACAGCCAATCACGAAATGATAGCCAGGAAGGCTAAGTCCGCCACGAAGCAAAAAGAAATAAACTGCAACAAGAAAGCATGATAAAAGCAAGACAATGCCGAGAGAACTTTCTTGTCGTCTTCACCGCGTAAGTTACCGGCAGTTGTCTCGGCCTTGGCCACGTTTTCTCATGCTTTCCTGTTCAATTTTCCCCCTTTTTGTTTTGTTGGAGGCATAGCCTTCAGGGCTAGTCGTTGTATGAGTGGCTGTTATAAAATTTTCTTCCTGTTTCCTTTGGCCGTAGGTACGAGCGCGAGTCACCGCCTTTGTGCCAAAGTAATAGATGTGGTTCGATTACTTGAAAAATAAAGTTAGTTCAGCGCAGTGCATACGTTGTTTTCGTCTTTGTGCCTTCATCTTCAAGCACTGTGGATTCCTTTCTGCTTTTTGTCTCCAGGCATGCCAGTTTTACCGTTTCGATCCATGGCCCTTCTGTTTTCTCGAAAACTCCTAGAGGTTTCCCAAAAATAGCGATCCACATAGCTGTGTGCGGTATACACCACTTTGCTCCCGATAGTGCATTCAGTATAGTGTGAAAAAAAGGTGTATGTTGCAATAATTTCCTGCAGGCTTCGTCTCAAAATCGCATTCAAAATTCATGATACTCTATGACACATGTATGAAAAACATACGATTTTGCACAAAAATAATGATATTTGTATGACAATTTATGTGATAGTAGTATGAGAAAACGTACGAGGTTATTGCATCAGACAACTTTTTTCGAGTTTAGAGCTTGGTATATATTGCACTAGGGATGGGCAATGATTGATTCAGTGAATTTCATTGTTTCGGCAATTCATGATACTGCCAGCGGGGTAGACCAAAAGGAGGCTGTAAGTCGCCTCACGATGTCCTGGCCCCGCTAGATGTAATATCAGCAGTACTGAGTTGTGGAAAATTGCATCCACACTGCAAGTACATACGCACTACACTGCCGTAATATAGGCCACCGCACAAAATATGCCAGTTGTTTCACCTAAGGTATTCCGGAATTTTTAAATATAGATTCATTGTTTTTTCCGATGTGTAGCGTATCAGAATACACCTCAGACGTGCTAACTAGTAGCTGGTTATCTAATTTTGAATAGTCAGCTATTAATGTCAGGCTGCTTACTTACTGGCAGGCTTGTAGCACAGCGTAAGCATCTAGATCAGTTTTTAGGATACCAAAAACACAGCCATCCTCTAAGTTATGACCCAACAAATTTTGCCTACATAATTTTATCCCCATAATGATCTGCCTTGGTGTGCTAGTGTTAGTTCCAGCTATTCGAACTGCGTGTATAAGGCCAGCTCCGTTACGATTCGCAACTTGGAAACATTAACCAGGAGGCAATCAAGGCACAACCTTACATCATCAAGGAAGCATCAGAGTCTCCTGTACCTGAGAGTCCCAGTGATGCTCGCAGCCTAAGTATAGGAGGCGATCAGTTTACATTATTTCTGGCTTCCACAGAAAATATTCTTCAGCTGTTCTGGACGCCGTTGGAATAAGTCTGCAGATGCCAGTTAGAAAAACCGCATAACAACAGAGAGACGCTCTGTTGTGTCCTGGATGGCGCGCAGGTTTTATGGGGAAGGTAAAAGAATCGTAATGAATGTCAATCGGGATCTTGTATCCCGAGTTTTCGTGAAGCAGAATAAGGTCCTCACCGAATGGCGGGGATTATGCGGACTCTGCGTGTAATCAGAATTTTAAAAAAGTCTAGTCTACGGCAAAGAAACATTGCTTGGACTATTCTTTTCCTATCTGCTTTCTTTGTTAACTTAGTCTACGTATCGATTTCGTAAAACAGGGAACAGAGCTGTGTTCTCTATCCCAATGTTGCGTCTCACTTGTCATGAAGGAATGTAGCATTTTGAATTAGAATGCCTGAAAAAAGCCGCTAGAAGGCAAGCACTCGGCAATTGTATTCGACGAGGCATAGACATGCTAGTCACTGCTCGCTGCGTAGCCGGTACACAACCTTTGTTGTGCAATATAAAATCATTCGTTTTTGTGCACAGCTAATGCGAACTCTCGTAGCAGAAACAAAGCCAACAGCTGTGGAAAAAAGAATTTTTGAGCAGGAAACCTTCCAGGAACGCACTGTTTTCATATATTGTAAGATTTCGCCATCCAATCGATATATCCGCAGGTCTGCCTAAGGCAGTCTTTGATTTTTTTTTTCTTTTAAAATTTTTGCTAACGTCAAAAGCGTTCTCCATTGGTGTTCTATGGGGGTCTTAACTGCTGCGATCGATGAAAACACTTAAAAAAAGAAAAAATTTTGCGATGAATCAGAAGAACGGACCATTTCCTTCAGTATTTCTCTAAAAGTGTCTTACAATTTTCTAACTTTCAAAATTTTTGTCCGCAACTGTAGGTCGTAAAAGACCTAAAATCACAAGAACATCATTTTACTCTACCATGCTCATCGCCATAATGAAGCAGGTCAATGGAAAATGGTATGTAGCTTTCTAGTATAGATTATGGCGCACTCGTCATGGATGCACATATGGCAGAAAATAACGTGCGAATGTGTAAAAGCCTCCCAGTACGATATTCCCCGCGCTTTCGTACGGCTGTTGTTATGCCAAAGCATATGCTAATTTCATTATGCTTCGGAGAACACGCTCACATAATTCGGAGAAATTTTTGCGAAGATATACTTATGATAAACTAGCCAGTAGGAGCATCAAAAGCTTTCGGCAGAAAACTCAACGATGCTGCCAAGGCTGTATGTTCTGGGTGCGAAATATGCACGCTTAATACTTTTGCAGCTTATTGAGTCACATTTGCACTTGTTTTAATTTTTCTTCAATTTAATTAATCCTTGGAAATACGGTATACCGATCATGTTCGACTGGTTGAGCGCTGCTTTTCTACATTTCTCTGCACCAAAATATGTCCGTGAAAGCTTTTATCTAAGATTCCAGTCAGAATTATTTTGGCGTTTTCGGTTGACTTGTGCAATGCTTTCGGTGGCGGTAATTATTAATAGAGAGTTATACCATATTGTTACAGTGTTTACGTTACCGTTTACCGTGTTACCGCACGCTGGACTTTCCGGTTCGCGCTACGCACGCCAGAAGGCGTTTTAGCATACCCTCTCTTCAGTAACAAGTTACCGAAACGCTAAAACGAGTGATGACCATTGCAGATGCCCCAGCTTTTATTGCAAACAAAAGGATGCATTGCAAGCAGTTTCATGCAATGAGATGCTACATGTACTTTAATAATATTTTTCTCTGCATATCACGAGCATCACGGGTGCATTTAAAAATCTGCAGCGGCATTTCAAATGCGCCCGTGATGCTACACACCTTGCCTAGCCTGGCTAGTCGATAATTTTACTACGCAGAACTCAGTACGCTTGCGCACACAGAGCTCATTGCGTTGCGAAGGTTTTAAAAAGCGCAACTACGACACCTTCTGTTTGTCGTGTCGCAGTGTCTTTGAATGTTTGTTTTTGAATTTAAAGACAGTGGCGCCACCTTGTGACAGTAAGTCAAAACGCGTCAACTCTTGCTGTAGAAACTTTTTATTTTCTGTACTTAGTGAAGAATATGATAAGGGAGTTGCCATCTTTTTTTTATTTTTTTCAAGGAAGAGAACTATTAAAATAGAGGAAAATGTAAAAACTGGCACAAAGCTGAAAATTGCAGTGTTGTCGTTGCTATCTTCGCTATGTACACGGTAGAACACTATATGCGCTGCATATAGTTGGGCATAATTGCTCGAAAATCCCGGAATTATCTCAAAAACATGGCCTGGTTGTCACTTAAACCCCGATCTATGAGTGAGAGTATGCGCACTAAAAGCGAATGCCTTCGTTTAGAACGGGAAGGGGCGCCAAACAATGCGGCGTTGATTTGTATTTGGTCCGTAGCGGCCGTGCGTGTGCTGCCATGTAGTATGTTTACGACGAACTCTTACTCCTCGAGATGCTAAAAGGGATCCTTAAAGTGGTAGTGGCCCGGTAATGGGCCCGAATGCGCAGATGCCGCTAGCAGAGCCCAGTAAGCGGTAACGTAAATACGGTAACAATATGCTATAACTATCTAATAATGGAGAGCTCCATATTGTCCAAATGCATGCGCACTGGAATGGTGTTATAGAGTGAAGTGACCAGCTGGACATAAAAGGCTAATGCATTTTATATGGGGTACGAGTGACTCTGGGGAGAGAATGAGCGAATCAGATAACTTGTAAATCGCAGGGTTTCACGTCCCGTGGCAACACGTGGGCAAATGAGCGCCGCCGTAATTAAGGGCTCCGGATTGATATAGAGAACATGGTGCCTATATGACTAGCGCTGATATCGTACTGCGCGTAAAATATCTTTGCAGCGTAGTTTTGTTTCCTTTACAAGGACCTTTATTTGACATTTTCCTGGGTATTAACGGAATCTTCAAGCATTCATCTGCCTAAAAAAGACTCTTCCCCCTTCTCCCCCCCACCCCCCATCCCCCGAAAGCTACATCTGAATATCCAGGGATACCTAGGGGATGGCTGTAGGATATTACCTGCTCTATTCTTTTTAGTGTGAGCTAAAATTTACGCAGGTTGTCATTGCGTCCGCATTAAACTACAGCCACCGCGGCAGCCACGGCCAGGAATGTTATCTGCGGTCGGGTGCTCTCCAGCAGCGCTTATCGATCACGGTGAAAGTCCCGCTGCTGCCAGGCAGCTGCCACTGCAGGAGATCAGCGAAACTTGCTTGAGTACCAGAAATTCGGTTGGCTGTAGACGTACATGTCATGCCACCAAGCATCACATTACTTCCGACAGAGGGAGCAACCCGTACTGAATTACCAGTGCGTGCTTGTCAGATCATACGCTGTCCAATGGGGCAGCGCGTGCGCCTCGTTTATAGATCATGCGCAGTGTGGCGCACTCCGGCGGAAATCCATAGAGCCACTGGGAACCAGAAGAGTGCCCCAACGCCCACCTACGCCTCCGTCGCTGGCCTCAATTCGCAACGTTTTCTGCAGCCCCCGCGACGCAGCGCAGTCCGGTGGCTCCTAGTCAGACTGTCCGTTTTCTATATAATGGGAGCAGCGTCGGCCCCTTGTTTCCTGGTAATCCACCACCGTTTTTAGCTGATACGACAGGCATTGATAATACAGGAGGCGTTGGCCACAGCCATGTTCCACAGAAACTACGACCGTCAGACGTGGGAAATTGCGAAATGCGGCTTCCAGGAAAAATATTTTACAGTGGCTGTTACCCTTGTAACAGGAAACTTGTGTTTGGGCTCAAGCACTTTTTTTTTTACGCAGGTCCCCACTGACGACCTCCACCTGGGTCTGAAGCTCCTGGTACTGGCCTTGTTGGAGAAGGCGGTACTTTGGAGTTATTAGTTCCAGAACTTTATGGTACTAATGAGTAATTGCGCGCTGCCAATGACAGCTTGCATGATTAAAGATGATTTATCAACCTTAGCTGTGTTCATACTTTTAATCATCGACTCAGGGGCATTTTATGGTGAAGTAGGAAACGTGCACAGATTGCAACGCGTCCATTCGTGGTACCTCTGGAATTTCTCTGGAATTAATGCAGTAACAGCTAATAAAGACATTAAAATTAGCAGAACTACCTCAGCGATTTTAGATATTTCCATCTTTGTGTTATGCAAAAGCACCACTGGTGCATTACTTCCACCGAAAATCCCAATTCCCTTGAATGGAAAGGTTCAGTCAGTACATTATTACAATTTCTTTTCTTAAACTTTACCATTTAGAGAAGCATTTAGGATTATGTCAGATAGCTACTTTTCTATAGTGGCTTTGAAATCAATTTCTAGAGGATCGTTTAAAAAAACGAATAGAGAGGCACATGAGGTAAATGCAAGTAGGTGAGAACACCTGTTTGAAGCGTAGAAGCGGAGGTAGGCAGCTCTACCTAAAATGTTCTGGCTAGATTCAGATAGCCCAATGTGTTTAGCGTATTCCCCCAATGTTGAGTAAATTTACAATAAAGGCGTGATTACTTATTAGCTTCCACCCAAGCGCAGTCGCACGGCTACAAAGCAATGGTATACAGCATTCACGGAATCTTCGCAGTTGAATGCGTCCTTGGCCGTGGTTCGAAGCCGGGACCGCTGCCTCTCGGGAGCTGTCGCTTTATGAACTGAGCTAACCATAAAGGTTAGCAGGTGAATTCGCTTGGACATATAATGAGATATATTAGGTTGGAGCAACCTAAAAAGAATGAAAAACAATAAGCCGCTGCCTGGACGACATATGTACAAAGGCTTAATCCAGTTTGAAGATAAAAAAGGCCCAAGGTCAATGATAATTTTACTACCCGTAGGTGGGGATGAAAGGGAAAATGGGGGGGGGGGGAAGGGAAGCTACTATAGTGACCCACAGCCGGGCAAGCGGGCCCGGGGAGACAGGGTAACATGGCGTTGTCGGTGAGCATAACAGGCTTAGCGCAGGATAGTAAATTTTACTTTTGAAAATGCGTTGAGTTTTCTGCCGCGTCTTCTCCACAGCTCTCTTATCTTTGCACTCGGTCTTTAGCACTTAAAGGGGCCTCTTTGAATGCTAAGCTAGGCATACGTTTTTTTATGCTGCCTTACTATTCTAATGTCGAAAAAGCTCGGTGGTCACTAGTGTGCCAAGAAATATCTTTCAATGTAACGGGGTCACCCACTGGTCGTTCAAACACTCTTTCAACGCGAGAGGCACCTGCGCGAAATTTATTGTCGCAGGGTTTGTGAACCAAGCTTAAAGATAAGTCAGCAAAACCGAAGAAGAGAATCCACGTCCATAGAGTGGAAACTGAAGACATCGTAGCGGCACCACTCTCGACATTCCAAGCGAGCGGAATGGAAATAAACACGTCCTGATGTCCGCATCTGCTACTCACGCTAATATTTGTATAGAGACTATAGCAGCCTCCACTAACATCGCGAATGAGATCCTGTGCCCGCTCCATTTTGGAGGTAATCCTTTGATTGCTGCACATTACTGTGGCAATTCTGAGTCGTACAGTCTATTGTCGCAAGTGCGGGCCTCTGGACGCTCCTAGTTTTTGTCTGGCGTGTTGTATCCATTGGTTTTAGTTTCGGTTTCGATTTGATAGATTGGCTATTTCGTTGTTTGCGTTTGTGTACCTGTTGATTGGCTGTTTGTGTCACGTGCTTGTTATCTATAAATACTTGTGCGCGGCGAACAAAATTGGGTCTTTGTTCACAGCTCGCGTGAAGCTTTGGTCGCTTCGCACGTTTGTCTCTTTTTATGTATTGAGAGCGTGCAGCGCCATGTAAGTAATATCTATATCAGTATTTATAATATACGCAGGTACCTTCGGTGCTGTGGCCCAACAAGTTTTGCGTACATCGCGTCAAAATATATTGAACTTGAAGTTTATTTGTCGCTCTTTGTTGTACAGGCATCACTGGGAGAGAGAAGACACAGGGGAAAAAGCTGCTTGAATGCAGCTTTGCGCGCTAGAAAACTTTGTACGCAAACCAACCCCTGCAATGCATGTCACCAGTCGAAATAGCCGGAATTTGTGGGGCCACGGCACCAAGCATAACTGATAACGAACTTTTGGATGACCGATTGGAATGCTTCCGCATGTGCTAATCTCGCATAATAAACGCATGCTTCATGTTCTTGCAAAAACGTGGGCACTGAATGCATTAGAAGAATGGAATAAGTGGGTATTCACAACGCACAGTAATATCAAGAACTAATTTCGACAGCCGGACATGCGGAGGTTTCACAGAGATTAAACTCTTGATACCCAGTTTCTCTAATTCGTTTCATGCCTTTTACACGCAGCGTGATCATAAATATATCATGTGTCATGCAAAGCGTGAAGCCAACGCGTTCACAGCAGCAACCTCTTTTTGATGACAAAGTTTGGCGCCGATGTGAGGTAGCTGCCTGAGGGAAAAAAATGGAGTGAATGTACGACTCCCAGCCAGCATTCAATGACTTGTCTCACATTTGGGACAACTTTTGCAGGAAGAATAGTAAGACATTTGTTGAACTGAGCACTGTCCCTCGGCCTTCAAGTTTGTTCCAGGCCTTCGGGGTGGCCTATCACGGAACTCGGACCAGCAGCACACAATGGTCTAGGCACTCATTGTGCCCAAGTAGTGACATACCGATTTCTCAATATTTAGCGCCAATGAGAAAACCTTACTACTGGTTTTGGATTGTTGGCATGTTAGCTTACGCAATGTTGAGCTAGAGAATTATTTTTTTCCTCTATTCCTTCATTAATTCTGTATTAAAGAGTTGAAGAAATGACAGATTCCAAAAATCTCATTTGTACAATAAATAAACGAAGGGCACACAGAAATATGTTTTCCACGTATATATCTTCCCTTTCACGATACTTGAATGAAGCCAACAGCCACAGAAATCAAAAGGCACAGGGGATTTTTCTAAATTTATTTATTTGTGGTGTTGATCAATTTATATTACTCAATATGTTATCGCTTAAAGCTAATTGATTAGAAAAGCAGAAGGAAAAGCAACCACATGCCGCCGGTGGGATCCGAACCCAGACTTGTAATTCATAAAGGCTTTAAGGCGTGTAAAAGCGATCACATGTGCATAATAAACAATGTGTTAAAGATGAAAGAAAAAGTTACAGTAAAGGTTTTGAAGCGAAAAGCTTCGCTATGAGGGTCGGAGCCGAGCTTTGCGTATACCGTATGCCCCGACTGAGTGACGTCATGCGCAGCGTTCGACGCAGTCGTGCGCTACTGCACATGTGCGCCGCCTTCTCTTCACCGCTACTACTTCGTGCGCTCCTCTCCTGCCTACCGTTTGACATTTCGTAGCAGCCGCGTGTTGCCCGCGTCGCAGCCGGCCACCCTCCTCTCCGCATTCCTGCAGACAGTTTTAACCGCGCCGATTTCCGTCTCCTCCTCCGCCTCCGTACAGGCAGTGTGAGGACGGCCGAACGCCCCCACCGTTATCGTGGTGCTCGCAGTGCATTGTGCGCGAACTGCGACAGCCATGACGTCAAACAAAGCATAACTGAAGCTTTTCGCTTGTATATCCAGGCTTAACCACAGCTAAGCCACTGTCTATTTTTTTCTGCTTAATATGAAACAAAGGCGTTTCTGATTACATTATGGGATTATTGTAGGATGTGTTTTTTACACTGAGGCTGCTTCCGCGCTCTCAGTAATGATTACTGGGAGAGTTCTCGGTTCACTTGTAGGATACTGAACCCCCGCGAGGTTCATCTTATCAGCAGCAAGGTCTATTTATAGTGACGAGCGCCCCACGGCTTCCAGCTGGTGATTACAGATCTCAACCGATGATTAGAGAAACTTCTCCGGGAGTCGGCAGTGCGGTTAACCACAAAACAATAATTATGCTACAAAAACTCATGGTAGTAATTCGAATAGCGCAAATCGTTCCGCACGAGATAATATCAGTCAGAAATCCCAAAATACGATAATCCGTACAACGCCTGCAACGCCTGTAACACTAGGCCGCACCTACCACTAACACTAGGCCGACTATCATAAACTTTGCAAGCGTCCGAGGAAGGGCGCGTTTGCCCGTTAGCCACGATGCCACACCAGAGGCGAGGTCATCAGCCCGAGACGCGTAGGGCAGGGCACAGCGAGCGCAGGGCAAATATGCCCCCGAATTATTTGGCCCCAAAACAGCCAGTGTCTCAATACGTAACACCGGGATGTAAATAGGGCTCTAAGTCCATCCAGATATAAAGTAATATCCGCCCAAGTTTTAAAGACTCCATTGTATACATGATCACGCATAGCGTGTACCTAGGTGATAATGTGCGCGTACAGATTACCGCATTAGTAAAGGTTAGCCACGACATCATCATCAAAGAAAAAATTGACAGCACGATTATGAAACCTGATACAAGGAAGCTGCGATAGCACTTAGATTTACTCTCGATGATTACTTTTATGCTTTTACTTAATCTAAGCCAAGGTTCATGCACCCGACAGAATGCTTCTATAGATTGAATGCCACAGGTGGGAGGCGTTTCTGGACGGTGGAAATCTCACTCGTCAAGGCTCCAGACGCTCGATGCCGACATTTTCGCCAAGTGCCACTGGAATTGCTATCGCAGTAAAAGAAGCGGAAGTAGTATACATATGTTTCTGTAGCAGTCACATCCATGCTTTGGATTGTGGACGTGAAAATCTTCTGTGTAAGCCGCAACTTGTGGTTGAAAAGAAGCTCTGCAAAAGTCTTTCTGTCTGACACTTGTAATGTCTAGTAGCCCTCCAACCTACTTCTTTCATTTGCCCTCGCTACTACCTGGAATGCTTAGTTAGACTACTTTAGAGAGCTGGAGGCACTGAAAAACGGCCAAAACTAAATGAAGGAAATGCTAAGGAAAGCATAGATCATGATAACCAGAATCGCTAATTCGCGTATAAGTGATAAATGAAGCAGAATTGACAAGACGAAATTTTCTCCGCTGTGGTATGTCTCTAGGGGTCTTGCTACCGCTGTGGACCATCCTAACTGGACTGCCCAATGATTTTTTCGAATATATATATCAGGTGCTGCCGCGTGCAGTCAAACTCAAATGTTGAAACAATTCGTTTACCTGTGGAGAAGATCCGGAGATGCGGGAATGGGGGAAGTACAAAGGAAGACAACGGCACAAGCGCTTGAGTCGTACTCTTTCGTGTTTTTCTTGCTTCACGCTTCCTAATGAAGGCAACTTTCGTTTGGACTCCCTCAGCCAAACGCCCGCAGTAATTAAAAAAAACCGCGTACCGGGCAGTCTCCAGAGTCAACAACATGAAAGTTTTCCGTGCCAGAATAATACGCGCAGAAAGGAATTTTACACTTCTCATTTTTTCTATGCCTTTGTTCATGTATTACATCGAATAAACTTACTCAAATATTAGAATGAGGTTCTGGCTGGTTGCCGCGTATTCACAGGCTGGTATCTTTCTGCGGTGCTTGAAGGTAATTAAAGCGGAAGTCAATTATTATCACAATGGTATTGCGCATCCTACTCCAGCAATCCACGTCGGGGTCCTTAAAAACTGATTGATTTAGACCACAAAAAGCAGCCCTTTTTCTCATCATTGGACGCGTTCAAGACGTTAAGCTCAAGCTCAGGTAGCAGTGCAAAGCACTCTTCGCATGCACTTTTAAAAACTAGGGCCCCGAATCTGTGTCGTGATCACAGTTTTTTAATCTCATCAGCCATAGCATGCGCCCACAAGAAAATGTAGGGCGTTTCCTTCAATGCCCAATGAGGTGGCAGGCTCCCTGGCCCGTTGTAGAGAATACGCCTCTCTTAGAAGAAGTACCCTTCAATGGACCTAACACTGACAAGGAAGAAAGAGCCCTTTATTGGCACTAATGGGCACGCAGCCTGTTCAAAAATGTCTCCTTGGCAATTATAGCCAGTGCCGAATGAATGCTTCCTCAATCCCGGGCAGACGTTTAGGAAAAGAGGAAATATTCCTTATTTTAAACAGTGGCCGTTAACTTGTTTTGACCATAGAGTAGGCAAGACCTGCATAGGTAAGCACGTTAGGAGGTGCTCAGGATTAATATCTACTTTTGTACTGGTTTAGAAAAAATCTCCTCGTCCTGTGGCTGTTCTTAAAGTATTTGAAAACGCGAGCTTCCTCACAAACTAAGATACCTTCTGCGCAGTTCTAGCAGTTCGATGGAGAACAAAGCCATTCGATTGGTGATTAATGCCAACAATCTACAATAACTTACGTCAGCTGATCTGAAGAACCGCGTATAAACCAGTTGTTCATCAACGTGACTAAGCGCTTTCCCTGTGGCTCAATATATGGCACCTTTCTGTCCTTCTATCCTCTTTTGCAAGTGCAGCGTAGCCACTGACATATACGTCTGGTTAAGCCGTATCCAGTATCAGTATCTGTTAAGTAGTATGAATAGTCCCTCGGTAGCATGTGCCGAGTAGAATTTACCATATTTCACAGTGATCTATTTTTTTGTATTCTTTTGATCCTGAAATATTCTTCTTCATGTTGGAAGGTCAGGACTCATCAACCACGCCATTATAACAACCACGCCAATATATTTTTATAGAGACAAAACTGAAGCATGAGGATTTCAAAGCATGTTAGCTCGCAAAAGTATGCAAACTTAGTCCTCGAATTTTCATGTTCAGAATGGCACTGCGAGGAATAAGACTGTTTTCTGTGCTTGAAATTGCTGTGAAATCTTCACTCCTGTTCCACATAGTGCTTTCTGCCGTCGGCGTGTTTGTTTGGAATTTCTCGGTCGTACTACTACCGTTAGGCCCAGCCAGTGCTGTTCCTTGCGTAGGTGCCCCGAAGAAGGTTTGGTTTGCATTATGGGGTTTAACGTCCCAAAGCGACTCAGGCTATGAGAGACGCCGTAGTGAAGGGCTCCGGAAATTTAGACCACCTGGAATTCTTTAACATGCACTGAGATCGCACAGTACACGGGCCTCTGAAATTTCGCCTCCATCGAAATTCGACCGCTGCGGCCACTGTCGAACCCGCGTCTTTCGGGTCAGCAGCGGAGCACCATAACCACTGAGCCACCGCAGCGGCCCTGAAGAAGAGGTAAAAGACAAATTAGAACCGCTCGTGCGCTCGCGTTCTTTCTTCCTCCTGCGTCATTCAGTAATTCAAGCATACGTTGAGGGCTCGTAGCTTCACCAGAAGAGGCCATGTATTTTGGGTCTGCCAGGTGTCCTCAAGCTGTCCTTTTCTCGCCAAGGGGGTTGCTCGCCCGCAACTCTCTATTCCTGCGTGTTCGAGTGACGCCATCGGGCACGGAATGGGCTGCGGCCGCGGTAACTTTCTCCGCAGCGAAACCTATGCGAGGCGCACGTCTGGGCGGCCACCAGTCATCGAGCTCGGCCTCGGCATCGTTGTGTCGCTCCGACGCTGCAGCCGCGCACGTGGAGAAGAGGAGGGTGGTGACGGTCTCCGCCAGCGGGTGTCGCGTCAATGGCCACCGACCCTGCAGCATCCATCGATCGGCAAGCCTGCAGCCTGGCACAGCCCTCAGCCGTCTATCAATCGACCACCACAGTGCTTTCAAGCTGAGGACTTCTCTGGTGAGTATTGCTTATTGACGGCCTCGTCGAGAAATCGGTATTTCTTCTGATATTTTAGCGTTGTATATTTTAAAGCCTCTACAGTACTCTCAGTTGACAACAATTGTGAATGTAAGTAGCGAGAGACTGGTACTAGGTTTAGGAAATTAGTTAAATGTATTTTTCTGCAAACAGTTCTCGTCGTACTTAGGCATTTTCGCATGCGCTCAGAAGTTTTCTTGATGCGCCGTAACTGACGCTGCTTGTCTTGTGTCCTGCTTTTTTCGCTACCATTTCTAGCTCTAGTTAAATTGAGTACAGCCTCCTCTCAACAAGTTACCAGCCACCATTACTTGTATTCAGGATTTGTAACATGCAACACTTCGGGACTGAGGAACGAGCATATCACCCATGAAAAACCATTTCTTGCCAGGTATTCGAGGTCAGCGAGGCAATCAATGATGCCTTTATAAGTCTCTCTGCCTCCTTCCTAGCTTACCGACTTCCAATAGTACTACTGACATGGTTCGCTCTATACTCATAGCAAAAAATTGCAGGACCTCAGTCGCAGAGTACGATGCTTGATTAACGCTAACTAGCGGATTTTCACCCGTATAACTATCAGCACACAAGTACGGCGCCATGCGCGACAGTCAGTGATCTCGTTTTGCACAGCCACAGAAACGCCACTGAAAAGGCACAAATATCAACAGTAATCTGCAATTATTGTGCAGATTGATGGCTGAGAAGTTTACTATGCATCACGATCTGGATTAGCACATCCGGTTTGAATTCGGCTACTCCAGTTGGCGTTCGCAGAAGCGGCACAGGGGCCGTACTGCGCCCGTGGCTCAACTGACAGCTTGTGCTTATGGATATAGTGGCGTCTCTTTACTGCTTATTGGGGTGTGCAGACGGATGACACCGACGGAGCATTGCCAGGAAAAACTACAGATAGCGCTGCAAAAGAAAATGCGTGGTAAACTAATGAAGCGTTTAAAAGAGCGCCCGCAAAAACTCCGGAAAGTATCAACCTAGGGTTCATCTGTGAAGACCCCTAAGACGCATTGAAGTTAACTCCTTACGGCATCAATTTTTATTCTCGCTGAAAAAATTACCGTGAGCTCCATTTGAGATGAAAGGAGCCAAATCATACATAGTTGTAGAAAAAAAACTACGGGGTGGTGACATTTAATAGCATATCATCCTTAATACACCGCGCAGTTTGTGGCACTTTTTGTAAACACCAAGAGCTGCCTTTCAGCGGCAACAGCTAAAAAATAATTACAAAGTGTAACGACAAGAACGGCAGTTTCTTGCAAAACGAATCTTTTTTGACAGCACCAGCTATGGTAGGCCCCTAAAATGCATGACTAACAGTTGTGGTGCCTGTGGACGTACTACTCGTCGTTGGCGCAATGCGCGCTCAAAACACCATGAGTGGGGTCTCGGAACAGAGTACCACTGCTCATCTAAAATGAAAAGTTAAGCGCGAGAATACTGAAGCGCAACATACCTCACATTGGTTTCGCTTGGTAGTTGTGTCAATGAGCTATTTGACTATGCGGCCGTCAAAAGCCTGCAGTGAGGCCAACGAGGCCTTATATTTGGTTGCCCGAATGAAGGCTGCTCTTTTAGTGCTTATTCGCGCAGCTCGCTTTTTTCTGTTATACCCGTTCAGCATTGGATCGGAGTAGGGAGAGAACCTAATCTTCTGAACTCGAAAGAGTATGTAAGATCATTTCAGTTAATGGCGTTCACTTCTTGGCACTAAAATTGCAGAGCACCATACAGTGGCAGAATTACCTATAACTACATGTAGTATCATATATTATATCGGAATCTGAAGGATTATCGCCCCGCAGATGATATAATAGAAATTTCTCCTACCTAATGGAAGAAATTTGTTACCTCATGAACTTTTCATAATGGCGTTACCTCCTGTTTGAATGAAGAACAACTTTTCTGTACCTTTCGAATTTCTGAAAGGATTACGAAACGCAGCATCACTTCACATTATAAATGAAAAACAGAGAAAAAATCATCCCCCCCCCCCAAATGTTAAGTTACTATGAGCAAGGCTCCCAGACAGTACACATTGGGATGCTAAATAAGCAAACTTCCTTTGTTGCCATTCACAACTACTTAAAAAGAGCAAAATTGCACCTTATCATATATGATAGGTCATACGGCAAGGGTTAAACAGTTAAACATGAAGATGCCACTGCTATTTCCCACATTTTTAGTGATGTCACGTATCTTGCTAGTCCATGCTTTCAATACTCACCGCACACTCCCTTAGGTCGCGAACCAAAATCACTTTTGAATGCAGCACAGCCAGCGCCACCACCTCCAGTTGTATTCCCTTTGTTAAATCCCAGCCTGTGCCTCTCAAGACTCCGCTCAATGAACGCAAACATTCGCGCTGTCTACAGATAACCCTTTGGGGGGTCACTTCTTGGAGGTGAGTCGTACGCATTCGTGAGCGGTAGACTACTCATTCAAGGCAGTCAGCATTCTACAACAAGCCCTCTGAGCGCCTATCACTTCATGAACATCAGCGCCCTTCCTTAAAATTCTCCATTTCCTGAAGCCTGCCTAATATTGGGCTGGATGCCGGAGACCTCAGTCGCGATGAGCAACCGACGGGGCAGTCAGGCATACTATATTTGAGTGCACTAGCTCTTATAGTGGCCACTCCCCGCATTCAGCCGTTGTGTGTTGGTCTCTCTGTTTGAAGCCGGTATTGTAGCAGGTTACTCACCTGCCCAACAAATCGTGAGAGGCTGCTCGGGAAAAGCAAGTTGGGTCACTGCCCACCAAAGCAACCAAATCCCCACCGATGGCAGCACCTGCCATAGAAGGGAGTGGCGCATCGCTTGACCGGTGCACCGCTGCTCGAGGTGTGTTAGGAAGACTCCCACGGAATTATGATTCGAGAGAATGAGCAAATTTTTATACATAGATATTAGCCCATTATCGCTATCTGCCATCCGTGAACGCTAGATGTGAACACCAGAACCGAAGGGAAAACCGAACTGCTAGCGCACCTAGTTGGCATTTGGCCTAACTACGCAAATCGATCATCATTTTTGCTGCCTTTGTGCCAAGGCTGCAGGGCGTCATGTATGGAACTAAGAAAAGTCGGCATATTGTTCATGCGTATGAATCAGCTAGCCCTGCGTAAGCCATCGAAATATAATAGATGAGCAGGTCCAGAAAATGTTGAGGGGAACACTTAGCAATGATTTTGGACCGTAGGGGCCTCACAACCACCTCGTGGTTTCTTTCGCACACCACCTGCACTTTTTTTAAAGCTGATCCACTATAGTCCAGGTATTTGGACATCAATGCTAGGTATGCAGATATTGCAAGTGGTGTCATATAAGTGAGTGTTTCAGTACAAGTTATCTCCAAGTATGCCTGACATACGGATCAGGCTTCGCACACCAGCGCACTTGTAGCCCGATGTCCGCTCTTCCAAGGATATCCACAACCGCCACGGTGGTTCCGCGAAAAGCACCATCGGCTGCGTCTTTCACCTCCTCCACGACCACCACTTCCTGCAGACTGGCGGTGCTCCAAGGACGAGGAGGGCTCGGACGCAGAACGTGAGGTTTGGGGGACGGGTCGGTCACCGGTGCTGCTGCTCCTAGTTTCCCTCGTCCAGCCTCGTCAGTGGAAGTTCATATCCGCCTGCATGGTGTTCCTCATAAAGACGGTGAACTTAACCGTAAAGCCCGAGTCGCACTGCGGAAACACAACAATGACATGAACCAAACACGTTCGCAAGCGAGCCGTCAACAAGTTGCCGAACCAACTCGTCCTACAACTTCTTGTCACACTGCACGGATGCCAGGGAAACGAGACAGGTTGCTGGGGTGTTCCCTCGGTATGACAGCTTCCGGGAACCAGAACAATAAACAAACAGTGTTCGTGGACCCGGTTGGCGCTGTTCGCCGGCCGGGCGAATTTCCTGGCGACACCGCTCGAACCAAACCAAGCACTTTGCGGTGATTCACCGCTTTTGTGCCTTTCGTGCTTGGGAACGTCGTTTGCAAAGTGCAAAAAAGAGCGCTTCCTTTCGTGGTAATGCTGTCTGCTGCGGTACGGCGTCTTGCAAGCGGGTGCATAGAGACGGGAAGGCTGCCGTGGCCACCGTCGGCTGGCGGATGCGGCCGCCGTGGAGAAGCACGTTCAATCCCCGTCGCATTCTTGTGAGCTAGCGTGCACTTCTGACGAACGCGGTTCTGTAGGGAGCCAAAAGGAATGTCCTGTTCCAGGGACTGCCTCGGCCGCGAGCTCCAGAAGTTTCTTGACGGGTTTGTGCGCGAGAACCACCCGAGCAGGATCCGGCATACAAGCGTGCCAGTTGCTCGCGTGAACATGCCGCCGTCGTACTCGTGCCGCCAGGAAAGTGACCTGATCGGGATGATTGAAGAGAGGCGTTTCCATGGGATATAACAGACCCAAAATATCAACTATGTGATCTGAAGGAATCTGTGTTTCAAGAGATCGCTAGTTGGGACTGTATTTCACAGGTGAGCGCGAGTTAACAGTTACCTGTCCTGCTATTTTTGAACTTGAGATGAAGAAGAAAGCAGTGCTGCATTTTTTTCTTTGAGATAGCAATCAGAATAACTTTACTGGGTTCCCACTTGATTGCAAGCATGATACGTACAATTATATCTTTTTTTTTAGTACTCTCAGAGCGTGGAACTAACCCGATGAATCTGCCGAGATTGTGGCGTGATTTGTAGTGACCGGCCGGGTTGATAATGCATTGTGTAACAGCAGCGCAAAACACAAAATGTGTAGAAGTAGACACAGGGCACAGAAAGTAGACGCATGTAGTCCGTGTTTAATTCTTCTGCATGAAGTTTTCGAAAACGCCTTTCTCAGGCGCCCTTCTAAGCCAGTCGATCATCCAGCGCGGTTTCTCTGCGGTGGCGGCTGGTCGTCCGAGTCAGAATCGAGCAAGGCTGCACATCAGCCGCCGCGCACGATCATAGTTCGTCCGATATTGTGCAAAATCGCCAGTAGCTACGACAGCGCAAGGTGTCTCCAGTTTCCGCGGTTTTGCACACGCACGCAGGAGAGCGCGCGAGCAAAAAGGCAGAGAAGCGCCGGGGAACGCGATTGAGGTGGTTTTTCCGGTGTGACAGAGAGTTTCCGAACAAGCGGCGCACATGTGGCCAACACAGGCTGGCGGGAGACAGCGACACGTTTACCCTCTGTTCGTGTTGACGCGGTGTGACAGGATCGCCAACCCGACGAAAACACTGTTTTGTCGGACGGGTTGGCGGACTGCTTCCGCAGTGTGACTCGGCCTTAAGGATCATAATTGCAATGCTTCATAGCTCCTCTGCACCCGAGCTGGTTGGCGAGGCTCTACTTTTGGCGCGTGAGTACGATTGGGTCGTTATGAATTCGCAAAAATGCGCAGCTGCGCGGATCGTATGCGCTACATTGCACCCTGGATTGACCAGATCTGCCTCTTTGAAGTGATGTCACTCCGCTTGGCTGTTCCGTTTCGTATTCCTGTGCTAGGGGGTCAGCGCTCCTCAAGCTGTTTCTCACAGCTTTTACCTGCCCTCCTCGCAACTTTTTTTTTGTTGAGGAATAAAATTTGATTTCAATTTGAATTTGAATTCCCGTCGAGTGGATACAAGAATTTCAGGGGGCTGAATGGGTTGTTTTTGTTTACCTCAAAAGCGCTGCAGTGCATCTGACACAGAAAAATGTCTGGCGTACAGCGCAAGATATCAACATTTAAGTAGTACAGAGCTTTTGTCGCCCCGTTTTCTTTTCGTCCTTCAAGTGCTACGTTGTGCGCCAGCCATTATGAGGGATCCCCACAACAATTGGCTAGCGTTGTTACCCGTAATATATTTTTCAGCGCAGATGTCAATCACAGTTGAGATGTCATTTTAGGCCAAGTGAGTTTTAGGAACTGGCCGCTTGAGAAGAATAAGACTGGTATTTTCAACTCCGGGTTTCTGTAGCGCATGGTTTTCTTGCTTGTTTCCGCCCAATGGATCCTGGAACCCTGAGGTCTTCTTGGTTGTAGCTCTCTCACCAGCGCTCATCGCTTTACTTCATCGAGGCCGAATTAGAGCTTCTACCTGGTTGCTTTATTTCGTCTTACCGTACGAGGATGTCAAACCAGACCTCTACCAAATGTAACAGGGCCTTGGTCAGCGCTTAGGTCAATGGTAGCAGAGACGAAACAGTTCGTGATCGGTCAGCCTGAGCAGCCTCCCTCTCAGCGCGATGCCAACGCGGCTAGGATAATGCCACGGTCCTCTTCATGATAGTTACAATTACAACTTAAACGTTCTTGCAATTATTTTACTCTCAGCTGCAAACGCGCACAGCGCATGCTCCGGGTTGCGCCCAAGGTTCGCTACGCTGCGCCGTCGGCAAGGAGTGCCTCAACGCTTGCCCGTTCTATTTCATATTTTATGAGCATGAATGCACGAAACCGTACTCTCTGAAGAAGTTGTTTTCATTCGCCGAAGAAGCCATGTTCTCCGTCTTTATCCTTAGCTATGTCAACTATCCGTGGTACGCTAGGTATCGGTTGCTTTTTCCTCCTGAAAAAAAAAAAATGCAGCGGTCATCATGCGATCTCACTCGACAGACCTGTGTTAGTTGTATTGGTTGTATGTTCTGCATTTATGTTGAACGCCTTCTCATTGAGTCTTTGTTTTGATTTCACCGTCGCTTCTTCGTTCAACCTCTGTGTGGGCTTCTGTTGGCTTCGGGTTTCTCGAAGGTAGAAATGCTGTGGCGTGCGGTGGAAGGCAGTTTGTAGGAGGAACAATGATTTTTACCGGTGGATGCTCCGGTGGAAGCATCTTGAGCGTTCGTACGGTGCCCGGAAGGCACCCCAATCCGCTCCGCTAGAGGTTCTGCGGGTGAAGGTTTCACAGTTATAGCGATCACGGCTCTTCCGCTGGAAATGAACTACAATCGCGCCGAGTTAATATGGGCACTTAAGTTTCTGACAAAAATAACCTATAAAGTGCATAATCTAGAAAAAAAATGATCGCTGAAAAACAAGCCAAATTTTCCGGGAAAAGAACTAGGTGATGAGTGTTTATAATACCACACAATACAATGGAACATAATTTGATTCAGTGAAAGGTGCAGGTATTATCTGAGTCCACGTAAGTGCCGAGCGCTTGCAGGTGGGCGACATAGCTATTCGGTACATTTCGTGTCGCCGTAAGTCGGGATGGAGAAATGCCACTAGCATTGACTCGTTCTCCATATACACAGAGGTTAAATCAAAGATAAGACTGAGAAAGACATTATCAAGAACAATGAACTAGGATAGATGCACAACACAAAACCATAACCATTGGTGAGCGGCATATAAGCAATGGAAAGAAGTTTGAAGAGAATATGGAGCTTGTATACGGAGCAAACTCAAACACGCTGTGGGAACTTTGTCTGGCGGTGCGCAGGCGACTTGGCGTTTCTGCACCTTCCGCACGGCTCCCCGCATCCGCGGTGGCCCCGGCCCAGCAGGAGCAGCGATGCCGTTGCAACCCCCGTGCTGCCAGCCATCCTGGAGCCTCTCCATACGCACTACGACAGTTGCCATCAAGGTATTAGAGGGCCAGACGCCACGGCTGCAAACCATCGATCCCAGTGAGCATCTCTAGTGCAGGGTGCTGCATGCGATTTGCCATCAGTCTGATTAAGTCAGTCGTAGCAGGCGAAAAACTGACAGCGCTAACCTGCGTTTTTGAGGCCTCCGCTCCAGGAATGCGCGCGTCTACTTCAATGCAGTCTCCCAAGCTCCACTAGCAGAAAACAAGCTGCCGGTTTAAATTCGCATGCGCAATGCATGCGGGTGATAGGTGCACGCACATACCATTTCCCATGGGCAGCTGAAGTCTCGTGGAAGTTTAGTCACCCAGATGCGCTGGTTTTTTACCTTTTCTCTTGTACAAAAAGTGGATTATCCTCATCTAATGTCAAACGTGCCTCGAGAATCACTGAGTATTTGGCTTCATCTAATGTCAAACGTGCCTCGAAAATCACAGAGTATTTGGCTTGGCTAGTCTCCGCGTCGGCTCACCTCTGGGGTTCAGCGACGCTCAGGTTTTTCTTCCTGTGTAACAGATCGCCATGCATCTGCCCAGTACTTGGAACGTGGATGTTTTCCTCTTAATGTAAAGGTACTGCTTTCGCGTATCTGCACGAAGCTGCTAGCCAACGGCAGTCAATACAAACAAAATACCAGATTTACTCACATCATGGCGACACGAAATAACGCATCTACCTACTATCACAGTTGCGAAAAAGTTAATTTTTGCTAATAATTACCCCACGTAGGGAACACTCCCTATAAATTTTCGTTAAATTTTCGTCTTTTACTTACCATAATCTTCGTTTTCCTGCTCTCTATATAGATTAAGTGATGCAGAGAACGTATTTGGGCTCTCTGCACAATAATTCGCAGCATTTAATAAGATACCGTCCCGAGCAGAGTACTGCACGCTCCTCAAGCTTCAGGTATGCTTCATCGCCTCGCTATTTTTGAGAACTTTCTGCTGTTGAGGTGGAAGTAGCTGAGGCGCCTTTTATAGAAAGCAGTCTATGTTGCTGGGCTAGTCGGTTTCACTCATTATGGGGTCTAGAGAGCTTGCAGACGAATGGACAAATACGTTAACGACACACATTAACCTCAACATTCAATTTTATTTTTGATGTAATCTATCCGCACCTTTAATTTGGAAGAAAGGGAGGGACGCGAATTCGTACCTACTGATAAAGAAAACTGCAGGAAAATTCTATAACAACCAGTCACGAAATGATTGCCCGGAAGGCTAAGTACGCCACGAAGCAAAAAGAAATAAACTGCAACAAGAAAGCATGATAAAAACAGGACAATGCCGAGAGAACTTTCTTCTCGTCTTCACCGCGTAAGTTATCGGAAGTTGTCTTGGCCTTGGCCACGTTTTCTCGTGCTTCCCTGTCGAATTTTTTCCCCTTTTTGTTTTGTTGGCGACTTAACCTTCAGGGATATTTAAAATACCATGTCTATTTAAAAGTGGCTATTTAAAATACCGAGTATTGTCCAGAACAAAAGTACACAGCTGGACATGCCGAGGTAGAACAGAGATTAACAATTTAATGCGCATTTTCTCCAATTTGTGCCATAACCATTACAGAGTGTGTATTCATAAATATATCACTCTTACATACAAGGCGTGATGCCAACGCGTTCTCAGCAGCAAACGCTTTGTGATCACAAAGTTTGGCATTGGTGTGAGGCAGCTCTGTTGGGAAAAAAAGGGCAAGTAATGTTTCACTTCTAGCCAGCGTTCAACAACTTGTCTCACTTTTTGGCACAGCTTTTGCGGGAAAAATATGGAGGCATTCGTTGAGCTCACCGCTGTCGCTGAACGTTCAGCTTTATTCGTGGCCTTCGAGATCGTCTGTCATAGAACACGGACCAGCGGCGCAAAATGGACTAGACACTCTTTGTTGCCAAGTAGCGACATACTAAAAATTCTCAATATTTACCGCCGACAAAGGATTTTTTTAACTCGGTTTTTACTGTGGGTATAATAGCGAGCGTAATGGCAATGCTTTTTTCTCATGATTCCTTGATAACTTGTGTATTAAAGGGTTGAACGAATGACAGATTTAGTAAGTCTCATTTATACAATAAATGAACGAAGAGCGCCAGAAGTACGTTTTCCCCCAATATCTGTTCCTTTTCACCAGACTGTTATTCGTAAAAATTTCATCGCATCGAAGAGCGAATGTATATGCCAACTAAACAATGCGTTCCCTAAAGTTGAAAGAAAAAGTTGCAGTAAACCTTTATTTACTGAATATGAAACAGCGATGTTTCTGATTAAACTGTGGGGTTATTATAGGACGCATTTTTTACACTGAGGCTACTTCCGGGCTCACAGTAATATCCCCGGGAGAGTTCTAGATTTCAGCTACTTCTAAGATGTCGTTACCGCGAGGCGAAATGAGCGGAATTTTAATTTCATCCTTACCTGCCTTACGACTGCCGCGGCCATAAATGCAATCCCCGCGAGCTTCTTCACAGCAGCAAGGCGTATTGATAATGTCTGTCATCCCACAGATTCCAGGCAGCAATCTCTACCGTTCATTGGGGAAATTTCTCCTAGTTTCGGCCGTGCGGTTGACCACAAAAATATAATTGTGTTACAACCATTCATGGCAGTAACTCAAATAGCCAGAATTATGTCGAACGAGAAGGTATAGCTCAAAAATTCTGAAATACACTTTCCAGAGACCAAGGTTTAAAACGCCAGTAACCCTTTACACAGCCTTACAACGTGTTTGGACTCATCCAGACGCCCGTCTTTCTTTTTTCTACGCAGAACGCACAAGGTCCGTCTTTTCGTGGCTCTGGACGTTCCCTTGACACGACCGGTGGTATTGTTCGAACGACTTCGTTGGAGAAATTTTTATTATCAGGAAAAACCGCGCGCTTCAAGCGCTACCGCCTGTGAATAAAATATAATTAGGACGCAGCTGGCTCTACTCTAGCCTTTGAGATGCGACTTAGCAGCATTTCTGCATGTGAAGAAAAGTTGGCGGTGTCAATTCAGGTCCTCGGCGGCCCCATTCTGATGAGGTCGAAATGTAAAAACAACCGTGTGCGGGGCGATATCAGAATTTCAGGTGGTCGAAGTTAATCTTAAGCCCTCCGCAACAGCGTGTCTCTCACTATCGCATGCAGATATATACGATGCGGGCTTGCACTGCGCAATACAAAAGCTTGCACCCTTAAAGGCGTAATACTAATGACTGCACCCTTTTCACACTCTCATTTTTTCCTCTTTTTAACAAAGGGTGCGGTCTCATGGGGATATACTTTGGTGTGGGAGGGGATATAGAAAAATTCCCTTATGTGCTGCGCACATTACAATGCGAACAGATGTGTCCTACTCGCTCTACTCAAAAGCGCAGTATCGAATCATGGTTCAATTCAGGTGATCCTTTACCCACGTGGAAACCAGTCATACCGGAGACGAGCTTTCCGTCTTCTAAGTTTGCTTCAAGATACTGATCTATATTCGACATGGCGACAGCACCAGTTGAAGACCATTGTGCGTGTTTGTGTGCGTGGCGGCGTAGCTCTGTTAGGTAAAACGTCTTTGCACAAGCATTTGCATTAATCTGACATTTAAGTGTCGCTACGGTGTAACCATTATCTGCACAATATTTGCGAAGTTAATCCTATTAGTAGCGTGGAAAAACCTCGACTCGTTGTGCTGCACATAATTCCGTGCACCATTGCGGAGTGTGCTAGCGACAATGCGATGACTCGCCACTTTCACCGAGCACAGGAATTTTGTGCAAAAGGGCGTTTCTAAACATGACCTCAGTCAAAATTGCTAGGTCGTATTCGAAAATTGAAGCCCATCACCCTGCCCTCAGCAGCACAGCCTCATCTGCCACTGACCCACCACGTCGTCTCAACAGTTGCTTCCCCCATTTTGAGCTGTATGAAATGTTTATTAGCAAGATTTGTTTGAGCACCGCAGTACTGTGCAGCAATTGCACTAAAGCGAATCCAGCGTTTCTGAAGCAGGCACACATGATCGCAACCAGCTCTGCTTCGTATGATGTTGCAAGGCCTTCAGACACGATTAGTTTTCAAAGGTTACGCTCAGAGAAAATAGTTGTGCACTAACCCAGTGCGGGCTAGGCGCATTCATTTTTAAGCTTCCGCTGCTCCTTTCTCTTCTATACAGGGCAGTCCAGGGACACGGAGAAAGCCGGCGCCGTGTCTCATACGCTCTTTTAAAAAAATTGTCAGCATAGTAGAATTTAATACACGAGACAATTAATGCGTCAATGAATGGCATTTACTGTAAAAAGTTAATGGGCAACATTTAGCCACCTTTGGAGATTTTAGAAAGGTGGTAGTGGCATGTTGAGTAGTGTTCACCGTGTATTTCGAACACGGTGAACACTACTCATGCTCATGGACGTGCACTCATGGACATGCACAGCCGACCAGTTTCTGAACAGTATCGCGGCAGCACGGAATAAACTCGCGGACAATGCAAACTGACCAAGAGGAGATGCGAAATTGGTGATAAAAAGCCTGCACATTGCGGGTACTCACGTCGTCTCCCCAATTTTGTCACTTCCCTTCGTCATAGGACGCTATACAACCGTTCTTCCGACGCTTTTGTATCCACCATGCTCACGTTGTACTGTTAAAAAATTGTCAGGGTGTACGTACATAAGTTCCAGTGATTGTCAGCTATCTAGTGAACTTATCAAGAAATGAGCATAAAAATTATTTTGACAAAATAAAAATCAGCCAACGAGCTGTGAAATATATCTTATGAAGAGTCTCGATGCGTCATAGCTGCATAATGACATTCCGGCGGCCATGAGCCATCACTACGTACTTGGAATGGGTGGGTTTTACTTGAAGCTTTTACTTTGAAGGTTTTACTTCAAAGATTCGTTTTACTATAAGCTTTCAAGAAAAAGGAACGCAAAAAAAGGTGGCCTCCAGGTGTCTGGATTGCCCTGGCTGATTTCCCTTGCAGCTTCTGTATTCCGTTCCCGGAAGGAGCCCCTCTTATTGATCTCCGGGAGACAAGTTTCCGAACGCCACGAAGATCACGTGGCTCAGACTCTCGTTGCCGTCAGCAAGCTTCGCTAAAGGAGGAACCTTGACCACCCATTGTCCTGACAGCCGAACTATCATGACTCTCATAAAGATGACAAGCGTTCGATGAAGGGCGCGGTTCTCTGTTAACCACAATACCACGTCTGAGGCGAGATCGTCTTTTCTGTGTAAGGTATCAGTCAGCGGCGTTCGGAAGCACAAGTGATAGGCGCATGCTGTATATACAGACTGTTGCGGAAATAAACGCAAGAAGTAGAATACTACTCTCAGCTAAACGGGTGAACTTTTCGAGCTCAAATTGAGCACAGAAATCGCACTTTGTCGGCAAAGTTGTTTCATGCCACAGGCGTCTGGGTTACTTGCCCAAATCGATCGAAAAAAGTCGCATACTCGCACCATGTGCGGCGACGATGCAGGAAATCGGGCCGTTCTGTCAGCGACCGCACCGGTGGCGCGAGCTCGTTTGTTGGCCATGAAGATTCGGCAAAGGAGGAGTGTTTTGTGGGAGGTTTGAGCACGATCTTTTAACTTGTTTTTTAGTGGTCACACAAAACTTAGTTTGACCAAAACTGCGCTAGATTTGAAAACTTTCCATTGCCTATCGCAATACGACTTTTAGAGCTTCGAGTGTCGTCTGCTTTCGTCTGTTTATTTATTTATTTATTTATTTATTTATTTATTTATTTATTTGAAATACCTTACAGGCCCATTGGGCATTGTGTAAGGGGGGCGAAAAAAAAATATAATACAGTGCATTAAAACCAGAGGAAACAAAAGGGAACATATGACCATGATAAAAAAGAAATAAATCTATACAGTGCATTAATAACCTAAGGAAACAAAAGAGAAACATACAGTCATGATAAACAATATATCAACAAATTAGTGGAGAAGAAGAAACAACGCGGAAATAACAACAGTAAAAGATAAAAAGAATACGCGACACAAAATAAATCACTACAATAAAGTATAATGTGCTCACCGAACGCGGGAACAAAATAGCGCGATTAAGGCAAACACGGAAACAATGCAGGCAAACATAAGTAAGAAAACATCCGAATGGCACGAGTGTAGCAGCAAAGGAAATAACAAAAAAAAATAATAGACTTGAACGTAGGTGTGCTAAATGACGGTTTCAGTGAAATATGTGATGAGTTGAGAATGGAAAGATTCTAGATTAGACGCGGAAGCGATGTTGTCTGGCAGATCATTCCATAATCTGATGGCTCGTGATAGTGCAGATGAATTGAAAGCCAATGTGTCACCATATATTCTTGCAAAACTAAACTGATTATATAATCTTTTCGACGTGCGGGATGAGACATCGAGTTGAAATGAAGTAGTTCCATTGAAGTGCGCATATTTGTGAAATAGTGTTAGGAGAGCGATGTCACGGCGCGTGCTTAATGATTGATAAAATGATTCGATACCACTACGGTCTGATGTCGTACACTGTCGTAGAATCAGTGCTATGAGCGTTTTGACACCCTCCTGAAATGATTTCTCTACTATGGTGCCTGTGTGGATACCACTTGGTTCTCCTTTATATGTACGGGGAAGGGCATTGCGCAGCGTCGGCGCGTTAGTTTTCACTAGGCAGGATTTTTGTGGCCTTGATAAGGACCGTTTCTCAACATGTTTTCGAGATTCTGCGCCGCTCAGCCTTCAACGTGGCCGCCGTTGGCTTGAATGCACACCTACAGGCAGTTTTCATAACTTCTGAAAACGTTTTCCCACATTTTATCAGTGATCTGCTCAAACGCGTGCTCAAAGCGGGTTGAACGCAGCAATGCTTGTCAATGTGCCGGCGCTGTACATAAGTGATTTTGCGAAGCCCCATACAAAAAACCGCATTGGGTGAAATCAGGAGACATCGGAGGCCAGGGCATGTTTGCTGACCCGCAGCCCATGCGCTTGAAGTGGAAATTTGCGTACAAAAAACGCTGAACCTTTGAGGCGTGGTGTGCTGGGACACCGTCGTGCTGAAAATACAGATCTCTTGCTGCATGTGATTCTGGTTCAGTTCAGGCAGAACCTCATTTTTCAGCAGCAACAGGTACGAGTTGGCAGTGACAGTATCACTGAAAAAAAAATTGTTCCAAAGACCCTTCCAAAAACCAGGGAGTTCCCGGGGCCACTGTCGCATGTTTTGTCGGTTCACTGCGCTGTCGAGAAGGAAAACAACTTCATCAATGAAGAAAATAAACTGCAAACGTAATGGCTCTGCAGCAGTTATTGCTGTTCTGCATCATAGAACTTTATTCGTTGCGCCAGGCCATAGGCGGTAAGTTCGTGGAGCACGCGAGCCTTGCAAGGACGCAGCCCGCTCTTCCTGATGTGTCGGCTCACCGTTGACGCTGCCGAATAGCAAACCTGTGCGTCGGCAGGAAAGCCGTGGGTTGTAGTCGAAAGCGCCGTCAATTGCTTCAGAAATAAAACTCCGGTAGCTCCCATCATCTCATCTATTCGGTCTCGCGACAGTTCCAGCTGACAGAAAGTTGGTGACCCACCTTTTGAGAGATGTGCGATGCGGAGGTCGGAGTTGAAACATAGCATGGATCTTCTTCCGCATGGAGCGCATTTAATTAGATGCGCACATCGAAGGCACGGCCATGCCCTTCTCTTTTTCAGTGTTCGATCTCAATTCTCGGTGGTAAGTTTCCGTCTTTTAGAAAAGGAGGCCGGGCTGAAATCACAGACTAAAAAGCTGTAGTCGGTAGCGAACAGACTAAAGGAGACGACGCTTGAAAATAATTATTGCGATGGGGAAACGAAAATCTTCTAGTTTAGCGTTGTTCTGGCCAAAGCAAGTTTTCTGAGACCAATTAAAAAGCATTTGAAATAGCGTCTCTAAACCTCTTCAAAGACCCTCTCAGGTAAAAGCGAGGCGACCAGCAGCACTGGCACGGAGAAGTGGCTGTCCGAAGAGTGCCCAGAGATTTGCTATAGCTTTTCGTCGTCGCAAATATTCAACGCAGATGAGACATCCTTGTTTTGGCAAATGTTGCCAAATAAGACTCTGCACTTGAAGGGCAGTGCATGCCATGGTGGAAAAACCAGCAAAGTGCGCGTCTCGATTTTCCTCGCTGCAAATATGGATGGGTCATGCAAACTGCGGCCAGTGGTTATCGGGAAAAACATGTCACCAGGCTGTTTCAAAAACACGAAAGGCCTCCCGGTTCGGTACGCATTTAATAAGAAGGCTGGGATGACACGCGATGTATTACCGACAGGCTCCGAATGGGGGATGCTTCAATATCTTACCGCAAGGTTTTCTTCTCGACAACTGTAGGTCTGTTCGATTCGCTTGTACTCCCTGCACCAGTTCTGTAAAGTTCCGCCGCGGTGCCGCAAGCGTGCTGCGCCAGTTCCTGCAGTTCGGGTGCAGCTTGGCACTCTCTGCTTCCAAAACTAATGGTCGAGTGCACGTCTGGTCGTCTGCTAGCCTAGGCATTGCCACCAAATTGCAGCCAGTAGCGTGGCGCCCGCATATCAACGGTTGCCAACATCCCGAACCACGTGAAGAATTTTCAAACAACACATCGCAGCGAGGTGTCGCCATGCATCAGCCTCGATGCAACCTCGCGACAGCAAAGCGAAACGAGGGTGTGTTCTTTTACTGAACACGACTGAGGTGTGCGCGCGCCGACTTTTGCTTGCAGCGGTTGCTGCAACAACATGCATAATGCTGCACGCACGTCTGTACTCCTTAGTTAACATAACCGGCTTCAAGTACTATTATAACTTTATTAGTCCAGAGGAAAGGCGCCGGTGACGGGCCCGTCGAGAGCACAGTGGTCGAGACATGCAAGGTAGGCGCCAGCGAGGGCCGCCATCCCCACTTCAGTCGCCACCTTCCTCGGGTGGCCAATCACCTTCGATCAGTCGGGCGGTGTGGGGCAGTGTTCTCATCGACGAGTGGAAAAAAATTAGGAAGTGGCTTAGCTCTGGTTAAGCCTGGATATACAAGCGAAAAGCTTCAGTTATGCTTGGTTTGACAGCCGTCCACGCACTGCCTGTACGGAGGCGGAGGAGCAGACGGAAATCGGCGCGGTTAAAACTGCCCGCAGGAATGCGGACAGGAGGGTTGCCGGCTGCGACGCGGGCAACACCATCACCACCTAGACTAAGAACTTGTCTAGGTGGTGTTGGCAACACGCGGCTGCAACGAAAGGGCAAACGATGGGCGAGGAGGCGAAACTTGCAGTTGTCGCTCTAGCGAGGAGGTGACGCACATGCGCAGTAGCGCGCGGCTGCGCCGAAAGGTCAGGCGACGGAGTCGGCGGCGGCGACGACTCTGGCTGCGGCGAGGAGCGACCATCTACGCGGCGCATGACGTTACTCGGTTTCGCGCATGCGCATAACTCACCAGTTCGGCTCACGCGAAGCTAGGCTCTGACCCGCGTAGTAAAGCTTTTCGCTTCAAAATTTGAGCATCTCCGCCGTTTATCGCAAAGCGAAAGCCATCGTCGCGCCAGCCGTCGTCTGCTTCCATGGCGGCTACAGCTGCACCATTTCGGCACCGACCACTGAGGAGGAGCCCAGTGTTCCTGAACTTACCTGAACTACACCTGCACAACGTCTGCACTTTATTAAACGAATGACGTCGTACAGACGGAGTCATCTTGCACCGCTGAAACGAATGCAGAAGTGCAGCATCGCGAGAACCAGTTCACGTGGTGCAGGCGGACTGAGCAGTGGCCCCTGTACTGAGTGGCAGTCGATCTTCTGTGTCAGCCTCGTGGGCACTCGTGGCAATTCTTCAGGCTTTGGGCGCCGTGGGTGCGCATGACTACATTCATTACGAAGACGACAAGCGTTGTGCGATTGTCTATTGAATATGTACGAGGCATTCAATGTAGGGCTCATGGTGACCACTCGTCAACATTCTATTATGTTAATTGCACTGAAGAGGACGGATCATCCGATTATTATCGAGCCCGCATATTGCTGCTTGGAGGTAAGTTCGAACTGTTATTATTCTGAGCCTGCGGTACCTATCATTCTTCGCGAATTAAGCAACCATTGTCCTTTTATTAATGAAGAGCAACAAAAGGACAATGGTTGCTTAATTACTGTAATACACTCCATTCTATGAACGTTGCTTGATCGCTCAGTGTGAGTCGCAGATACCGCGGTATGAACGCATGAGACGTAAGTCATTAAATCTTCCCACAAAGAAGCTCTTAAGGCATTTTTTTTCTGTGGTGAGCCACGAATTAAACCCAGCGAAAAGCTATCCTTGTCAGTGGGAGAACACATGTCTTGTAGATTGTCGACCACGTGTCAAGTTGGAGGCTAGCTTGCGACAGGGGTCCGGACCAATGACATATGCACCTGCAATTCCATACTTTCTAAGACTACATTTTCTCTTAAGGTGCAGGTGAGGTGTCCACCGAGATGTCGAGATGTGAAGTTGGAGGCTAGCTTGTGACAGGGGTACGGACTTATGCACCTTCAGTTGCATACTTTAAGGGGCGGTTGAGGTTATCACCGAGATGTCGAAATTTGAGAGCTATTGTGCCCTTTCCTCTCCTCAAAAACCCTTCCTTTCCTCAAAACAGATACTTTAGCAATTATCCACGCAAGCAGACTTAAGTGCCCTCGGAATCATTGTCCCAACAATACCTTAAGGTTATCCGCGTTCATCAGTACGAATGCTCGGCAAGGACCGGGCAAAGCGATTTGCGCTCTCTCCGCTGAATGCAGGTGTATATGGCCGCTGAATCCAGGCGTATATGAAGTACGCCAGAAGTAAAACGGAACTTGAAAGGCCACCTGTTGAAAAATAAGCGAGAGGCTATAGTCTGCTATGGCCAACCTCACGAACAGATGGCCTCCAGAAGCCCCAGCTATTCGGGACGCACGGTTGGAGCAACAGTAGCCCCTTATCATTCTCATCCCGTCTGCACTTCAGGAGCCTAATAGCTAGGAACAGAGGTACAGAGCCAAATGTCTCTGTCAGAAGGCAGTGCATCTATTTTGGCTCCTTGCGTCTTGGCTTACTGTTGAGCACTTCAAACTCTAGGCTTATTAGAGTGGAAGTTCTACTGCTCCCGTTCTTCAAGGTCGTGTAGATGATGAAAATGGCAGTGGAGCACAAGATAAAAATAATACACAAAATAAAAATGAAAAGAAAAATAATGAAAACAAAAATGAAAAAATGCAAAAACTGCAAAAACAACAAATGAAAATAAAACCCAGAGATTAAGAATAACACAAAAAACATCATAAGTAAAAGGAAAGAATTGCCGAAAGAGATGTGTAAAGAATTGCATAAACCAACAAAGTCAGAACGATTTCCAGAAAGAATTACAGAAAAGCAGCTTTCGCTCTGCATTAAGGTACAGCAGAATTGCGTCGAACCTGATTCAATTTTTTAATTTTGCGTCTATAAGTGGACCGCAAGTTGAAGATGAGTACATTGTCTTTCGATACGTTTCGGTGCGTAAGACAAGTGATATGTACGCTTCCAAAATTGCGAGTAACGTCGATTGCATTAGTATGCCTCGTGGCTGCTGCATTATTGCGCAAAGTGAACAACATACTCAGTTCCATTCTGTCCTCATACCTATACTGGTCGCAGGTACAGAGAGCATTTACAAGCAAAGGCGGGATGTTTTGTGCGTGTTGGTTTTGAAGGCCTTCAAAGCGGTACCGCGGTGGAAGTGGTGCAGCTTGCAGGCATCTCTCTCAGCTGTGACCAGCTCCTCAGGTACACGCTGTATCTTTGTGGCGAGACTGTAAGGCGACAAGGCAGAGTTGAAACTGCATGATGTTTTATGGGAAGAGATTGATGCTAAGCGAATTGATGCTAAGCAAAGTAAAATCAGTCGTCGCGTAAGCCATAGGCACTTTTCTTCCTTCTGTGCAGGGCGCAGGAGGAGCATCATCTGGTCACCGTGGCTGCTGCTGATAGACCCTGAGCTGGGAATGGCGCCTTCTCTGGTGCGTTTGATTTGTTGCTTTGAGAAGTTTTCAGTACCGATGCGCTGACGACGAGTAAACTGTGGTAACCTTTGTAAAACTTTTCACCAGTGTGCGATGAGATAATGATCTTCACAAGAGAATCGTCAGAATTTCTTCCTTGTTTTTCACGATGTTTTTAAATGCAAGAAATTTTTCAAATGCAAATTGGCCACCGTGTTTCTCGTTTGTACGCGATGTGCTATTTTTTTCTGAGTTCGCAATGGGTATCATTGCAAACAGTAAGAAATAAATTCTTGAACTAAGGTGGGTGGTTTCTTCGTTTCAAACTGGTTTGCCCCAAAAAAACTGGTTCATTTCGGGTCTAAGCGTTCCTGCCCCAGCTGCAGTTCGAACGCAAAGCAGCCGTTTATATAAACCCATCAGGAGAGAGCGAAAGTACCCATTTGGGGTACTGTAGTGTGCAATAATTACTGAGAGCGCAGCAAAAAGATATGAGAGCAAAGAAAAAATTCTACATTCAAAGATTGTAACTCATAGTCTGTCAATCGGGAATTTACCGATCTACTGACCAGGCCACCAATGTATACGCTCCGGAACAGGAAAGAATAGCGTTATATACGAAGCACATATCGTGTTCTAGTATGCTCCGCGCACGTTTTTAAAAAATATTTTTCTTTAGAGCAAAGCATGATGCTTTTGTACCATGCGCTTCTGGAACAAGCTGGGGAAAGCCTTAACCATAAATTCAACGGGTGCGATCGGGATTATAGCACTGAAGACAGTCGAACAGTGTGCTAGGCGTTCACTGCAACGAACCGAGAATTCAGTTTTTTTTCTGCACTTAGTTTACAATCTTTATATGCATTAATTAGCTGCTGGACAGTATGCGCTGTGTGCATTATCCAAAATGCAGGAAGCAGTAAATATTATGCCCGTAACACATTCACGAATTATTGCTGCAATTTCCTCATTTCAGAACATAACTGGCAGCAAAAATAACGTTTGCTACCTGGCGGGCTTGGTCGTTGAGTGCATGTTGGCCCTTCAAGGTGTGGCTGGTCAGCTGTGCCACCCAGTGCTCATACAATGGGTCGGCCATTTTAAGGTGTTCTGGTTTGTCCCCATACTACCACTAAACGTGGAGTGTTTGGCAGGAGTTACATCAGGGGCAGGTGGGCCTGTGCTGCACATTCAGCTGCACGAATAAATGTTTGCGAATGATGGTTTGGTTATGGGGGTTTACGTCCCAAAGCGACCCAGGCTATGAGGGACGCCTTAGTGAAGAGTTTCGGAAATTTCTACCACCTGGGGTTGCACTCACGTGCACTCACATCGCACAGTAGACGGGCCTCTAGAATTTCGCCTGCATCGAAATTCGACCGCCGCGGCTGGGATCGAACCCGCGTCTTTGGGGTCAGCAACCGAGTGCCATAACAACTGGGCCACCGCGGCGGCAAGGTTTGGGAATGATCTTGAATTAATCTGAATGCCTTAGCTTCTTCGGAGCTCAGCCTTATGTGGGATGGGGGCACGGTGGTGGAGGTATATTCTTCGGCCCAGTCTCAAAGGCTCTAGTCTGTCGCTGTAGGTAGGCAGGAGGGGTTTGAGATGGCGTGATGGTTGGTCCGCTCGGTTAGTTAGAGGTCCCGCTAAATCATGAACCGCGTCGGACTCCTCTAGTCCTTCGTGTCCTGGTGTACATACAATCTGGTGGTGATCGGGGCCGTTACTTAGTTAAGTGTGGTGTCGTATCTTTTTGGAGCGCATGAGCGACACTGACGGCATTTTTAACCGTAATAAGCTACCCTCCACGTGAAAACATGCAAAATCATCCCGAACAGAAGTCATGCTCTGTGTTAGATTAGAAACATCAACCCCACACTGTCAAGACGTGTAACGAAAAAAGAAGAGAAAGGAAAATAAAAGCAAAAGTTAAACGTTCGCAAAGTTGGCCAGCACCTTGTAGCGCCGAAGTTGGCCTAAGGTGCGGAGAGAAGGCTGGAAACGTGTGTGGCGCAAGCAGCCGCAAATGGCGTTCGTATCGGATCGCTCGTTTTCATTTGGCCGAATTTTGGGAGAAGCCTTTAACCGAGAATACTCAGTTGGAGCTTTATCGGCGTTCGCTTCTGTGCCTTGCGGAAAAAGAGGCAATGGAATTTGTCGCAAACTTTGGAGACCATCAGTGTGTGTGTTCGCTGAGACTGGCGCAGTGGTGATTTTGTGAAAGTTGTCGAAAGCAGTGTGAAAGCGGTGTTCGTTTTGAAACGAATGCTTTACAAGCCAAGCGGTGCCGACTTCGCTGTGTCTGCACAAATTATCTTGAACAGGAGGAGCGCAGCTGCGTAAGTAATCACGTGATGTGCCACGTGACTCTCAGCAGCGGCAGCCGCGCGCTCCACCGTCGCCGCGGCCGCTGCGCTCTCTGTCCAGTGTGCGACTATGCGCCAAGAATGCGAGCCGGACCCCACGCCCTCGACAGTGGGTACTCGCCGACGCGCGGCCGAGTCTGATAATCTGGTCGAAGTTCGCAACCGTGCGAGGGATTTAGCAATATATACACAGCGTAAACGCGCTAAAGGGGCAGTCGGAACCGATAAAGTGCGGGAGCTTCGAGAGGAAAAAAAATGCGCATAACTGGTCCCCTGGCAAAGTGGATACCTCAGTCGTGCTGTACGATATGTGGCGTCAGTGACAGATGTGCGCTGCATGCGTTGGCAGTGAAAATGCGGTAGAAACGCGGCCCTGAATCTATAGGCTATCGGCGTTCATTCTGTTGGTTGCCGTTGGCGTTGGCGGATGTGAGAGAGAGATGTGGGCTGCATGCGTTAGGACTGACAGCGTTTTTGCAGACACGCGACACTGCTGCAATAGGTTACAGCTTGACTTCATGCTGGTTATGCAAGCACAACTTTCACTTGCATAACTAACCAAGGTTGGCTGAGGTAAGCCGCTGCCATTCCTTTTAGCTGCTTTACATTGCTTTTCGTTATGTCTGTAATTGGCGACATATGAAAAAGGCGAGAGGATTGCCGCCTGTCTGGGAAAGAATTTGGCGCAATTTTAACGGTATGTGGGGGGGGGGGGGGGGGGGCAGAGAGCTAGAGGGGGGAAGGGGTGTTTAGCTGCGGCTGCACGAGGCGGTCGGATCGGGTCGAGCGCCTCAGCCTTCGGAGGCTAGAGATGGGCGACAGAGAAACTTCTTGGGGCTGATTCCGGCCATGTTTCAGCCTGAGCCCTTCAACAGTTTGTGTTATATATTTTGACATTGTCAGTTTTTATGGAAGCGCAGCCCTAAATGCAACCTTTTCTACCTCTATTACAAGGATATCAACTGCTCATGTTAAAAAAAAAGAAATTCGAATATAATTTCAGGTGGCTTTTCAGTGCAAATGAATATCAGGTTTATCACCGAAAAAAAAACGCAAATTTTTTAACGAGAACGCATATTCGCCGAAAAAAAAAATCCTAAACTCACGTTCTGATGTAAACGTCAACTTAAGTCTACCGAATTAAAAAAAAATAAACCCAAGAAGAGCAGTCCCTAATTTCAGACAGCCGGGTGCTACTTGCCTGGGGTCAAAAAGTTTTGCGATTTGGCTTTGGTTAAATATTGCAGCAGTTCGAAGGCCAGTAGCTTCTCTTTCTCATGAATGCGCGCTCCTCAAGTCAGTTCCTCCCACGATGCAGGCTAGATTTGAGAGTGTGCTTACCAGACTCCACAATGCAATGTTCAAGGCCAATATTCCGGGCAATGCAATGTTACCAGCACCTTTGACTGCGTCGCTTTCACAAATGTCAAGGTAAGATTACCAAAAACAGGACGTTAGCAATAGCAGGTCGTAGCTAGACCAGTGGTGGTGTCGGCATCCACACGGCTCCGCGGAACCTGTTCACTCGCAACTACAAAATACCCACGGTATTTTTGGCGCCATATCAGCTGGCCAAACTGCGCATGCACCAAGATCAAAGGCAGAAGTCTTGGAATTGCTGGTTGCAGCAAAGATCACACGCAGCTGTTTCTCAAGCGAAACGCGGCTGTGGTGTAAGCGATCTCGCTTTTCGTTCGACAAACAGTATATCGACACAACTGGCCGCTGCACTGACGACCGCGACAGGGAGCATCAGGGTTAGCTAAAGAGCGCAGCGATAATATATGTGGCCACCTTGTTTCTGCCGCCGCCAGCCTCGACTTGCGGGGATCGAAATCCTTTCCAAAGAAAATTTACGGTGCTGGTTTAGGGGGTTTAGCGTCTAAAAGCGACTAGGATATGAGAATGCCGTAATGGAGGGCTCTGGACAATTTCGGCAACCGGGTTCATAAACGTGCACTGTCATCGCACAGAACACGTGATTCTTCTATTCCGCCCCCATCCAATTGCGGCAGCCGCGGCCGGGATGCAATTCGCGTTTTTCTGTCCTGCAGGCGAGCACCATAATCACTGAGCCACGGCGGCATCGCTCCTTCCGAAACCAAAGATAGGTTCAATGGGGACATGTGACCGGGAATGTTTTATCGTGGCTATCCAGACAGTTCGTGCACTGGCACCACCCCAGTTTCCGTGTTTGCCGATGGGGCAAAGCTGTTTGCGTGTGCACGATTGAGAACAATTTTTCTTCCCGCTCACCCTTCTATTTCTCTCCGGAACACTCTTTTTGCCTGGCGCTTGCACGGGTTTAAAATGTCCGCTACCTTGTATGCAGCCCCTCAGGCCCTTTTCTCAAGATCCACACTCTTAAAGGCTCTTTTCCGGCAAGCTGGATGCAGACAACAATCGCTTATGAATCTATCCAGCCCGACCGTTTCTTTGCACTTTCTCAACAGATTAAACGTAATTGTTTTCGCTGAACAGGTTTATCATATGCTCGCAATCGCGCCTTCCAGAGCTCTTCGCTGCGCTCCTTTAGTCACAGCTCTGTGCTGTGTGCGTCCTCTTCTGTTGCTGTGTTGCTTTTCGCTAAGCTGTTCTTTCACCATGCTTTTTTTCGGCCCGTTGTTGTGATTTGTGCCGTTTCTCCTTGAGGAGTTATATGCATTTTTCCTGCGCTGAAGCGTCACTGATGCAGGTGTTTCGACGCGTCCTGTTCTGCCATGCGCTGTTTTTTCGTGCCCACGTGCGGTCGACTGCGCGTAGAGGTTTGTTTCTTTATAGCTGTGCGTTCTGTAATACCGGGTGTTTCAGCTAACACTTTCAGGAGTTGCTGGAAAAATAAGCGGGGGTTCGAGAAAGACACAATTTTTCCGGAAACGAAGTGCCAGTCGCGGAGGACGTCAACTGCCGTAAAAAAAATATTACTATTTGGGTAGCCACTTAACTGAATCCCAGTACTGAAACTTTTATTTAGTGCATTTTGGTGGTTAGTGCACAAGGCGAGTTTTAAGCAGTGGGAAAGATCACGTATTAGTTTTTGAAATGAAGAAAAAGCCTTTCTCTAATGCCTTTCAACGAGACGAAATTCACTGTTTTTTTTCTGCACCAAACCGGTACAGAACAAGTAAAGGTGCGCAGGAAGCTCGGTACGAGCGCAACATGGCCTGCTGTCGCGTTGAAGTGTCTACGGCGCCAGATTGGAATTGCCTATACTCTGTATTGTACGGCAGCGCCAACGGGCTAGAAACCGAACGCCTTAATAGACGCCTCTAATCTCTCCCTCATCCGTCCTTCTCCTCCGAAGACTCCGTCCTCCTACGGCGTCTTCAGCAAAAATGTGGTAGCATTTAGGCTGCTTGCTATGGTTCCTGCTGTGGTTGTCTCTGATGTTCTGGTGGGCGATTTTTCCTCCAAAATTCAGGGGTCACTTTGACTGTCTAAAGTGCGTAGGGGCGAAAGCATTTTCCGCACCACTTTGACTCCCTCTGTGGCACTGGTGACGTCAATACTGGATGACGTCACACATAATTAATGATTAATTACTAAGTAATGACAAATTGCTACTAAACGGCTAATTACTGGTTAATTACTAAATACTAAATAACTGTTAATTAATGACGCATAAGCTTCGCCTTTAGGAGTGGAACGCGTCACCGTGTTGTAGAGCTGCCAGGGAGACCACGGAACGCCACCACCCGTTCGGCGCGATGCCTTGCCCTTTGAACGCAACGCTTTTTGAGGAGAGGAAATGGCGCAGTAATTGTCTGTCATCTCGGTGGACAGGACGGGAGGAAATGGGAGTGAAAGAAGAAACAGGGGCCGTAATGAAGAAAATGAAAATTGTATTTGAGGAAAGGAAATTACGCAGTAACTGTCTCACATATCTCGAGACACCCGTCATCCGTTTGTAGAGGAAGGGAGGAAGTGGGACTGAAAGAAGAAAGAGAAAGAGGGGCCGTAATGAAGAAAATGAAAATTGTATTTGAGGAAAGGAAATTACGCAGTAACTGTCTGACGTATCTAGGTGGACACCCGTCAAAAGCGTGACACTTCTGCTGACAAGCTTCTGCTGAGAGCCTTCTGTCAACAACGATCAGGCATTAACAGCTTTCGCCTTAGTACCTATCCCAATCTACACTACTTACATTACCTACACCCAAGAATTTACGAAGGCAAATGCTCATGATGCAGCGACACCTCAACCCTAACACATATCATATGGACATATGCCCCAAAACCCCATCATCTAAAGCCGCGTAATGCGGCCCCGGAGCTGTGGGAGATGAAGCTGACCAGCGCACGCCACGACCCCCAGGCAGCGCTCCTTCTCATTGCCAGAAGGTCGGCACAAGCCTCTGGAGCCCCGGACTGAGGGCTCACCCACATGAGCGTCAGCCACCATCCTCTTCAAAGAACGTTTACTCATTCACCAAAGCATGCACTTCACTTTGCTTCATCGCTTCCAGAAATAACTACCCCGTAGAGTGTGACGGCAATTCTTTACCTTGTCCCGGTGAGAATTGGACGACGTAGGCACTGAGCGTGAACGGAAGGCTTTCCCTTTGCAATTAGCTACCTGCGTGGCCCTTGATCTAAGTTTCAGTTCTGTGCGGAAAGGGCACCGAAATTTCTTGCTCTCAAGGGCGCTATAGAACTACGTTTTTTTTTTGAAAACTGATAGTGCCTCCTTTGATCCGCGGCTGCAAACTCTCAGTTGCCACTGACCATCTAAATACGCTTTTTAAAAAAGTTGATGAGCGTTATTTAAATACTAATTTATGCGGGAAAACATCCGTTCCCCTCGCTCGTAACGGCTCCCACAGCTGTGACAACCTCGCGAAATACTTGCGCCGATTTCGTCTTTGAGAACCAGGCGTTAGTGCAGCAAGTCGAGCATATATCCATCTATTTCTTCGTCTACGAAGCTTCCTACATGGCAATCAAGAACTCTTAGTGGAATGTTTCTTGAAGAAGGAATGCGTGTTAAAAATAAAAAGTTTTCTAATTGTACATACATGTCTTGCTCGAATTCTTTGCCTCAATCTATCGAAAAGCTGAAACACCTGATGAGCTGCGCTCAAACTTCGCATTAGGCCGTAACGTAATCATCGGCAATTTTTTTTTTAAACTGATAGTGCATCCTTTTATCCGCGGCTTCGAACTCTCAGTTGCCACTGACCATCCCAGTGCGCTATATTTAAAAGTTAATGAACGTTATTTAAATGCTACTTTACATAGATTCTATCGTTACTGTCGTGCGCCGGGGATTGCAGTTCGCTCTTGAAAAGCTATATACCGGGGGATTTTTCAATGTGTTCGCTGAGCATCCGATATAGATGGAGATAAGCCCCCCCCCCCCTCCTATATACCTTATATTCGTCTTTTGTAAGGCTACTGCTATGCTTCGAAGCCATTATCAGCTTACCTACCGGATCACTTAGGATTTTGATTTGTTGCAAAGGGTCAAAAAGTGAACGGCGAAACGTTACTTTTTACCTCCTGTCAGGCTTCATTGCCATTAAACATCGTTTCATCCAAAACTCAAAAATTCAGACTCGGGTGATGCAGCACTAAGGCAGCCGCCAGGTTACCATTGACACTTCTTTCGCGGCGTCGTCAATAATTGAGACTACTGATGATTTCTTCAAAACTGTATCAAGCCACCAATATCAAATTTATTCTAGGGCCATTACTCTCGCAATTACAACCCTGCTGCTGTTCGCCCATATGGGCGGTTGCATATCTCTTGTGTTCTCTAACCTAATCCGAGGTCCTACTGCGTGGTAGTATAGGGGCGCGAGTTGCATGTCACAGCTTAGGATGAAAATAATTAGATTTAGAATAATTTATGATACTCTACTGGTTCAACGAACTTTCCTGCTCACTCTTAGTGAAGTACGCCAAGAGTATCCTTGAATAAAATGCTAATATTTCATTTTTTGGTGAGACTTTCATTAGGACCGCACTCACTGTGGACAAGTTCCATTCGGAGTCATTAAATGGACCCCATGCACCGGTACTACAGTTGTAGATAACAGGGTGCCAAGAACTCAAGTTTGGTACGCGCTATCATTTGAGGTATATAACTGTTATCCAGGATCACAGAATGCTGCTGGGAACTTTTAACACTAAAAAGCCCAAAGACATCTAATACATGTTTAATTCATCTTTGGCGATGTACACTATGAACACAAACGCGGATTCAATTCAATATAGTTGAAAATTATTCGTTGTCGCGTTCCATGTCTTCTCCGGTAGCAATGGACACTCTTCTTCTGGGCATATCCACAGTCGCAAAAGGCGGTCAGTTGCTTCGCTTCCCTGCACCGCACGGAGGTAAAGAGTAATGAACGAGAGAAGGAAACCACAGTGAGTTTCTCGTATTCCAGTTACGCCAAAAACGCCTTCCACGACAGGCACCTCCACATCAACGGCACCAGACAGCTGCTGAGTATCACGCAACGCGTCGGAGTTATTCGCCATCCGTGTAAGTTCCCTTCCAACAACTGTAGCTCCTGAGCTTTCAGGATTGTTCACGTCGTAAAACCATGCTTGTGCGGTTGTGGGTGAGATTAGTGGCTGTGCAGATCCCCTGCTGGACTGCATGTCGGAGATTCGATTCCCTGCTATCGCTGTCGCATTTCAATGAATACTCGCATGCGGAATTGCGTCGCATGAAAAAAAATGATAGCGGCCGAATATTGCGACGAGAATTCTTCCGGGACGCCCCCATCCTTGAAGATATTCATAGGACTCGTTAAAGCATGCGTGATAATTTACAATGCCGTCGTACTCTAGAACGCCCATGGTGCTGAGCGCTGCAAGCAGCATCTGTGACGTCACTTCTCTGATAAAATAATCAGCTCTCTCAACGCGAATAAAGTTCGGAATATACTGTCCTCAAACTTCTTGTCGGCGTGTGGCATGCAGACAGAGGATACTGCCTTCGGCGTCCAATCAGACTGACAAGATGAGTTCATAATTTGCAAAAGCGGCAAAAGAGGGGCTAGTTACTGTACGTCACATTAGGAAGAATACCTTAAAACAAATCGCATCAAAAAGAGAACGCATGGACAAGATTGCCACGCTCCAGAAATGAAACACCATGTAATCCGCAACGCAGGGAAATTGTCTTCCTGCTCGGTCGCATCCCATTTTGCGACATGTAACGTTATCGCGTTTCATTCAGTTTCATGAAGACGAATGACCAAGTTGTACATGAACAATTTTTGCTTTAATATTGGTTGCTGTCACTGAATACCTGTGCTTAGACAGAACCTCCAGCCCTCTGCTTTCCCACTGTGTAAAAAATTTGGACACCAGTGTCCCCACACGATTCTCTCTTAATACATCACACAGATAGAAGGTCCATATATCCTTCATTATCAAAGCGGTCAAAACAAAAATATTTTATTATGTCCTCGCGTGAACTGTGATCACATCCAAAATCCATATGAGCGAGTTTCCAACGCTGAGCATTATAATAGGCGTGGTAAGCGTGTGTAATAAAGCTTGGGTATCTTGGTTTGGCGAACCACAAAGACTGCTGCTTATGCCTGCAAGCTGAACCTCATTTGGCCTGGCCAACACGAAAGGTGATCTGACACCCCGCTATGTAGTTGACACTAGCGTCATTAATGTTCTCCGTATCCATATGTATACGATTTGCGAACTTCTATGAAACACCCTCGAGTGCTCCAAAAGCACCTCATTTTGTCCCACAACGTCAAATTTGCAACAAAGTAAAAAAGTAGAATCACAATCGGCGTCACTATTAGTTTAAAAATATGCTTTTGTGCATGTGTTTATAAGTACGTATGCTGTTTCGCTATGCAGCGTACCCATGCAAAAGCGAAATATAAAAAATGCCCTCGCATTCCAGTAGCCGCAGTAAATGTTCTTGTTCATTGACAAATATTTTCCCACAGGAACTGACGTATATGCAAAAACTCTGATGCCCTCAGTTTCGGTCCAAGTCATTAGTTGACCATTTACACGTCCCTTTTAATCTTATATGAATTTCTCTATGAGGAAAGAAATCGAAATGGAAAGAAAAGTTTCGTTACACGCCACTTCTAAGCAACGCCGCCTATAAAGGCATTCCAAACCAAACAGCGTGGCACACACAAGGGCCTGTAAGCACACAAGCGTTTGGCATGGATCAGCAGTATAAGGTCTGAACCCGATGCGGCAACATACTCTTTTCATCCACACGCTCGCGTTATGCACAGGTTCACTATGCGTATCGAAGGGGGTCGTAACACTCTCTATCCACCCACGTAGGCATTCAAATAGCCACCACACATCTGCCCCATTAGGTTGTAGAGAGCCGATAACCTGCCAGCTCCCCCTTCATGCCACGCGAGCGCGTACCGTCGGATCCTAATATCACGCAAAACTCCCGTTATTAAGGTAGCTAATAAGTGATCGTAAGCCTCGTGAAACTCGTTCCATATGCTTCTAACGCCATTAACCGTACTATGTGGGCTCTGAATCGGGGATCAGGCATGTACATTTTCGCTGCTCACAGCTTCACTGAGCGCACGTCCTTTCTTGACGACAACGCGGATGTGCAGCAAGCCGCCACTGCGGTATCCGCAAATAAAAATTTTTCAGCAACAGCCCAGCTCCATGCCTGCCGTCGGAAGGATCGAAATGAAATGATGCATACTCTATCGACGAGGCTGCGTGAAGCCTGGTCAGCTACTCTTCGTGGTGCTTGAATTAGCATATCTTTGTTTGGAACCTGAAGTGAAGCCGTTCTCGAAAAATGTGTTATATTTTCCAAAGTTTCCACGCAGTCTCTACAGGCTCTGTTTCGTAGTCGACAGCTCCTTCGAGGGAGATCTTGTACGCTGCCTTCTTTTTAGTTGTGGGTTTTTCAGTGAATTTTACCAACTCACCGAAATTTCGATAACGATAGTCGGCTCCCAAATTTTCGACAAAACAGAACGGTCATTGACAGGAAAAGCAGTGCAGCACCAAACTTCCAACTACTTGGTCATTGACCGTGAGAAGTGTTCCATCACTTCTTTGCGACAAAGCAGGAATGATTGCTTCTCCTTGGCCGGCTGCGGACGACTAAACTACTGTCGCTAGCCACCTCCAGGTCACTCAACATATGCCGTATCAGAGCCAAGGAGGTCAATAACTATCTTGAGTTGTCGGCGAGTTGTCTCTCCAACTCTCTACTGTCCACACCTAGAAGAAGACACCTCATGCGCGCTTATGCGAGGGTGGTGGTCGGCGCCTACTGAACTCCTGGGTGTGCCTATATGTTTTGGTACGGTGCACGATAAAGCAATCTCTTAATAACTTCATGCGACAGGGGATGGCCTTTCCAGGGGACTAATGAGTCCATGGTGCCTAAAGCGCCGGCAGTGAGCATCGCTATGTGGACTTCGAGGATAGCAATGCAATGTAAACGCGTAAATGAAAAAAAGAACCGACCAACAAGTTTTTGCATGCCAACCCTATAAGGGCCCAGACGAAGACAAGTCCCCTTGTCGAAACGTTGCCTCAAGCAACCTGAGGTTTTCCCCTCCCTTTTTCATTTTGTGATCGCCAAGGACCATCTACCGCACCCTCTCTCTACCATGAACCCTATAAGGGAGCATTTACAGCACCCCTAAAGACCAAAAGACGTGAGATCGTCACGACGAGGGCTCACCTTAACACAGATTCAGGGCTTAAAGGCTGCCACAAGTGCTTCGCAACGCGACTATGCAACAAACTACCGTTGCCCGTTTACCTTTGGCAAAGACTATACGTCGGGCACTCCGTGGATCCTTGGGGAAAGGAGAAGGGCCCTCTGAAAAGATAAAGTTAATAGATATAAGATATTTCTATAAACATAAAACTGTGGTAAGGACGCTACACAAAAAAAAGAACACGAAACGAGCACTCGTCGCATATGCTTCATCACTTTTCTGTGTCCCCTCCTTTGCGCTGTCTTTAGTTGATAGAATGTCGTACCAACTAGGCCCCCAACGCACTGTTCTGGAGTTGGCAATAGATTATTCGCATTAGCAGCCGAGAGGTCTGAAGTGGCAGGCCTATGTGACGTTTCACTGGCCACTGCCCGGTTGAGCGAATTACCAACCAGTTTTGGCGTCGATGCGCTTACGTGCTCGCTCGGGCTGCCTCCGCTTGCGGTCTTCGGTTCGATCGCGTTCCCGGCACACTTCAAGGACTCCAAAGGCCGTTTCCAGGAAGCAAGTAGACAGTCTATTTCCCAGTGATGCGTTGTTCGCAGTCTAAACCCTCCATTCGTTTTGGGAAAAGCAAAGGCGTATAAATAACTGACTGGGTCAGTGGACACCTCAATCGCGCTGTGAGGTGGAGGTGGTGTGCAGATACAAACTGAGGAGAGTTTCTTAGCTCCGACCCCTTTCAAACGGCCTTAACCGACAATGGAGGGCACCTCCGTTGCAGTGACACGAGCGCTAACAGACGGCATTATTCTTGCGGGCGGAGGAATACAGGACTCCCAGCTCATCGGCGTGAGGTGCCTGTCGAGTGCAAACGTTTCAACGCGGCGCTCCACTATCCGCCAGCTGGGCGAGCCCTCGTGGGAACATTTCTCGCAAGCTTGTCCCGTCCCACTTACCTCGGAGTCTCTCCCCTGCCCTAGAATGGACGAACATTCTCTCGTAACCATGCTGGTGGGTCGGACGACCTCCATTCCTAAACGTATTTTGTTGCTAGTTGGTGTTGGTGTTGCACTAGCAATAGATGCCATTATAATCTTAGCCCGTATTGTCATTGTTCCTTTGTTCCTTAAGAGTCAGGCCAGCCGTGGTCGGCATGCGCTTGGTAGTGCGCGCGATCGCGAGGTGGGGTCGCCGGTTTGAACTGATTCAACTGCGGAAAAGCTGGGGAAAGTATTTACCCTCTGAATAGAACCCCGAAGTTTTGCGCTATTCTGTTTCGAAAAACCAACGCAGGTTTTACACTCCGAAGGCTCTGAGGAAAGGAAAGGCACACATAACTTGCCACCCTGGGACACTGGACACTGAATCGCGCTTTGAAGTGGCGGAAGTGTCCACCTACAATGTGAAGCAGTTATCCTTCTTTGCTTTGCCCGAAACCAAATGGAGGGTTTAGACGGGGAATACAAAAACGCGCTACGCGTAACGTGTTACCCGCATGTCTTTGTACCCCATGAATGGCCTGCACTAAATGGCTGATACAAAGTTATTATAGCTTTCGCTGTAAGAAGGTCCCGGTTTCGAGACCGGCGTGGCGACAATGCCTCCGCACACTGCTTTGCTGCGCCTTTTACCACTGATGCTCCGATGGGAAAAATCAATATGAATTGAAAACTGTACAGACTTGCCGAGTCCAGACAAAAAGCACAGCCAAAATGAACTCTATGACTCTTGGGATGAAGCATTGGCATGTTTGAAACAATAGACGTGACCCAACAATGAACTACCTCATCTCCCGCTCTCTTCGAACATAAGCTACCTAACAACATTCACCTTCGTCAGCAAGTGGACGTCACATTTCCGTTGCTGTAGAAGCCGACGAAATCTGCTGCAACTTATGCAATGCCCCCTGAACAACCCAACGTTATAGCGACCACTTCTTGTTTTTATGGGCCTAATTTCAAAATGAGTGTAGTCTAGATTTCCTCTACGTTCAAGATTTGAATCTCACTAAACTACAATACCGGGCTTGTACTTCTCCACATATGTAATTAAGTGAAGCACGCGCAATGTGCGCCATTGAGGACAGAAAAAAGTATAGGGAGCCTCTTCTTATGTAATGCGCATTTTAAAAATGCACGAAAGGCAGAAACAACACGCATGCCCGCAGAGGTGGGAGAACCTCCAAAGCGCAGGCTTTTAATCTCGTGAAGGCAGCCTAGAGTGTTCGTAAACTGGAGGCACTCCCTGAGGCTTGTATCCAGTTCGGAAACACTGCATATACGTCAGGAAATACCCGCTATGGGTCGTTTGCTCTCATTCATATAGATCTTTGTGTTGAAGGCGGCAATGAGAAGAAGAATGCAGGCTCGTGCGAGCAGTCACTCAAGCAAAGATTACGCTGCGCTGGAGGAGCTCCCCGCCAAGGCACCCTGTCTATCGATGATCGAACTAAGGTCGAAGGCCCGCCAGGTCCCAGCGCTACAAGGTGATGGGTGCAAGTGACCGCGTTCTGCCGGTTCACCTCGTGCAGAGTCGCCACTGTTTGGCGAGCGACCTGAGGACAGGGTGGAGGGGGGTCTATAGTTTAGGCAATATGCTATGCAAAAGTACCCTCAAAAGTAAACTCCGCAAAGGAACTCAACGCTATGGCTGCTATAGTTCGTTCGGTAAGCGACCATGGCTCTCGATATCACTGCGTGTGTACTTACGATCTCAGAATTCTCTTATTTTCTGATCAACCAAGGACTGTTTAGTTGATCGACTGGTCTTGTGCGTGCCTGTGCTCTGCCTGAGAAGCAGCGAAACGGCCGTTCGTGTTTCAGGTCTGACTAGCCGTACTTCTTGAATAAGGCGCCGCTGTTGGTCGCAAGCGTTTCCACGGAACGGAACAGCAAAGCTAGTGTCAGCGAGGACTATTGGATTCAACCAGGAAAAAGTACATACTTTTACATCACTTACCCAAGTGTGTCTATTGAGCTAACCTTTAGCACTTCCCATTAAATAGCAAGAGCTTTGCACGCAAGGTTGCCGTAAACAAAGTAGGGACGGGCTTTTTCGAAAAGAATCCGAAACAGGTGTTTGAAATTTATCCTGCGTCCTACTTCTCAGGCGAGCTTACTTTCAATTAGAAAATTTACACGATTGAAAAAAGAAGTCATCACCACAGAAGCAGACTATTTATCGTGATTTCTGAGTGTCGAGACATTTCGGTCATTGCGCATAATGGAAGGGACTCATCTCAGAAGAGCCCCGCCGCGGTGGCTCAGTGGTTATGGCGCTCGGCTACTGGCCCGAAAGACGCAGGTTCGATCCCGGCCGCGGCGGCCGAATTTCGATGGAGGCGAAATTCTAGAGGCCCGTGTACTGTGCGGTGTCAGTGCATGTTAAATAACCCCAGGTGGTCGAAATTTCCAGAGCCCTTCACTACGGCGTCCCTCATAGGCTGAGTTGCTTTGGGACGTTAAACTCCAATAAACCAAACCAAACCATCATCTCAGAAGAGTTGAGCAGTAAATTACCTTGGTGGTTGCAGGAAGGGTGGTTAAACGCCGATACCCCGTACTTGTCGTGCCTGCACCTTCCGTAGCCCTTGAACTCGATGGCGGGGCTCGTGGACGTCACCAGACCCGAGTGGTTCGCGTGCGCTTTTGCAGCATCGGACCGAGACGACGAGGCGCTTGGCGAGCTCGGCGACCGGCGGCCGCGCAGAACACCTCGTCGCAAGAGACGAAGTGCGGCCGCAGGTCTTTCGGCGGATGAGGGCTCCTTGACGACCAGCAGCGAGCATCGCATGCTGTAGTTGGTGCTGTACTCGTATCCTGTAATCGGCTCTAGTTTTGCTGAGCCTAGGGGGTGAGCCGGGGGCGGTGAAAAGACGTCTGGATGGTAGGACAGAGCCTGGCGCTGTCTCAGAAAATGGTCGCTGGTTACGAGTGGTTTTAGTATGAATTACGAGCGAAGCCCCGGCGAAGAAAGAGCGCGAGCGATTGTTCTTCTTCTTCACAGTATACACGGCACATACCCACGCGGGGGGACTGGCCAATATAGGGTGGTGAATGTCAAGGAGGTATATGTGCGGGAAAAAAAAACTAAGTAGAATAGTAGAGATTGTTCTCTGTACTTCGTTTTCTCTCCACGACAACAAAGGGAAGTGAGGGCACAGGTAACGCGAGGTGCGAGCGCAAAAGATGAAGATGACGAGGAATGCAAAGCATGGAAAGGAACGAACGCAATTCACAAAATACTGCCGCTGGTAGACGACGATGAAGAGTGACTGAGCCAGGAGTGGCAGGCGTACGGTGACGATGACGAAGACCACGTCCTGTTCGCTGCCGTTCGCAGATATATCTCTATATCCCTGTGCTTATTTGTTGGGAATAGAGGCAAGTATATTTTTCACCGAATATTACCTTCATCCAGGCAAATAAATCAGAAAGAGTGGGGAATTCATCCAGTAGAGAATTCATAAAAGAGATTCATTGCAGATGTTGGTCGCCTAGTTAACGCCTTTGTACTAGAGTTAGTGCAAACAGTAGAGGAGAGACACAAGTGCCCCTCTTCGAATATACTTCTTCGCATCATAAATCTGAAAGCTGGTGAATTCGCGCAGCGTCAATGAATTGCCACCCACTGCGACTGATGGAGAGTGAGTTAATTTGAACCCGATTGTTGTACACGCGCGTCTCAAGCGGGATTTTGAGCTCAATTTAGACACTTGCAAAGGATTGTACTGATACATTCCGGTTTGGTCCACCGCAAAACAAGTCGTAATTCTTTACGCTTCTTTGCTGCTGTGGATTAGCATGTGCTTTAAATGGTCTCCTAAAGATTGTTAAGGCGAACGTCATGATGCGACCGATATTGGCTTTTATACTTTTACCCTATTCCGTGTGTCAGGCTACTGGAACAAGGTTTTCGCAACACTCGTTGTTAAGGGCTCGACTTTTATACGCAAATATTTCGATTTCCTTGAAAAGGAACGAGAAGAGACGGCGCATGACGTCGAAATTTCAAGAGAGAACAAGGGTTCCATATAGGAAAGGCAGCATTTTTTAACAACCACCTTTGGTCGGCTTTTATTTTGAGGTTAATGTTCTACCCGACCGCATGAGATGTTGAGAAACCTTGGATTTCACATTATGCGAAGGCTCCCTTTGGCTAAACTGCCTTTGTGCCAGAAAAGGACATCGCCATCATTATTGAAGATGGTCAGTTTAGAACTGCGCCCCTCACCGGATTGCATACGTCATCTGCAAAACACCAAAGTTAAGTTTCCGGCAAATATTGTTGTACGAAGCGTACTGCAACAACTTCCGTCAGCAAAATAAATGCGCTGGTTCCTACAGGTATCATGTCGTATTTTTGAGTAGATGTCGCCAGTTTCCTGCTGTCGATCATCATCGTCATCACTCTACCTAGGAAATGCATGCTAGCGCGTTCATTAGAGAAGTTTTCTGTGGCTCCGGTGCGTAAATTATGGTGTAAAAATATGGTGTGAACCATGACTTCCAGACCTGTATGACCTGCGACGTCAGCGTGTGTAACCAAAATAAAGTTATTGCATCGACCCCGTAGGGTACTGCTCTACAGCTAGGGAAAGTTGTTGTTTCCGAGCACAGTCGGCAACCGCTTTTATGGGCACCACGAGCGAATAAGGGTTTCCTGCGAGGCAATGGGTGATTAAGCTATCTACCCAGAACGCACCTAGCTGAGCAACGCAGATTCTCTGCCCATGTGCCGGTGTTTTGCATGAGATGGCAAGACAATATTAACGAAACTGGCGCGTGTGCTATTGCCGCCAACGTTGTGCGTTACAGCAGCCGTGAAAACTTCAGGTGGAGATTTTTCGCGTAGCCTTGGTTTGTTTGTTTGTTTACATAGTCCCTTGGTTTTTTATTCTTCATTTGTTTCTCATGTTAAGCTTACGGCTATCTGTGATAGGGCATTAGAGCGGCTGGTCACCTGTACGAACAAGATGAAACGATTCGATAACCTTAAAAAAGAGAAGCAGAGATCCAATTTATAGAAGACATAAGCTAATGCACTATTACAGAGCCAGTAGATAAAGAAGGCAAAATACGCATGGTGGGTACACATATGCTAAACATGTGACGCTCAAAAAGGAATTTACTAAGCGTGTATGGACGAGCATGAGAGACGACGGAGGTTGTCGCACTCGGCATATCCTTGCAGCGTCCGCGTGCAGCAGCACTGCGGTGCGGACCTAGAGACGGTTCACGCCGCTGGCGGTGGGTTTTTGCAGATGACTGTACTTGATCGATTATAATTTGAGGTCATTTGACAATGAATTCACATTGTATTTGAAACCTCTCAGAACTGAAGATTTGTCATCAGCGACAGCAGCAAGAATGTTTTCGTATAAAGACATTTTTTGACGAATTGTCCGATGTGAGATGTTCCATGGTTAGCAAGTCCTTATTGTATGCAATGAACAACAAATGGCAAAGGGCCGAGTACGCTGCCTTGAGGTAGAATAGATGCTGCACGGAGAGCAGCCAAACTGCATACTTTGCCTGATGACAATCCTGATGCGCGGAGCAATTTTCCAGACGCCCTGAAACCGGAAATGAGAGCTCCGTCATGCAAGTCAGCCACCAATCAGGTGGCGGAGCTCTACTGGCCTCTCCTTTGCCATTACAGCTTCGAAGCATCCTCTGATCAGTGAGGGCGGCACTTTGTGCGGAAAACAGCGCACACCTAGAGGCCGAGCTCTCTCCTGGAGCCATTGCTATGACTATGTTGCTGTTGGCCAAAAGAATCCGAGTGCTCCTTTGCAAATTAAGCCTGTAGCGTGAGCCACGCTTTCTGAAATTATTCAATCTTTTATCCCCCCCCCCCCCCTAATGCGAATCGCCCGATCCCAACTAACTTACTGGGCATCCGCCGTGTTTATGAGGCAGCCACGACGGCTGTACTTCTCATGAAGTCGTTGCTATACCGCAATACTTAAGGCATACTCTGAACAAACGCCGAATCAAGCTATATTGCGTTTTATAATACACATGATTCTTGCCTGCCCTTCTTTTAGGCACAGAATTTGTTGCATGTTCAGATTGCTTTTTAAAAATTTGAAGGATTTAGTTTCATGTGTATCACTTTACGAGAGCGAAATAAGGCATCGCAAATAATTATCTCAACTTTAAAACGAAAATTTTATTAAACAGTAAGTTAAAAGTATGTTGTGGTTCCTCTGGTTGTAAAACGGTCCGCCCTTTGAATTCCGCGGTTAAATCTACTGTAGGTCACTTGGCGTCACCTAAGAATTATAGCTACCGGCATTCCGTGCGGTGGCGGTGGTGTGTTGACACTCGCTGTGCTGTCGGTTTAACAGTTCTGTGCAAGGTAAAGTCTCGTATACATGTGATCACCTGGCGGTGAACGTTCAGCTGCGTTAGCCTTCGCAGCAATTTGCAGTTCGGTGCATGGTCAAGTGCTGGTGTCAAGAAAAATAAAATCATCTGGCATGTTAGCGCCCACAGGTAACTCCAAGCCGTTACTGAGGCAAGCTTTAAAGCATGAGGTCCGCTGAAGCACAATGCACATCGACGGTTCAAAGGCGGACAGCGGTACTTAAAAGTTCCACTGGGCACAGTTCAGGAAGATCGGTGGAAGAAATTCAGGAAGATCGGTGCGTAGCGAGGGTGGTGTGGCAGGAATGATTTTGAGGGCGACTAAGTCCGTGAGGCCCGTGTCGATTTGGTCTTCGTCATAGCATGTTCATCTCACCCTATTCTGCTGTCAACAACTATTTTTACGCTTTCTCGAATTCGGTTTTTTCTAGTCCTTTTCCGTTTCAAATGAAAACAGTGCAGGGAAGTGCCCCTTCGCTCGACCACTACACAATGCCTCGAATCAAAGCTCTCCCTCCCTTTATCGCCCTCGTTCAGCTGTCGCACTAAAGAGTATCACATTTTTTTTAATTTAATTTATTTTGGGAAATGAATCTTTGTTTATTTTTGTTTTCGTTGACAAAAATTGCCTCTATTTGCTTGAAAGAGTGCCCGCATCTGCGGAATATAATGTATGTGGTGAAGTAAACACCGCGATATATGGCATGACCTCATAAAGAATGCCCATAGTCAGCTGGTGTATCACCCTGTTGTTGATGACACCGATTATAAACATGCTTAAATAAATTGAAGGAGGTGAGATTGTTCACACGCACTTATTTATGAGTTTATCCTCACAATTCAATTCAATTCAATTCAATTTTCCAACTCTAGGTTGGGGGGCACCTCAGCGAAAAAGCAGTTTCTCACTGCTTGAGAGTGCCGAGGGCCCTCGCATACATCAGCAGGCGACAGTTTTAGCAGGAAGCTGCTTTACATGGAACATATTACAGGCATAAACACAAGCATAAACACAGGTATAAACACAGGTATAAACACAGGTATAAACACAGGTATAAACACAGGTATAAACACAGGTATAAACACAGGTATAAACACAGGTATAAACACAGTTATAAACGCAGTTATAAACGCAGTTATAAACGCAGGTATAAACGCAGGTATAGACGCAGGTATAGACGCAGGTATAGACGCAGGTATAGACGCAGGTATAAACGCAGGTATAAACGCAGGTATAAACGCAGGTATAAAGAATAGATATGTGGTTACCAAAATAACAGTGCAACATGATGGTATTACCAGAGGGATACAATCAAAGCATCAAAAGGATTGTTTCAACGTTTCATGAAATATTCGCGAACTTGTCTCCGAGTAAAAGTAGTGAAATCAGCACGCAGTTTTTCATGTTTATTCAGCACAAAGGGAACCTGGTATGTAAGTGATTGAAGTAAGTATCCCGTGCGACGATGTGGTAGAAACCACATATCTGAAGCACGGGTTCGGGGATCACTTCTTTGACTAGTTAAGCAAGAAGAAGCGGTTAAAAATGCTTTAAAATCTTCACTTGAAAAGAACAACGAGTAGACTAAGCGGAATTCAAAGACAGTCATCACATTGATAATGCCAAAATCTGCAAATAACTGGCCGGTTGCATGTAGTCGTGGGAGATTGCCAATGTAGCGCAAAACTTTCTTTTGCAAACGATGAAGAATGCACAGATTCTTAAGGCTCGTTGTAGCCCACACAAGTGTACAGTAATTAATTCTAGAAGCAAAAAGAGCGTGGTAAACTTGGAGTCTGGCTTTCACTGGTAAGAGATGCCGGCATCGTGATACTGCACCTGCTGCTGCTGATAGGTGTTTTGATAATGATTCGATATGACTAGTCCATGTCATATCAGCGGAGAAGGTTACACCCAATATTTTAAGTTTATCAACTAATGTTATCACTTCAGGACCAAGTACAAGAGGGTGGTTTATATCCACATGTTTGTTTCTGGCTTTGAACAGTACACCTTTAGTTTTAGTTGTATTAATTTTTAGTCCATTAAGATTTGACCAATCCCAAATTTTCAGCAATTCAGATTGAGCTTCCGCTAGAACTGCACTAATATGTTTGCCAGAAACAAACATGCTCATATCATCAGCATAAAGCACAAATGATGCAGTATTTCTATTTTCAACAGCGTCATTAATATATACATTGAACAAAAACGGCCCCAGAACACTACCTTGAGGTATGCCGGAGGTAACTGTTTGAAAAGACGAGCAGATATTGTCAATAGAAACACACTGTTGCCGGTCACATAAGTAAGATTCAAGCAACGAATGACATACACCACGTAAGCCATATGCAAACAGTTTGTGTAATAATATTTGATGATTTAGACGGTCAAAAGCTTTGCTATAGTCAATAAATATGCCGAGTGTAAGGTAGTTGTTGTCAATGTTGTTAATTATAAGTTCTTTCATTGTAAGTAAAGCCGTTTCAGTACACCTGCCTTTCCGGAAACCGTGCTGGCAGTCGGTTAGTAAGCTATGCTTCAAGAAAAAGATGTTAATACGTGCAAATATTAGTTTTTCTAGTCCTTTTGAAAATACAGGAAGTATAGATATCGGTCGATAGTTATTAATATCATTCTTTTCGCCCCCCTTATGTATAACGGATACTCTTGCTTTCTTCATAGCGATTGGAAAACAGCCTGATTCAAGCACTAAGTTAAATATATACGATAAATAGGGTGCGATGATATCAATAACGTATTTAACCGGCTTTATTTGCAAGTCGTCAGCATCTTTGGCATTACTGTTATGTAAGTTCAGAAATGTGGAACAAATTTCTGCCTCATCGGTTGGCTGAAGAAAAAGAGTGTCACTGCAGCGAGATGGAAAGGTGAAATCTGCTTTCAGGCTATCTTGTGTATTTGTCAAGTTGACAAAATGAGTATTAAAGTGTTCTGCTAAGTCAACACCGGAGAGGTTTGTATTGCTTAGAAATTCTGCCGCTGAAAACCTTGGATTTCGGCCCTTCAACACCATGTTTATAACATTCCATGCCTTATGAGGACGACTCTTTAACGTATTTGTAAAAAGGTTATTATAATACAATTTCTTCGCTTTCCTTAGCTCCGCATTTAACTTATTTCTGCATTTCTTGAATTTTAAGAAAGCAGATGGCTCTCTGGTGTCCAGGAATTTTTTGAAAAGTTTGTTTTTCTTCTTTATCATTTTCAGATGGTCGGGCCCAACCCAAGGCTTTCTTATAATTCCATTCGATTTCACTCGTCTATATGGAAAGCAGGTGTCATAGTAACGGCGAAAAATAGAGAGGAATGCATTGTAGGCATCGTTCGCATTTGTTTTCTCATATACAAGAGACCAGTCACCGTCTGAAACACACGCGCGAAAAGAATCCATGTTTGCTGTCGATAGGCACCGAGAGATTATTGGAGGCTTAAGCATTTTTTTCTTGGAGAGATTGCTTGAATATGATATAAAGATGGGACTATGATCACTTATGTCATAGCTTATAGTGCCCGCAGTTTCAACTGCTGTGTCTGCGTTTACAACGAACTGATCAAGCAATGATTGTCCAGTAAGCGAAACGCGAGTTGGTGTCGAAATCACATTTTTGAAGCCGCACGAAGTCACTATATTATTCAGCTGTAAAGAATGAACGTTATCACTGCCCATGTTTACATTGAAGTCACCACCTAGTAGCAAGCGATAATTTTTATCTGCAACATAGTCTAATACTTCTTCAACGAACTCGAAGAAAATGCTATGGCGGCCAGTTGGCGGCCGATATACCACAGTAAACAATTGTTCTTCGGCTTGTACGCACAACGATTCATAATCCCTAGTGATCCGCGTAAATGGTTTAAAAATGTCGGAGGATATGTTTTGCTTGACATGCATCGCAACGCCCCCACCACGAGTTTCACTTCTGTTTAAAAAATAATGACTGTACCCGTCTATAGATAGCATGTCACTGTCTAGACGATACCACGTTTCTGTGAACATTATCACATCGAACTGGATGCGGCACTCATCAAGAAAGTTTGAAACATGTTCCTGTTTAGATATAAGAGATCGCGAATTTATATGGACTGCAAAAACTGTGTTCTGTGTACAACACTTTAAAGGAATGTTGCAAGGCAAACTGTTTTCCAGGTATAGCATAGTGTTCTGAGGACGGCAGTATTGGTCTGCGTGACCAGCACCAGCGGCTTAGACAATCTTGTCCAAGTCGCCCATGCAGGTGATGCGCACAGTTGTGGAAGTCTCATTTTGCCTGGCGAAAATTTTCCCATTCTTTGTCCAGGCAAACTTCCATTTTTTATCCTTTTTCCTCGCCACAGTCAGGCTCATTAGCTTTTTCAGAGTGGGGCACAAGTGTTCGTTAATATACACGGCAGAACCTTCAGTCTGACCAAGATCAGTGTAACCAAGATCAGCAGTTGTGGCTTTGACTTCTTTTGCTTTACTCAGGAAAGCATCACGCTTCGATCGGTTGCGAAACTGCACTATCACATTTGGGCATGTCAACTTCTTAGCCGGAACCCGGTGGCAGGCTTCAATATCTTGAGCTGTTATGGGCACTTCGATTACTTCTCCAATCTTTTGGAGGATGTCGGGGAGGTTTTCGTTGTCAGCTTCGGGAAGCCCTTTAATTTCCAGGTTTCTGTTTCGAGAGTATTGCTCCAAATCGGTCAGCCGAAGCTCAAAAGCAAGGAGCATGTTCCGTAAGCTGTCGCGATCAGCAGATAGCGCAGCGTTTTCTTCTTTTAACGTTTTGTTTTCCTCCTTTAGTGCTGAGAGTTCGGCAGACATGTCATCATAATTCTTGCTGCAGAAATCTACGCTCTGCGACAGCTCACGGGTTTCTTTACGTAAATCCCTTTCTATTGCACTGCGCATTGCTGCAATTTCGGCGCGAAATTCTTTCCGCAGCTGATCACGCAATTTTTCTATCTCACTCGGCATGCTCAAAACACTCAAAACACAGTTGGCAGCGACAGCGGAAAAAGGTCACTTGTAGTAGAGAGGGTAAGTTACAGAATGCACTCAAACCTGTAATGCAGTTGCAGAAAGTTCAGCCGAAAGAGCTCCTGCTGCCGCTGTCTCTGCCAACTGAAAGGGCTGCTCTCCAGTGTCGGCTCTTTTATCCCTGATGTCCCCTGGTGGCCGTGTTGCTTCCTGGCACGCTGGGGCGTGGCAGCCTTGTCAGTCCGTCGATGTCAGTCCGTCACAGTTGTCGATGATAACAGTGACACGATGATGGTGTTGCACCGGTAGATCAGGAATTGATACCTGTAATGCAGTTGCAGAAAGTTTAGCCGAAAGAGCTCCTGCTGCCGCTGTCTCTGCCAACTGAAAGGGCTGCTCTCCAGTGTCGGCTCTTTTATCCCTGATGTCCCCTGGTGGCCGTGTTGCTTCCTGGCACGCTGGGGCGTGGCAGCCTTGTCAGTCCGTCGATGTCAGTCCGTCACAGTTGTCGATGATAACAGTGACACGATGATGGTGTTGCACCGGTAGATCAGGAATTGATACCTGTAATGCAGTTGCAGAAAGTTTAGCCGAAAGAGCTCCTGCTGCCGCTGTCTCTGCCAACTGAACAACAAGTCAAGCTCATGAACATGGGAGAAAATCTACTTCGGCCATTTCTTGGAGCACGCCTTTAATTAGTTTTCCTTCACTAACAAGTAATAGAGAAATAATTAGTCATTAATATTTGCCCAAGCACAGCCATATACCTAAAAAAGTTTTCGGAAACTTCGTAGTCGTAGAACATTTCGTCTTGGTAGGCGGTTCGAAACTAGCACCACTGCCACACCGATGCAGTCGATCTACGAACTGAGCTAACCAGGACGGCTAGCATATGATAGGGCGAGAACGAATTGATCGAAATGTTTCTGTAAAAGCTGCATAGCTTACTTTTGTAGCCATATGGCTGCGCTTTAGTGGATGTTAATAAGTAATTACTTAACCATAACATATCTACTCAACCTTCGGGAATTCCCCTAAACATTTGACCAATTACTGAATTTTTCAACTTTTGCGCACCTTTTCCAACCAAGCTCCTTACAAAATGTTGCCGCAGAACCGGTTTAGTAACGCTTCTTTTCTCAAACGCAGTGTGTCAGAAATTAATGACCAGCGTACCACAGTCCAGCTACGCAGCTCTGCATGAAAAAAGATCTCTAACACACGAGTTGCGAAGCAGCGTTCGTAATGCGTGCTCCGCTATCTCTATACATGCGGTGCCAAAGATTTGATATCAAGGTTGGCACTGATTTGTCACGGCGTCCCAGCATGGTTGAAAATTGAAAACTGTTTCTGTGGAAAGGAAATGACTCTATCTCACATATCTCGAAACACGCCCTAAGAATAGGGATAAAGGAGGGAGTGAAAGGGAAAAGGAAGAAAGGGGTGCCGTAATGGAGGTCTCCGAAAAAAATTCCACCACCTGGGGATCTCAAACGTGCACTGACATCGCATAGCACACGGGTGCCTTTTGCGTTTCGCCTGCGTCGAAACGCGGCTCCCGCAGTCGGGTTTGAACCTGGGTACTCTGGCTCAGTAGACGAGCGCCTTAACCACTCAGAAGAGGCGATAGTGAGGAGGAGAAAAGAAAGAGGGGTTCAATGAGGATCTCTCATGCAAATTTATCGTTTGCTTCGAGGAGGCGTTTGCCGGGCTGGATCTAAGCTGGATCTAAGCTGGATCTAATTGTGGAATGAACGCATTTTCCTACAAATTTTTCTGATAAACACTTTGCTGGTAAACGGATTCCCCTGGTTAACATTTTTATGGCATTAAGATTTCCCAGCTCAAACCGTTTCACTAACATTTAATGCTGAAATCTATGAACTGCACAGCAGTACTGGTAAGTTTCTACTTGCGTGAAACGTATACGGTGTTGCTCCGTCCTCAACTTCTAGAGGTTCGTTGTCTTTTTAAGCAGTCCAGATGCTTTATTAAAGGCACATTGGGAGTGCAAGGAGACGGCTTCATTTTTATAGCATTTGCAAGCGTTAACGCGACACTGAGGGCAATACTCATTCTCATTCTCACTCAGACTCATTTCATTCTCAGCAAAATTAATTCACTAAGGATTTCCGGATGTGTTGATATTTGCCTTGCCGCAAAAGACGCATTAATTGCGGGGAAATTGGGTTTAAAATTGCACATATTTTTGCTTCCACAGGATTCGAGTAGTTGGCGTTAAGAACGAAACGGGCTCCGTGACCCCCTTCTGGGAGTGTACGGCGGTGCGGCCTTGCCCGAGGGACACGTAAACTCCCCCTACCCGAAAAAAAGAAAACGCCTTGACGCATTGCAGTTTACCTGCAGAAACGGCCGCTGCCATGGCGACAACTGTTGAGCACATTTTGGCCATTCTTATACTCTAAGGGCTCGTATTTCACTGGCAGTTGCTTCTTTGTCATCAGAACGCGCTAATGTATTTGTGCAGGCTCACCTCAGTCCGCTCTCCGTGTTCCTTTAAGGAGACACACACAACACACACAGCTGAAGCTATCAGACGCACCCATTCCTTGTGCCGCACAGTCACGTAACTAAAAATACGCATCCTAAAAGGCTTTTACATGTGTTAAAGACGCTGATGCTTTTTAACGCGATATCGTTAAGGCTTCCGTTGCGCAGAAGATCCGGAGTCTTTAGTGTCGTCGGCGTCGACATTGTGAGCGATAAATAGTGCGGCGTGAGGTGGCCACCGGGGCCACCTCGGAAGACGCAAACTATGTGGGCTACCAGGGCATGTGACCTTGTCGCATCATCACAACCTATCCAGCGTACTGCGAGCACACTAACGAGCCTAGCAGGTGGAAGTTAAAAAAAAGAGTCGATCACGAGGGCCTGCATGGGAAGAGCAACTCAGGTCTCACAAGACCCACCGGCGACAGCACCTGCCATCGCAGGGCAGTGGCGCTACCATTACCCGCTGCACCTTTGCGCAAGGCCCTATGAGGACTCCCAGGCACATATGAATGAAAAGCTCTGAAGCACCAATTCCTCACATATGAGCATTAACTCATTCACGCTATCGCGTCATATCCTTAAAGGGACACTGAAGCATTTTTTGCGAAAATCGGGCTGGCTTGAGCGTTTAACAATGGTTCATGCTGCGTACATGAATATGTACTTGAAAGTTTGCAAAAAAAGCGCGAATTGTCCTTTTTAGCAGAAATATGAGACGCACCGCTGGGCCCATCACCGGTAACGCCTGCACCTGTGCACTGTCAAGGTCTCGTGACGGCACTTTGAGGACCGGAGAAGCGGCCGGCATGGATACTGCGCTGTGTTGAGTGCAGATCGCAGCTTTCCGCGGTGATGCAAAAGTGATTATAACGACTATTTTTTCGCTGGCCTCCAAAGAAAATGATACCTCCGCTCGTTCATTCGACGTGTCACTTGAAACCTAAAAAGCCGCAGCCAAACAATTGTACGCCGCGCCCAAGCATAGGACAGCGGGAGATACGCGTATAGTATGCATTCTGTGCTCAGAAGGTGTCAGCTACGCCTCATCTCGTGCTCTCGGAAAAGAATGGGTGCTAAAAGTACTGAAACCACCATCGCACGCCTATTATCTCGCACGAAAGACCGCCATCCTGAAGAAAGACCCAAAGCATTGTATACAAATTCCTGATCCGAGTGCCCGGCGTTGTACGTTGGGAAAACAAGGTATTTCACGGCAAGGATGAAGCAGCAAAAAGCTGGCGTAAAAGTGAACGAAGCGTAGTTGCCGAGCACTGCGAGGCATGCAACCAAGGATAGACTTTGACGGAACTTTTGTGCTGGAGAAGACGCTAAATACGCGCACAAGGCTGCTGTTGCATTCATAAGACGTTCAGCACATGACGGGAAGTATTAATCCCGCTCTAGTGATTCCTAACCCACACTATTGGCTTCTAGAGACTTGTAGTGTGTACCCCAGCGTGAAAAAAGGAGACATGCAAATGCGGCCACGCGCTGAAGCTCTCTCTCCGTCCCATCGCGTGGTGACTCTCCGTGGACTGAGGGGTGTCGGCACTTCACGCAGAGCTCCACACACAGAGAACTGTCGCATAAAATTACAATCGGAAATAGAGGCCTTTACATCAAGTTCCCTCTTTTCGTAGAGGTGGTTCTTGGGAATGGTTACACGCTTCTCATACCCGGTAAAATTGAAGGAACCGTGTCGTGGCTCGGCCGTACCTTTTTGACAAAGAGCCCTGAGCTCGCATTAGGGACATGCTCTGCATGCAGGCGTTCTGACGAAAGTGCTTCGAGCACAGAACGCTTGCTTTGTCGGGCTTGAAATTCTCCCTCTCCCCAGCAGCGACCCTCTGTGCTGCGAGCTTTTCATCTTGAGGGAAACATTGGAAGATGACAGAGTAGCGGCCATAGTTTTCAGCGCACGCGAACGCAGAGAAGTATGTTCTGTTTAACTTTGTGCTCAAAAGTCAGGTGACACATTTTTTACGTTCATAACGCCCGCAACACGAGGAACAACGCATGCAACAAGAGAAACAACGCTCGTTGAAAGCTGGCTCGGGTGGCTCGAAGTGTCCCCGGCTCCCCAAAGTGACGTCACGTGGGTCGACCTGGACGAGGCTTCTCTATTCGCTGTTGTCCCCTGCATTCGCGCGGGACGCGGGAGGAGATTGCGCCAGTGTTTCAGCCAAAATCGAAACAAAATAGCTACACAGACGTCTTCAGAACGGGTCTACTTCAGAACACTAGTAAGTTGGCAGATTTAAACATCGCCTCAGTATCCCTTTAAGGCGGAGTTTAAGTGTACCCTTCCATTTCTTTCAAGACTGCGTTCAAATTGATATATTTTTTAACGATATCAACTGGCAGCTTCCTGAAAAAAAAAAACGACTAGAAAAAGATTTCTCGAAAAATGATTTCGTCCGAAAAAACAAGATGACAGACGAAGAAAGGATGCGAACGAGCGCTTCTTCCCTTTTTCGCCTGCTGTCGTATTGGTGCGCTGCAATCATTTTTTGTTGCGAAAGCTACAATATGCTAGGAAAAGCGCCATTCGCGGTGCCTGCCAAATGCCTCTACTGCGCATGCGCCGTTGCCAAGGAAACCTGTACCATGACAACCATGGCGTCGCAGCCGCTGCGCCGCACTGCGCATGCGCAGAGTCGTGCCGCGCAGCTGCGGCATAAGCCGCAAGCGATGCGCTCGCTCCTCAGACGCTCCTCTGTCCTGTCCGCCTTCTGTCTTCTCCTAACCGTGTTCGCGCTGCTGAAATCGTATGGATTCCCACCAACTAGCCCGCCAGATTGTGTTATTCAATGGAAGGAGGGTGGCCGTGCTCATCACGGCAGCTGTACCAGCTGCGTGAAATTGGAAACAAGGACGGCCGACAGCGTGAAAACGAGGGGAGAAAGGTTAAGCGGACAGCCGAGACGCCCGAAGAACGAGAGGAACGTCTCGCGAACATACGCCGGCAAGCTGCTGAACGACAACGACGGCGTGTCGCTACCGGAATGTAAATAGACGAAACTGCTTTCTCTACGTATATCCTGGCCTAGCTGAGTTAAGCCACTGCCAGTTTTTGTGTAATATGTACCAGCCGGCCAGATCGCACCAGTTCGGCACAAAAAGTGATAAGCAGGAAAAAGTGGGGGTGTGCGAATATTCGAAACCTCTGAATACCAAATCCAATATCCTTCCATTTTATTCGTTAAACGAATCAAAAGGCGCGTATTAATAATTATTCGAAAAAAAAACTAATCTGTTGTAAAATTGACGAATTATTTCCGAATAATCGCGGTCCGGTTAGATTAAGCCACACCGTACTTTTTTCGACGACTGTCTCGTATTGGATTCAGTAACATAAAAAGTGCTACTCGCAAATACCTATGAATGATTAATTTCTGTGGGATAAATTATGTCGGCGGGCAACAAAACTTTTCTTGACAAGAATGCAGAGATAGCCTTATGAGTGAAGGCGTACCCTTTTTCTGGGCTGTTCTTTAAGTTGTGTTATGAGCAGGAAACCTCACAGCCGCCACGTACCGTTTTCTTTGCCGTAACGGAGACTGCTAGCACCTGCAGCGACACTAGATGCCCGAGCACATACTGCGTGCAGTCGTACTCATTGTTTCTTCCCCTACCGCGCTGAAAATCACGTAGGTGTACCGATGATGCAAACCATTAAGTTTCCTGTTTCGTCGAACGCAAAACGCCGGGCGCGCTTCTAGGGAAATGATTGAACAGCATTGATTAGACATTGGACAACCGCTTGGAAGGCGTATATCATAGCCACGGTTTCTTCAAGCGAGAGAGAGATAAACAAGTGCAGTGCAAAAAATGGTTGGGTGGGCCCTTATTCCAGGAGTCCATTGGCTTTTGCCGCTGCTCTTGCCCGGTTCGCCAGCGAAAGCTGGTAATCCGAATGTCAGCTGGACAGCGCCGCCTCCCAGTCCTCAGCTGCTGGGTTATTAATGCGAAACCAATTGTTTGCTATGTCGGCGCGGTCGTGTCACCAAAACGTCTATGCAAAACGTGTCCTCAGCAGTTGTGACGTTCTCAGAAGAGGTAGCATCAAACGAATGGTTGTGATCGACAGAGGGTGGTGTGAGGATGCTGCGCGAAAAAATAATGTCGATAGGGTGATTACTTAAATAATTAGAACCAAAAATGTCGAAGAAATGTCGAAACGGCGTGGACGTCGATATAGTGAGTGGACGGGAAAACAGCCGTGGACAGCAAAATAGTGGAACAATAGGCAAAGGAGTGAAAACAAAGTTCTAAATGAATTGAAGTGTATTTGATGGGTGATAATTCATCGAACAAGTTTCACTGACATAGATCGTAGTTAATTAATTATCAGCAAAACCCTTGGACACCACCACAGAGCATTGGAGCAACCACAGAGCCAAGTTTGATGAAATAAAATGGTTGATTCAAATAAAATAAGGTTTAATTAAAGTAAATAAATTGAACTTTAATTAAAACATGAGATAATCACGCTAATTCAGCAGTTAAAATAAATTGCAAACAAAAAGAGACTGATAAAGAGAGCCGACGAGTGCCGAGGTGGCGTGGATAAATTCGCATTCTCCCAATACGGGTCGCCACAGTGATCTCTAATTTTTTCTTCTTTCTACAGCTGGGCTTTTCTGGCATGCCGCTACCATATGGTGCAAATCAGCCACTTCACTGCAGAAGACGCAATGCGGATCGTACAAACTTGGAAACAGCTGAATTTGAAAAGACTTATATAAGTATTCAACTGCAATTTCCATAAAATGAACCCTTGTTCCGTGATTAGATTTTTGTTCAGTTCGGTGTACACTTTCCTCGTTAGTCTCAAATGTTGGAGTAAATCCCTATCGGTTTAATAGTGGTTCAGAATAATTATGTTTCGGTGAATGTTAGGGGATCCGGTGTAATAGCGCGTGAGCAGCTGCGTGAGCGCCTTCGTTCCCAACATCCGCACAGTGTCCTGGTGTCGTATGACTGTGGATTTAAAGTGTTTTCTTTAGTTCTGACTGTTCTGTTTGCGTGTTTGCCAATCCTTCTTCTTGTATAGTTACGACATGAAGCGTGGGAGTCCGAAATTACACACGAGACCTTCCGGAAGCTATCGCTGCTTCCTCAGCCAGCACGATTCGCTGGCATCGAATTGCTGTCCCATTAACTAATGTCGCTTGGGCATCGGTGCATGCTACCGTTTATATCCTGTTCACCGTTCCTGCCGCGTTCACGTAAATTGCCGCTGCCATCGCGCCCCATGTTCTCCTGATGGCATTCGCCCTAGCCTTTTTCTTATTAGCGACGTTAGCGATGTTGGCCTGAAATTCTCAATACTGATTTCGTTACCGGGTTTCGGAATTAAAAGAACTTCTGCTGTCTTCCATTCCTCAGGAATTTTTCCTTCTGCCCAGCATTTGTTAAAGAGTTCCGTAATAGCCTGAAACGACTGTCGTCCAAGTTAGGTGGCATTTTGGAGGTAACCCGATCTCCAGCAGGGAAGGCATCCGTTGTCATGTCCAAGAGTGGGGCGCGCACCTCCCAGGTTCTAATCTCCTGGTCCATTTCCTCATTCTGTGTGCTCGTGTATTCTTCCATATCCAGACCAACACTCTCCGACTGTATGTATCTCCTTTTAAGTTCTGCACTGAGCTCCCTTTCGCGCCCCTTTACGTTGTCTATGGCCTTCAAGAGATTAGCTCTGGACTCTGTTTTGCGCTTTCCTGGGTCCATCAGGCATCTCAGTATAGACCAGGTTATCTCGAGGTTAAGTCTGCCATTGAAAGAGTCGCAGAGGTTGTGCCAGTTAGCCTTGGCCATATTCGAGGCATACTGCTCCGCGTGCTCCGTAAGCTCTGCTATTGTTTTCTTTAGTTCCCTGGTTAGCTTGTGCCTCCTCCACCTCTTTGTGATACCTCTCCTCACTTCCCATTTGTACAATAAAAGCGGTTCAATGGCCGGAAAGCCTTCCGATGTTTTAATCTTTTTCGTGTGAGTTCCCATGTCCTCTTAAAGCGTTTTTACTCAAGCCTCATAATCTTCAATGCTGTGCTCCTCCTTTTCGCTGCTGCACTCCCAGGCGTTATCCCAATTTCTAATCCTTGCTGCCCCTCTCTTCCTGCTGCTCTTGTTGCACTCCACTGTAGCCTGTAGGATAAAGTGATCGCTTAAAAGTTCTCCCTCAATTTCTCCCAGGCTGCATTTCATATTTTTACCTGAGGACAAATCCTGACTTGTGTCCTTACAGACACTGCTGCCCCCTCTATAGGCTCGCTTAGGTCCGTTAGGATCGTTAGCGATTCATTCGTCATTGCATCTGGTAAGTGTTTTTTCTTCGCAATTTCATACAAGTTGCCACGTAGGTAGCTTGCGGCGTTGAAGTCTCTTACAATTAGCAGTGAACCTTCATTCGCTGCAATTTCGGCTTTTCTAATAATTTTGTCGAACAGCTCCTCCTTGTATCCTTCGGCCTGCTATTGATAGTACAATCTAAGTACTCTTGCTTTGTCTTCAAAAGGGTAGCATTTCTATGCAAGTACCTTCTACCACCTCCATTTCCAGATCAGCAATTTGGAATGTGTGTTCCTTGCGTAGTCTTGGATGAATATTAAAGGTCTTGCATCCAATTATCTTCGCGTCTGCATTGGTCTCCTGCAGCACGATTACCGAGGGTTTTAGATCAACGTTATCTACATATTGCTGCAATATGGCCTGTTTTTTCTTAAATCCTCTGGTTTTTGAATGCCAGATTATTAATATGTTATTTTTTATTTTGACGGTCCATATTGTTTGGGACACTCATCGTCATCATCCCCTAAAACTATACTGGCAGTCCAACTATTCACCGATGTCCTTTTGACCAGCGTTGTTCTTTCCATATTTTTTCTATCCATTGTAACGTTAAGGGCCACTATTTCATTTTGCTCTATGCCTACCGCCTGTTGGAGCTGGTGTTGGTTGAGCTGTAACTGCCGGATGGCGATTTGCATTTTTGTCCGGGCTAGAACGCATCTGCAAGTTTTCCTCTTTAAATTCTGCTTTCATCTGTGTGATCAGGTCCTTGATTTCTTTGAGGATGCTTTCGGCAAGCCAAGTTTGTTTGGTTTCGGAAGTTTGGTGTCTGAGATATCGAGCACGAGTAAAAAAAAAACAGACACGAGCGTGTGCTTTGATGCTGTATAAGCTGGAATGAAAAAAAAAGAAAAGAGGAAACTCAACCTCGCAGTACGAAAACAGCAATAGTGGACGAAAACTCATGCCCCTATCTGCAAGATACAGATAATGTTCAAAATCAATCTGCAGGATTTTTTTTTTCACTCAGAAATGTTGAGAAGTAGATGAAAGTTGCTTTTGCAAACAAGTTGCGCCGCTACGCAAACGCAAAATGAGGGGACGGCTATAAGAACGATCTCTAAAGAACTAAAATCGAAGCCTTTCCAAGCCTTTAGCCTTATGCCACCTGCAGGGATTTATCTGGATTGTTTCCTGCAAATAAAGGAAAATTCCATTCAATAAAATCAGTTGCCGATTTCAGTCACACTCCATGCATGTTTTATTTGGAAAGAAAACACAACAGAAAAGGCGCAGATTTTAGCTTCAGAACAACAGAAAAAAGCATTAGATAGCGAAGTAGAAATCAAAACTACTAATAAGCAAGTTTAAAATGATGACAAAACAGATGAGGAGGAAAAAAAAAACGTAGCTTCAAAGGTGCCCGTCGAGGTCGACCTCGGTAAGGAAAGCTTACTAGGAGGCATTTCGTTTTTGTAGTAGATTGACATTGAGCCCTCTCCTTTGTAATGGGTGGTCCTTAGGATGTTCCTTCAGAGTTATCTCCTTCTTCTGCATCCTATAATAGAAGGAGGAATAAAATATAAAACTTGATTAGGTTCTGGCAGTTAATGTGGTGGAGATATTTGTGCACGGCAACAAGAGCACCGACCTCAGCACCAACATAAGCGTGACCTTGCTTAGAAGGACGAAGGGCTACGCGAGACACCCTGCGTGCCTTCTCTCACGGACGGGATGCAACCAAAACTAACAATCTCATCACCCGATTAATGGTCTACAATTTCGGAAGGCGCTACACAGCCCACTATCCCAACTATCGAGAGATGAAGGCAGACAGGACACATTCGCTACTTCTATAGCACTGCCATTACTTCTCCCTATTTCCCTTACCGTCCCCCTCCGTCGTGGAGTGCTTGGCTTCAAGCGGGCTTTGCGGATTATCAGCCGGCCTTGGCGGAGCAAGCGCTCTTCTTCATTGAACCTTAGTGCAGGCCTCAAATAAAGCCTTTTTTGCCTACGGAGCGGGCAACACATAGGACAGTTCATCATCATCATCAGCCCACTACAGCGCAAAGGCCTCTCCCATGTCTCTCCAATTAACCATGTCTTTTGGCAGCTGCGCCCACCTTAACCCCGCAAACTTTTTTAATCTCATCCACCCACCAAATTTTCTGCCGCCCCATGCTACGCTTGCCTTGACTTGGAATCCACTCCATTACCTTTAAGGGCCAGCGTTTATCTTGCCTTCGCATTACATGCCCTGTCCAAGCCCATTTCTTCCTCTTGATTTCGACGAGGATGTCACTAACCCGCGTTTTTTCCCTCACCCACTCTACCCGCTTCCGGTCTCTAAACGTTACACCTGTCATTTCCCTGCACAAGAAGACAGCGTACTCCAATTAACACATTTCTTGTTCAGAAGCCAAGAAGAAAGCAAGAAAGCAATATTTAACACACGCGCCATAGTTTAGTATTGAAAGTACACACCTTCGGTGCATGTAGAAACCCCCATGGCACCCTACGTTTTGCATTAGTAGACACCCCCTTCTCTATGGCGCTTAGCAGCGGCGTTTTGCCAGTGACGAAATGTGTTTTCGTCTGTATTTACCTTGCCGCGATGCTTGTGTTTCCTCGTTACCTTCTCCTCCTCCCACTTGGAACGCATTCTGTCATGGTGCTCTTACAATGTACTAGGGCAGAAAGCTGTGTACGTTGTGGCCGGCGAAGTCCTCGAATATTTGATTATTAATTTTTATTGCACGCAGGCAGCTTTGGCCGAATGGTGCATCGCACAAGCTATTTTCCCCAAGCACTTTAGTTCAAAGAAGCCGAGTACTAGGGTAGGAGACAGCTTGTACCCATTTTATCACAAGTGAGTACCCGGCGACACTGCGCATCCAACCACGCACCACCTGAGAGCGACGCTGATGCTCATACAAAAAGGCCACCGCGGCCGGCCGCAGTCGACGAATGCAGCTCCTAAATGAAGTGTTACGTTAAAATTACTCGTGTACACTGCTGCCTCCGAAACAATGCCAAAATCTCTATTTGTGAGCGCAAGAAAGAAGACGAAGGCGGCGCCGAGACTTTCTTCAGGTCCTTTCACCCGGCCCCTGGCGGTAATACTCCCCTTTTTCTATCCAAACCTGACCTGTTTTTCTCTAATCATTGGCCATGTTATTAGCTTCTGCAAGTTAAGTTCACACAGAGCCTGTTAGCCCCGCTTCAGATTGATCTCTCCTCCTTGCAACGTGTTGCTGACACGCAGGCTGACCCCGTCTTCGATTACGACCTTATTTTTCCGCCCCATACGCAACATATGCCCGCAGATATTTTTAATGGTCATCTTGCTTAGCACATACAGAATTTGCCTCATCTGTTCTCTCGACTCATGCCTCCGGGAGCAGTGGGAAGGCAGCGATTGAGATGTATTCTCAAGATCTGGCTTGGAGCTATTCCGTTCGTAGCCTTGTTATATACCTGTATTCTTTGCACAGTTTTTAGCTGTTGCTTCGGCTCTTCTCAAAATTCTTAGGCGTGTAGCTTGGGTACTTGTCCTTGCAGACTGCTTTTTCAGCTTTAGTCTCTCTTCAAACTTCCGGCAGCTCTAGATTGAATCGTTCCCTTAGGCTTTTTGTTCAGCGCACAGTGAGGGAGGTCCGTTTTACCTGGGTGACTGGTTATTCGAATTTCTATTTTAAAAAGGTGGCTAATTTATTGGCAAGGTCAGATCTCAGTGCCCTTGTGATCTATCCCGCCTCTCAACCCATTCTGTTGGAGGCCTCTCGTTTCCAGGGGTTCAAACATACCTCCGCCCGCTTGGGTGATCCGTTCCTGAGTGCCGTGGATTTCCAGCACTTGAAGTACACATGGAATGTCCGGTCGCTTAAATTAAGGCTCTGTGAGGTGTCAATGACGCTTCTGCGATGAAGAATCCACCATCTAAATTTGTACATATGCAGATGCCAATTTGCTACGACGAACATTTATGAGTCATGTGGCGAAGTTGAAACAGTAGAACATTTTATCCTCTTGCTGGTGGTTCGCAATTCAGATAAAACAATATTTGGAGGCCCTCTCTTGAGATTAGGACTCCCTGCGAGGCCTCCTCTCGTTCGGTGCGAGCGCCAACGGATTCTCGTTAAGTAGTGTTTGGGGATACCTTCATGACTGCATTATAGCAATAGCAACTGGTCGGTTGCCTTGCTAAACAAGGCATAAAATTCTGACTCATGTCCAAAAAGTGTTTGTTATTCTCTTCTTGGTGCTTCAAGTTTGTTTAATTCGTTTATATATTGGCACAATATTATATATATATATATATATATATGAGCTAATTGATTAGAAAAAAAAAATTAAAAAAAATCCCCTGTGTCCCTTGGTTTCTGTGGCTGTTGGCTTCTGTCATATTTATAACGAGCCCTTCATTCCCCTTCCCTTGTTTGCTTAATTGCTTAGCGAGGGCCTCGATTCTGGCAGCCTTGACGCCATAGGAAGCATAAGAGGGTTCTCACGCAGCTTCCACCCTCTCCGTTCGATGACGTTCTACGTCACACCTGCGGTAACTCAGGACGTTCTACGTCCGCCGCTTATGAACGTGGGTGGCGCTGATGAACACTCTCAAGGTTAGGTTACTTGTAAACATAAATACCCCCGAAAGCAGAAGAATTGACAGCCGTCGCCGTAGCTCAGAGGTAGAGCACCGGACGCGTAATTCGGAGGTCGTGGGTTCGGATCCCACCGGCGGCATGTGGTTGTTTTTTCTTCTGCTTTTCTAATCAATTATCTTTAAGCGATAACATATTCTGTAATATTCTAAATTGATCAACACCACAAACTAAATAAATAAATTTAAAAAAAAAATCCCCTGTGTCCCTTGGTTTCTGTGGCGGTTGGCTTCTGTCATATATATATATATATATATATATACATATATATGTATAATTTCTTGGCAGCTGATTGATTAATATAAGATAAAGTCACCAGAGATTGAAGAACATAACAAGATTTAATTCACGACTTTCGGTTGGAGGACCAGCCTTGTTGATGGCAGAGACTGACAGAACGGGCGGCAGAAAGCATAGCAAACATTTCTTTCTTTTTTTTTTCATGTCACATGCATTGTCACGCATTTAGTGTTTTTTCCCCTTCTCTATATATATCTTAGTTTTTATTTTTTGTTTTGTTCTTTAAGTATTTTTTTATTGTAGTGTCATGCATTGTATTGCGTTGTCACGCACTTCTGTTCTGCCCGCTCTCACACGCAGTGAAGAATTACATTTGTTTAACACGGTACATTGTGCTTGCCACTGACTGCGGTTCGTTTCTGGTGTTGTGTTTGTTGTTAGCCTTGTGTCTTTTTCTTTCTTGTGTGTGTACTGAGTGGTTTGTAAGGATTCTCTTTTTTTTGTGTGTGTATTGAGTGGTTGTGTAAGGATTCATTTGAAACTTGTGTTTTTCCTAATGACCTCTCTTGTATCGTGTTGTGCTGCCACAACCCTTCTCTGACTGGAATTTTCAAATTCTTGCGCAGTAACGTTTTTTTTGGAGGTGTTTCTTTGACATTCCTGCGGACCCCCATGCCTAGTGCATTGACCTGAAATGTTGCCTTCTCGCTGTGCGGCTGCCAGGCGCTTCGCGCTTGTCGCCGCAATGCGTCTTGAGTGCCATTTTGCAAAGACTTGTGCAGTAAAGGTTTTTTCTTTCTTTTTTTGTCACAACCCTGTGGCCCCTGTGCGCTGTAGAGCTTCGCGCTTGTCATCGACTTTTCATCCGAACACCTGCATCCACGTTAGGGGATCGCCTTTTCAAGTTGTAACCAACTTTTTTTTCTTAACCTCTCCCCTCACCAATGTTTGCATTTGTGCTTTACGCTTTTTCCTGCACCTCGCGGATGCTATAAAAGCTGCTTGTTTGGAATACTGTAATACACTCGAAAAAGGCTGGTCCTCCAGCCGAAACGTCGTGAATTAAATCTTGTTATGTTTTTGAATCTCTGGCAACTTTATCTTATATTAATCAATCAGCTGCTAATAATTAACTTTTTTAATATATATATGTGTATATATATCTATATATATATATATATATATATATATATATATATATATATATATATATATATATATATATATATATATATATATATATATATATGTAAACATTTTATGTAAACATATGCCACTCCTGCTTGGGCGCTCAGCCTGCAGTATGTTCAAAAATAAAAATAATATATATATTGTAGGGGTGCGTTTATTAGGCGTCCTCAAGAGACCGAACCGCTGTGCAGGGTCTGGCAGCGTAGACGGGCGTAGCCAGCACCAAGAGAGCGGGGGAACTTCGTCGTCGTCGGGCGCAGCGTAGTGTCGGCGCATAACTTCGTCGTCGTCAGGCGCAGCGCAGTGTCGGCGCATGGCGGTAGCGGAACCTGTCACAGTTGGCACACTACAATATATATATATATATATATATATATATATATATATATATATATATATATATATATATATTGTAGTGTGCCAACAATGTGTGTAGTGTATGTATACTGTCTTGGCATTCCCCACCGCATCTTGCCATATCGCATGGGTATGAGCCATTTCTTCAGAGGGCTAAAAAGAGGGGGGAGACGAAGAAGAAGGATCCCTCGGTGCTGTGCTGCGCGTGAATTCGAGCTCCGCGTGACTTCCAGTGAACTCCATCTTGAAAAATCCTTCCCTCAAAGCTGATCGCAGCGCTATGTGCTTCTACGAAGGCCCTGCCCACTGGCCGGCTGCCAAGCTTCTTCGAAATGCATCCATATTCGACAGTACGTTGCGGAACAGCGGGCAGAACGCAACCCGTGCCTCGCGGTCATCGGGGCAGCCGTCGGTCGCCGTGCTCGCCAAGCGCTTCGTCGCCTCAGACGGACGCCGGAACAGTACCCAAAGTACCAAAGCAGCTGGTGACTGCCACCTCTATCGCGGTAAAGACCAAGGGGATCGTAAGCTGCTAGAAGCGCCCGCGCGGGAAGGCAGCTTCAAGGGTGGAGCCGTCAGCCGTCCCCCGAGCGACGTGCAAGGTAACATTGGTTCCAAGTCTTGTCTGCTGACTTATTTTGATGCACACCAAATCTCCTCGAAATTTATATTTCGCCCCTTGTATCCAAGATATTCGTTGAAAGCGCGTATTTATGAGAGTTCAACCTTATATCCGCTATTAAGTTTATATAACAGGTTGCACGGAGCAGTGCAGTTGAAGAACAACCAGACGTCAATGCATAACGAGGAGTGCTGGTCAGGCAACGCGAAATTGTTGGGGCTTCGTGCTCAGAACGAGCTATTCGGTGCGAATGAGTGTTTGCTGAACTCAGTGAGAAGGCACATATTTTGCGTGCGAAGCAATAGTTTGAGGCTCCGCTCTAGGTGTGGCGGCCTGTGGCAGAACTCACCGTCCTCTTTGTGCAATAGTTAGTCTTACTGAAAAGTTTTACCCCAGTTATGCCTAATGCAAATAAAGCTTTCTCGCGGATAAAGTGACGTGAGAGATGCGCGAAATATATGGGTTTCCACCGGCATGAAATGAATTGCTATCTACGACGCAGTGCTAGCGCTTGTCAACATCGTCGTACACCTGAGCTTGCGCCCAAAAATTTTATACCTGCGCAATATCGACCACAGGGTTCTCTTCTAGCATGATTTCTATTTAAGGTAAATATGCTTCCAGCAAGGCTCCATTCTTGTTTTTTTTCGTTATGAATTACATTTCCGAACGGTTCTTATTATTCACAGGATAGCACAACTAGCAGGAGTTGAAAGAGCACCTATTCCGCGATTATTCTTAACTTAGAACAGACAAGATCCTTGGACTTCTCTTTTGAATCCTTCGTTCTAACTTTTCATGCGTGAGGAGTTTTAACGTTGACAAGCAGCCAGCTTTTGGCAGATGTAATGTTACATACGTTTTTTCGACACCTCAGGTGCAGCCAACGACGCAGCCGTTGTCCCTACGTTCCAGTGGCGCAAATGGTCTGTTTCGCGCGCCACGCATCTCCTCTTGCGGCGGGGCTCTTCAGCAGGTGGCAGCCCAAGCGTCTGTCGCCACTATCCTGACAGAGAAGTTCTGCAGCCTGGGGGGCAACCGAAAGCCGTGCGCCGGTTATGGACGTAGCCTTACGGCCGCGGCTCTGCTGTTCCCCTTTATAAGAGCCTCCGTAAGTGATGTCTCAAAGACAGGAGCACTCTGCTCTTCATGAGTGTTCCGCGGAGATTCTCTGGTAAAATTTCCACGAGGGGCAAGCAGTAGCCGAGGCTGTATACAGCTGTGGTGTCTATACGAACACGCCTGGTATGACCATAAGCCAGAAGAAGGAGCACGTTGTATTTTCACTTTCATGTAATTCTTAATCCCCACGGGCAAAGCATTCAACCCCATTTTCGTAAGGTCACTGCGGTATGCTGGGAGCAACTACTCCTGTTTTTCATTTGTCTCACACCATACCTAATAATACGAGTGGGGCCCGCAGTACCATGCAACAAAGTAGGACGTTCACACTGTTGCGGGTTCGCCGCAAAGCTACTGTTCTTTGTGTTGTACTTTAAAGGAACGCTGGGCATAACTCTATCCGTTTATTGTTCTGAGTAAAAATTGAGTCTCCCCCTTTCTCCCCAAAACAAAATACCCGTATAATAGGTAGAAGACTGGATATATTATTTTGCCGCCAGTCGAATTAAACTCGTGACGTCCTTAGCGAAAAGCACGGGTTGCGACCGTTTCGAATTTAATGGCGATGTCGCGTGACCTGTGGGATCTACGCCCCCCCCCCCCCCCTCCCCCTCCCAAAAAAATGATTGGAGTCAGCGCACAGAGTTTACTTGTGATATCGGCCAATGATGGCGACACCAATATTTTGCTTTTCTCGTTTCGAGCTTATAAAATTCAGTGCATGTAGTCTCATTGTGATTAGAACACGGTGCCTAATCGATACAGTCCAGCTTCTATATGTCCTCAGTTACCCCGTGCAAAAACCTTGAAAAGGCTTCGGCATTTAAAATAAGCAAGCTCAGTTCGCAGCTCGTCCCCTTATGATCGTGTCTGCTAAATTTTAGGCCCCTGCACGTCCTGAAAGAGGGTGAAAATTCAAATTAAAGTTCACTCGCAGTCTTTCGACAAATCCAAACTCCTCATCCTATACGCTGGCAGCCAAGGCTTCGCTCTGAGGGCACAGTGATTGCATTCCATTGGTCCATCATGGATTCACAGACGAATGGCTCACGGCGTCTCGTCTGCTATTTGCTGTCGTTTTTTTGGGACGTTATTCGCCCGTTTTGGTAAAAAGGAACCACACATTAATTCCATGCCCTGGTTCGTTTATGTCTGATTGGGACATTACTGTGCCCTTTGTTTATGGCACGTTCACCTTTTTTTCTAATTTACCGTGAACGTTGGCGCACGGCCTCGGAGGAAGCTGCTCGCCCTTTTCCGTGACCCCACCCTGCAATACTGGAAAAAGTGTCACTCGGACCGTTGAGACAAGCCGGCTTTGATAGGGTAATGCAGAGAGAAGGATGGTGAAATCGCGAGATGGCGATGCTTTGACTGTTCTTATACCTTAACACATTTTCATGGCACCGCGTTCCAGAAACTACGCCTGACAACTGGTGGAGAATAGCAGATTTGGAAAAGCCATTATGTGTAAAATTCTGGCCATATGAAGTTTCGTTCAGTGTTCCAGTGGCCGAATCCCGCAGTTTGTACTCATACTGGACTCGACTGTAGCACACTGAGTGGGAGTGATCCTTCGCTTTTAAATTTATTGCCAGGTACCGCTTGAGGTGAAAAGGGCTTCAGAACGATGAAACAAGATGGCAGTTTATGAGATTCAATGCAAAAGGTAAAAGAATCACCCCGAGGAACACATTGCGCATTGCAGTTATTCGTTCATTCGCACAACGAACCTCGCACGCTTGGTAACTAAATGATTAATGGGCGCGCAATGCAATCCACGGTCTCCCGCGATGCTGTCTTGCTGAGTTCTGCGGCATTCTAGCATGCGGAGATGGCGACGTAGACGAGGAGAGGAGGACAGGGATAACTTTCACGCGGTACGTTAACACATGCTACAAAATCGCCGAGTCACCAACGACTCAAAAATTAATGTAACACCTTGCAGCAGCTGCAAGTCAACACAAGCTGAAACACCGACTCACGTGCACACTTAAGCATATGAGACGTTTGATTACTCGAGGATTAAGAAAAATTCCGAACATGCATCCGGGAAGTAACCACGGTTAGAGAAGCTCTGCTGCGATTGAGAGGAAACGCTGTGGAGATCTTTTCTTCGCCGCGCTGGAAGACGCGTAGCGCGTGCAGCCGAACAAAGTGCAGCGCGGACAGTTGGTGACAGCTCCATCCTGCGTAACCGGAAATGCACCGGCGATGTGTTGCGTGTCCGCAGGGGCCGTTCACCGCTTTTGGCATACACTCGTGGACTTCTCAATTAGACAAGCAACTGACGCCTAGGGCAAGCTTCGCAATTTCTCGCTTCCACAGGAAAGACTTAGCACATATACTTGCAGTATGACTGGACTGATGATACACACGGCCGCTTTTGATAGCGGAGTGACCCCCACAGCACTTGACGCTCATTTCGGTTGTCCTTCACAGTTGCTCAGCTAAGAAAAGGGCAGCAAACGCGGTAGCATATATGGCGCTCTTAGAGAAAGACACCCTTGTTTTCTTTTGTGTAATGTATCTGGTCAATCGAAATAACTGCTGCTGTCCAGAATGGCAAAAACGGTCAGTAAAACTATGGCCGTTACATAAATATTTTCTTTTTGTTTTTGTTTCTTACGCATAACTCCAAACTGTATCATTTATTAAGGATGGTATACCTTTATTCTGCGTATGGCTAGGTGTTTGTATATCTGTTGCATTGCAAACATGCACAAGAACAGAGAAAACGTTGGAATCGATAGAAAACAGCCGCTGTATCAGTAGACGTAACCGCTTCTGAAAGTATTTTTCTCCCCTTTTCGCTCTTGCCACAAATAGAAAAGAGCTCATCCCAGAGACTCCTGAGTTGATCCATGCTGTTTATGTGTCGCCCTATCTTCAGGGGCTTTCGTTCGGGTATGATTCAAATTCACATTTTCACATTCAAATTGAAAGACTTTATTTTATTTCTGCCTTGCAAAGATACAGACAGCGGAGGCGCAGAAAAAGCTATGAGAGACAGCTTGACTATGCCGCAGCCCCCTTTCGCTTGGCAGCAGCTTGACAGCAAGGATTTTAAGACAAAGGGCAGTTGCAAAGCGTGATAACAGGTATACAATAATGAGCAGGTACAAAAGAAACCGAAACAAAATTATACAATGTTGACACAATATTCACATTGGGTAAACTCACGTAATGGAAGCAAAAAAAGGGCACAAAACAAAAATTCTACATGCTAGGATACAAAGCACGCAAAGACCTGTTTGACGAACTGAAAAGATCAAAATTATTATATACATACGCGTTTAGCAGGGAGGGAAGAGTGAACTGCAGGTGTTCTCTACTTGAATTTAACCGTGGGGTCGGGACCATCCATGTCTCCGCATGCCTCGCTGTGTAGCTTGCATCTCGGGTATGTAGTTCAGCAAGTTTACGTATGTGATTTACACTTCTACATGTTTCGAGTGTAATCCGGACACTCAAGCGATATTTATACAAGTTGTGTATTTTTAGCACACCGCTTTGTAGAAAGATGTCTGCTTGGCGAGTGCCAGTGGACATTGTAAACATGACGAAGAAACTTTTTCTGAAAAATGTAGATACGCTGAAGACAGCTAACCGTAGCTGTGCCCCGCACTAGATGGCAGTAGTTTAAATAGGTGTAGAAAAGTGAATTATAGAGGAGTAACTTTACTGTTCTTGGAATGACGTATCTGAGCCGACTTATGACTCCGGTTATTTGAGCCAGTTTCGTGACACTATGGTCCCTGTGGTGCTCCCAAGACATGTTATGTCAAGACATGTCAAGACATGTCCCAAGACTGATTCCACGCTGATTCCAGAGTTGATTCCAAGCGTAGCCCTAATCGTGATATACGATGGGAATGTGATTCTTGGTTTTATCTACTTAATTTCTCTCATGTTTAATTGCAGTTGATGCCCTTATTTCACAGAGTGGATCTTCAAGGCCCTCGCAAATGGAAAAGGACCTTTGGAGCAGTTGTCATGGATTGTTGGGACTCACACATGAACAGAGTCGCGTGTGGAATCGCGGACACGATAACACGGGACACGCCATGGCGTTCACACTCCTCTTACGCCTTACCACACGAAAATTGTGGGGTACTTAGTGCATATTCCAGCAGATGCCATTGCAGCCCCGGCGTATCAGCGCAAGATTCCTTCGTTTTTTCTCTAGGGAATGCGTGCAAAAAGCTCCAGTGCCGATGCTTGCTCCATGTTATTTTTCCCACACCTATACAACGGCGAAGTGAATAGATGAAATAAATGCGAAATAAAAACGCCAGAGGAAGGGAATATGGCAGATTGGTGAACTGGTAAATAAATATAACGCATATTTTTTTTTTAGGTTCGTGAGCGGAGCTCGAGATCCCTCCTATTCGCTGCACGGCTCACCTCAGGTACAAGCGCTGAAATCTAACTGACAGAGACTGATTCCACGCGTAGCCCTAATCGTGATATACGATGGCAATGGGATTCTTGGTTTTATCTACTTACTTCCTGTTCGAGAAACTTTATTATTGAAGAGCCTTGAAGCGTTACCCGTACTGTCTACCATTCTCAACTCCGACTGACTAGAGCGATATCTCAAGTGGTGGCAGTAACGCACATTACACGAAAGCAATCTGATGCATTGCACGAACGGAGTGTCTAGCGTTCCGTCCAGACGGAACATTTGCTGCTGCTGCAGTTCCGTCCAGACGGAATATTTACTGCAGCTAGAGTTCCGTCCATACAATAGACAATTTTACTTTCACGTACGCAGAAGCTTCACGTAAGTAGAGCGCTTACGGGTCATCAGTGCGCATGCGCAGAACGTAAAGTGTCTGTGTGGGTCGCACGGACGTACGTGAGATTCGGATCTTTGCGTTGCGGTCTTCACAGTGCTTGCGTACGTGGCGTTGGCAAGATGGCGGCGCCCTGCCCGCCCGCTTCACAACGATAACAGCTTCGTCGCTAATCCCTCGACGTGGTATCGTGCTGTAAGCTGCTGTATTTGCGTTCAGTTGGTCCATTCTTGCTCTCGTATGACGTTTTAGGTGAGAACTAGCTTTTGTTTTCCAGATCGAAATCCCTTTCAGCAGCTTCTAAGCCTGACGGAGTAGCGTTTGTGGTCGTCATAGCAACGAGTGTGCCGACGGTCTCGAGAGACCACGCGAAGCTCAAAACCTAGCGGGATATCGCGAGACCCTCGGCAGAGTCAGCGGGAAAGCAAAACGGTGCACGTCTTGGCTCCATACGCAGACGTCGTCAACATGAGTGGGACACCAGCGCGCCTTCGCTTCTCGAAAAGCGATGATTTAAATATGATGCGGGGCGTGAAAGAATGCAATCAATTTGAAGATATCATGCAACCTACAGTTCGGTGGAATAAAATCGCTCAACGTTTGTCAGAAGAGAAGGGGAAAGTGTTTACCGCCCGCACTGCGGCTTGGCCTGGCTGCGCTCCAAGCAGCTCGACTAAGCAAAATTAGTTTTCTTTGTACTAGATGGCGCGGCTCCGCATGACAGCGCATATTTAGGTTCTACGGCAAATCTACACAGTTTGCGTCCCGTACGCAAACTGTACGAAGCGACACGAGCGTACGCTTCGTAGACTGCTCACGTTTACATGCGTGAAGGTTCTACGTACGTAAAACTAAAACTGTCTAATGTCCGTACGGCCCATACTATTCAAAATGGGTGATTTCTGCCCACATAAAGCATTTCTTTGCGTCTTGAATAACCAGTTGACCAAGCTGTATCCAGATGTTCTCTCTACGCATGTATACGGCACCAAAATATATGTCCGCGTACTGCGTTTAGTTACATCCTCGAAGGTATAACTTCCGTGCATGCATGCAGGATCTGGAAAATGACACTGTTAGAAGCAGAGTGCAGAAACTCTTCGCGAAGTGATGTGAAGCCCTGTCGCTATTTGTGCTGCAAGATGACGTAGCGCGAAAAAGACTTAAGACGTACACAAACGGTCAACAAGCATTATGCGAACGCACCAACAAACCCAAGCCAAAACTCGATCTATTGCTATTTCTCACTGACTGCTTGGAAAATAAAATGATGCAGCAGAATATCCTGTCACACATTAGGCGGAACAGGATTGCCACTTTTTTAAATGGACATGCAAAAGTATGCAAGCAAACTGGTTTCACAATCCCTAACGCCAGCTTTAATTCCGTCTTGACATAACTCTTGTGGCAGATAATGCTGGACGGAACTGTATGGTGTCAGATACAGTTCCGTCTGGACGGAAGCCCATCGGTACATGCAGTTCCGTCTGGACGGAACTTTGGCGCAAGTTGTAGTTCCGTCTAGACAGAACTCTAGCGCAAATTGTAGTTCCGTCTGGACGGAACTCTAGCCACAGCCTTACACGAAAGTCCAAGCTGATCACATTAGTCGTGGGATGCAGGCGAGTGCTGTTAACAGCGAGTAGACTGAAGGACGCGAAACCCAAAGTCAAAAGTTTATGGAAGGCCCAATTCCAGGTTGTTTGGATAAAAACTTTAAATATTGGAATATTGTAACGTATCGGTAATGAAATATTGAAGGTTAATTGTGCACTCTTCTGATATGTAGGGAAACCTTTAAAGTGTTTCCAACGATCGCATCGAGCAGCTCAGACTGCCGTAAAAAAATCAATGGGGAACGCTTTGCGCAATAGCAAATTCGTTAAGAGAAAAAAATACGAGACTGCCACCAGAATTCTGGAGGGATCGTCGTTTTGAAGAAAACTTTGCTTTTTTGTCTCACTCTGTGTTATACTGCACTAGACATGATTGTCGCTGCTGTGCAATTTCGTGCCTTGAAAACAATCTTTGAGCAATTTTAATTTCTGCCAAACGATTTTGCTCAGCGCAGCCTTTAATTTCTTTCTCACTTGCGCAGCCTGCCCAGCAAGAAGCTTCTCGGCTTCCTAGGCACATGCGGGCAGCCCGGAGGAGTCACGGAGAGAGCTGAGTGCAGCTTTTGTGTTAGTAATTGGTGTCGGTTTTCTGCCACAATGGATTGGAAGTAGTTGTAAATACTTATGAAATTTATTAAACGTAGATGTGCATTTACTGTCTATTCATTCTTTAAACAACCCAGCAGGGTTCCGTTAAACTCAAATAAAGTCACTGTGTTATGCCGTATGTTTCAATGAACAAGCTACTATAAAGGCGATGTAATTGCTAAGTAAAGTCCGCAAAGGAACTATAAGTACATTCCTGCTATGATAATTGGTTCCTCAAATAACGCATAGTTACCTCAAGTCCAGCAGTTGAGTCCCGCCTCAAAACGGCAGCCAGGAAATCAAGCCTAGCCGCACGTGTACGGCTCTTTATGAGATATGCCAGTTTTCGGCTCGATGGCTTCGAGTGAAGAAGTGGGGAGCCACAAGGTTACACTTGCGCTAACGCCTGTCTTACAAGTTGCCTTCACGTCAAACACCTAAAAGACATCCGAACATGTTGTTTTTGTTGTGTGGCATAGTTAGCTATTACGATGTTCGCCCCTTGGAGCACAATCTAGGCAGTATCTAGTAATCGTGCATCACGCGGAAATGGCGCTGAATTTGAATAAATGCAAGCTTGTTCTTTCACTGAAAAACGCAATCCAATAAACTCACAGTACTGTTTGAATTCTACTCCTTCAGAAAGATCGAGTTTCGGAGTTTAATTATATGGATGTGTATTTCAGGCAGGTGCCTTTATACAAAGCTCATGTTTTTAGTTATTTATGTTTAGATACTGCAATCACCACGCGGGGATTTTAGCAGCGTGGTACAAGCGTGATTTAAAAAAATGTCATGTACTGAAAAAAATAATGCACTCAGCACTGCTTATAAAATAGAAAACCCAATAAACAAACAAGACGCAGCTAGGCTCAACCACAACAAGTGAATAGAAAGTTAAATTATCACTCACAAGGTTACAGGAAAGAAGCAAACTAGCAAATAATACATGAAATAGCATTATTCTAAACTTCATAAAACCCAGCTAATTTTGGTGCAGAGATGGCGTTGTTTTTCAGCTGATTCCAGTCAACTATTGTGCGTGGGATGAATGAGTGCTGCCACGCGAGGAGAACGGGGTAGTATTTAGGTTGTTCCTTTGACGAGTAGCCTATCCGGAAGGGAAAGATATGATACTAGTTATGTCAGTCTTATAATGGCCCTCAATTTTTATGAAAACTTCAGACGCGAGTAATGATCTCGTTGCGCCCAGGGACAAAGATACGTCCGCTTTAAAAAGTCTGTGTTTGTTCGATGTCGTGTCTTCCTCGTGTGGTCTTTTTTTTGCCTTACCTTTTTATTCAAGACTGTTACAGAAGTTCTGCTAATTTTGTTGCAAATGAAACGCGCAGGTCTTCTACACACCTTTTTCTAGTTTAGCAATATCAATTTTTAAAAGAGGACCCTAAATCATGACGGCGTTGTCTAAAATACGTAATAAAACTGATTTATAAGCCAGAACACGTACAGGAGTAGAAAACTCGGTACGCTTGATGAAAAAAAAAGTGTACTGTTAGCGTTTGCAATTACGTAGTTAATATGGGTTCTCCAGTTATGATCATTCGCGATCCACAGCCCCAAGTACATGCAGCTGCTTACTTCAGAATGTAAGGTATTATTAATTCTGTAGTAAAAAAAAGAAAACATTCCTTGTTGACTGTTATTCACATCATAACAGTTTTACAACATTGATGACATCTGGCAGTCACGATCACCATCACGAAACAACTTCTTGAAGAGCACTGTTCAATAATTATTGGTGCGACATGGGGTTATTTCGGAGTACAAAACACAATCGTCGGCAAAAAATTTAATATTAACTGAAATATCTTGCACAATGTGATTAAAACATTGCTGGGAATGTTTGCAGTGTTTGTTCATTTCTCAAAGCTGCCGGTACGCCGCTTTATCGCTTTGTTTCTGATGCAAGACGCGACAAGATTTATCTCGATTGATCGCATCCAGGCGGAGCCAATTCTACGTTGTTCCAGAATGTTCTAGTAACTTTTCACGCTTTATCTCGAGAGTTCGCTATCAGCTTTAAATTCAGCGTGGCAGAGAGCGGCGGGTATTCCGTTCGACGACCGCCGAGCTCGCCTGCTGCTACGCCGCCGCCGTGTCATTCAGTTCTTTGTGGGTGCGAGTAAGCCCAAAGAAAGAGCTTCGTTTGGAAGCCATTCTCGCTAGTTTCCTGCTGGCCGGACTGCACTCACCACTACGTGGCAATATAACGAAAACAAAAGCGGCCTAACACAAGATCTTGTGGTAGTCCCGAATGCACCGTTACTGATGCAGAGAAAGTGTCATAAAAAGATACAAAATGTTTTCTGCCTCTTCGGTACGCTGCGATCCATTTTGTTAACTGGTTATTTCGGGAAACGTTATGTAACTTATCAAGTATCTTTATGACAAACTTTATCAAATATTTTTGAGAAATCCAGAATATTGAGTGAAATTGTGTACCAGTATTAATTAATTTTTCGATATGATGAATTGCTTCCATCACACAATGAACACAAAATCGTTTTCTAAAACAGTGTGGATATTTGGCTAGAAAATTGTGTTTATCAAAAAATTCCAGCATTTGCTTATGTATACCGCTCTCGAGTAATTTGCAGGTTGTTGATGTCAGATATATTGGGCAATATTTGTTAATGAAGTCTCTCTCACCGCTTTTATATAACGGTTTGATCCCGGCCGCAATCCAATCATTTGGTAGTTCACCATCGCGTAATGATTTTTGAAATAATACATGTAGATACTTAGAAACACACTCTTTATATCTTTGAAGAAATGTGTTTCGAATCTTGCCGGGGCCCGGAGACTTTTGTACGTTCAGTTCTAATAGCATACTGAATACACCCTGTTCTGAAGTTGAGTTCCTGCATACAGGGGAAAGAGGCATCAAAAGGGGGTAGGGCACCATCATGTTTAGTAAAAAGAAATTTAAAATGGTCGCTAAAAGCATTGGATATTGTTCAGTAACCAGCCACCAGTTCCCCGTCTATTTTGAAAGTATCACTGTCTAATAATTTATGTGAAATAACCCTCCAGGATTTTTCTGGTGATACCGTAATGAAGTTGTGTAGGAATTCCCAATAATAGCGTTTTTTGTCTCTAGCTACTTGATTCTTAATTTTAAGAATAAATCTGAAAAATATAGTTGCATTTCAGCAAGTCTTTCTCTCTTTAAGCCTTTTTAGCCACCTCCATAATTTTACTGCCTTCCTCGAAATCCACTGGTTCTTACTTTTTCATTTCTTGACAATGTTTGGCGCAAAACCTATATAACTGTTCACAAGTTGTTTGAAACGGTGCCAAAGAATATGCATGTCATCAGTACTATTGGCGAAGTGAACAAATTAAAAAGAAAGGACATCTACGATTGGCACATCTCGTGCTTTGTAAAAATTAGGAAATGCAGAAGTCTTGCGGATTCTTTTGTAGGACCACGAGACACACTAAGCAGCACAGCACGATGGTCATAAATTCCGGAAACCACTTCACAGTGTAATTAGGAGCAATACTGCCGCTGACAAAAAAAAAAATCAAGGACCGATTTGGAGGTACCTTGAGTCCTTGTATGCTCTTCAACTACTTGCGAAATATCAAAATCATAGACGATGTGCAAGAGAATATCGGCTGATGAATCACGATATTTACTAAGCGACATAATGGAACAGTTCACATTGGGCAAATTAAAGTCCACTGCCAAAATAGCCCGATCGCCGGGCTTGACATATGTTCTCATGTATTTCCGTAAGTCCTCCAGACGTATGTGGCAGACGTAGGAGGTCTGTACATCGCTCGTAACCCAAATCCAACATAATCATAAAAACCTTTACAAAAAATGTATCCAAGTTTGGTACATCAGGTATTTTTAGCAGATTTAGGCATGTCTTGAAAAAAATACACACACCACCGCCTTTTTGACGCGATCTTCTCTGAACAGACTGAATCCAGGTTGGACAAATTCGCTGCCATAAATTGCTTACCTCATTCATTTTTCGGTGCGAATAGCAATGTCGGTATTATACATTTAAAAACTCCCTCTAAATGTAAAGCCTTAATTGCGATGACCCGACAGTTAACTTTTAAAATCTTAGGCGAACGCCGGTTTGTCAATTGTCAATTTCTTTTTTTTTTTTTTTGTATCGACACAATAACGACAGGCATTTTCTTCGTCCCATCTATATACAACGCGACAGACGCATAACGTATCATAAGGAGCCTAACTTTTGCTCCGTTTGTTGTTTCCTCCGTTGTACCTTCCCATAACCGTTTACGTACATCACACACCCTTTTTGAAAAATCTTCACACAGAATATTTGCTGTCCCTAAGTTTGTTGCACTCCCCCAGTTTCGATGCCTTGTCACGCTATTCAACGAATTCGATAATAACTGGAGGTGCCTTATTTTTTGGTTTTTGATCAAGCCTGCCTATTCTTTTCATATAGTAAGATTTACGTGCAATTTGCTCATGAATACTTCTATTCTGTTACTGACAAAGCATCCAGAATGTTTAATTTCTTGAGGCGAAATTTGCACAAAGCCCCAGTAGATGTGAAAGAAATGTTTTACCTCCCATACATTAAGCCACGCTGCGGAAATAATCTACAGCATCTATTTTGACAAAACTAGGGTTGATAAAGACCTTTACATTCTGCTGCCACATTTTGTATCGACATGTTGTGGTCACGCTTTTAGGCATAAGCAATCAGATGTCAAACTGAAGCTTACCAGAAATCCTTCTTTCCACACATCATAACTATGTGGAACAAACTGACTAAAAGCATGGTTGACTCCATATCTGTGGAAGCCTTTCAAGCATTTACTCATAAAATGATTTTATCCCAAGTCTCCATAATTCAATGTACGCGAGTGTGTGCACGTTTTTAAAGCGAAAAGCTTCACTAACCACACCACAGCCGCGCTTTGCGTGAGCCGTCGGAGCCAAAATTTGCCACAGCTGCGCATGCGCGAAACCGAGCGACGTCACACGCGGCGTATGTGGCCGCAGCCAACCCCGCGCCGACACCGCTGCCTGACCTTTCGGCGCAGCCGCGCGCTTCTGCGCATGTGCGCCGCCTCCTGACCGCCGCTACTACTGCGCGCTCGCCTCCTCCTCACCGTTTGACATTTCGTTGCAGCCGCGTGTTTATCACAGTTACTACGCATGAGCAAGGAGGGCTATATAACGCGCTTGCCTACACCGTTATCGTGGTGCTCCCAGTGCACTGTGCGCGAACTGCGACAGCCATCACGTCAAACAAAGCATGACTGCAGCTTTTCGCTTGTATATGCAGGCTTAACCAGAGCTAAGCCACTGCCAGTTTTTTTGTGTGTGTATGGTTGTTCCATGTGGTGTCCGAAGAGTCCCATCATCTGAATATGGCACTTGTAAAACTTGATTTTGTTGTACGTCCCCGCTGCAATAACGACCTCGGGCCCTGCAGGAATCCTTGAATAAAGAATAAATTTTATAGCGCGAGGGTAACAAAGGACATTATGAGCCAGACGCAGATAGCGCATAGAGGCAACTGCAAAGCTCGCTCCCGATAACAGTGTGCACGGACAATCCAAAGGCAGCCACTGGGCGCATTTGTTCTTCCAGTCCCGGACTACTTGCTGACAGGTCTAAGCTTCCGCTCTGACAGGAAACAGCGTCATGGTCACATGACCTACTTGCCAGAGGCTGGTTGCGGACTCGCCGCCAGAGCCGGGCTCCCCCTCGGTTACCGTACCAGGCCGCTGTCATCTGCTAGCAGACGACGCAAGCCATGGCCACCACGACGCCGAAGCAACGCCGTGCGCTCAATCATGATATTGAGTCGGTTTGAAGACCATACTGTCAGCGTAGCGTAGGTGCATTACAGAACTCAGCTTCGGAGGTATGCTCGCCGCTACTGCTCGCGGTGAAGTTCGCACAAAGTAGCTCAACTCGTTGCGGGTAGGCAGATAGACGAAATCCTTCGCAAAAATGTTGAGAGCAGCGCTATAGCTGCTCCAGTATACGAGTGGTTCACCTGCGATCCTTTCAGGTAAGCGCACAGACAGCATGTCACAAAACAAGCGAACAAGAATCTCTTGACGACACGAGCAAACAATACGCGTTCGCAGCTCCGAACACGCATCCGTGCGCGGTCGATTTCAAGAAAATAGAACGAAGATGGAAGAAAAAAAGGCTCACGATGGCTCAGAAAGCAGCTACGGAGGTCATGTGAAATTTAACGCAAGATATCGTCCTCCAGGAACACTAAATACACACGGAGTCTAACTCAATATGGCTGGCAGCGCGCCGCGCATCTGTCGTCTGCTGCCTTCCCCGCAGCCCCAAGTAGCCCGCGTACTGCCATAGGCGAAAAACGAACGCATTGCTATGGCGATGCAGGTAGGTGGGCGGAGCTTTCGGGCTGCCCCAGAAAAACGAATACCGGACTCGAGTCTGCAAGTAGTCTCGGCCTGTCCGGGACTGAAAAACAAATGCGCCTACTGGCACTCACCCAAGTAAGGCGACGTCGGGCGTCTCAGCTTCGCCGGCAAAGAAGGATGCGTCGGCCGGAAAGGCACACCACGGACGAGCATATGTCCGGATAAGCTGAGCAGCCGTCATCCTGATGTCATAGCTTCCATTGGATTCAAGCGTGCAGTAAACAGGACGAGGGTCGTTTGACCGGCTCGTTGGTATTGCGTGGTGTAAATGCAGCGCAAAAGTGCCTACACCCACAGGAAAAGAAATAGCGTTTTAAGCATAAAATACTTTCGGCTGCCATTGTGCACATATAAGCTCAAACATCGTCCGTATCTGATGTCGAATATGAAGGAGAACCTTACTACGAACATGAGGGCAAACTTATCCGAGATATTTTGAACCTTTCTTCCCGAATGATCTCCAGCAGCAAAAATCTGCCACGAGGGGTTTTAAAAAGGCAGCGACACAAACTGATCAGCCACTCTTACCGCTGCCTTAGATCTCCCATCCATCACTTTTTTTACCCTTATACATAGTATCTATTACAGTGCAATAGTATTCGGTGTATACAAAGTATTCGCAAAGTATTTAGGAAGCAATATGAAATCCGGATCAAATCAAGACACGCATAGGCAACAAAGCATTAGAAATAAGGTATGACTCAGCACGTCGTCAGATTATTATTATTATTATTATTATTATTATTATTATTATTATTATTATTATTATTATTATTATTATTATTATTATTATTATTATTATTATTATTATTATTATTATTATTATTATTATTATTATTATTATTATTATTATTATTATTATAAGGCCAGCCTAATGATATAGAGCGGACATAGCCGAAGGAAAAATAATAGAAATCAAATGGTTGTAGAACTGCTTCAATGACACTTTCAAGAACTGAGGAGAAAAGCGAACCTGTAAAAGCAGACGCTATGAACCAACTGCCGTAAACAAGGACGATTACAAATATTAGAATACACATTAAAGATAGGCAAAACATTATGTAGATTAAATTGCAAGAACGCAGGCAGTACCGCGTATGACGTGCCTCGGCCATCGCCGCAGCCTATCGAACCAGGTCCGAAGTGGCAGCCTGTCACATTGTCCGTTGGAAATCGTCTTCATTATCAATCATGCGTTCGCCCTGCAGCGCGAATTTTTGCGAGGACAGCTCAGTGAAAAATAGGTTGTGAGGAACGGAAAGGCGCAGTAAACTGCGATCTGTAGAGTGTTCTTGCACCATCACCTTTTCTTCGATATGTCGGCTCTTGTCAAATGTAGCCGTGCGCTCTGTCGCTCGCTACGAAAACCAAGCAAAAGCGGCTGATGACGGAGGCCCTAGACTTTAGTGAGGCAACCATCACCTTTGAGCCGTCCTAGGATCCGCTGCGCCTTTTCTACAATCCATTTGGTGCATACATCTGATACTTCTATTTCTGGTTAATTTTCCGCTTCATTCACAGGGTGTGTGCATAGTACGCGCTAGAACAATCAGGAAACTTGAAAGCTACTGGCGCACCGACAACTCTAAGTAATCAGGAGTACCACTTTTGGAATACCCATTAAATTACGCTACGCATGTCTGCTATCGAGGCCCTTTATATTGACTGGATTGCTACACTTCAATACCTAAGCTTTCTCTCCAGTGAACGTGGCCGGAAAAACCGGAGCCCCTGGCGCTCACCCATAAAGGAAGTCGTCGGACGGCAGGCACGGTTTAGATTATCTACAAGGCACTTGCGTCCAAGGGATGTCGGTGGAAAACCGGATGAGCGAGTAGTGCAAACTGCATTCTTTGGGCGAAAGCTCTCCAGCAAGCAGGCGTCGGTGGTTCAGTGGTAGAATACTCGCCTGCCACGCGGGTGGCCCGGGTTCGATTTCCGCCCGACGCATGGATTCCGTTTTATTTCGATAGCATCCCGGGAGCAAGCCATTGCACTAAAGGCGTTCCTTTAGCAACCTTACTTTTTCACGACACACACCGCACTAGATAGTCACAGTGTTTTAAGTCATTCTTCTAGCGTACGGTGTTTATCATTAGTTTTTTGTGTTTTGGGCGATCACTGCTAAGCAAAATCGGTTTATTGTGGGGCCGGGTGTGAGGACCTTAACGGAGTTGAGATAGGAAAAAAATTCATTGCGCTTACACCATTGGTAATGCGATTGATACGCGTTACTTTGCTCCCAAGCATTTTCTTTGAATGCATCTTCCACGCTTGGGTATGTCATGCTTGTTTCTGTTTGGGATTACAAAGAGTGCTTTATGGTGTGAGAAATGTGTGGACACAGGCTTCAGCATTTTGTCGTACAGCGTGCAATCGGCTAGTGTTCCGAGAGTATCTGCCCTCGGTTCGACCGACTTTTTCACATCAGACCGTCTTTTTAATGGCAGTGGAAAAAGTACTCGAAAGTGGCTCTTAAGAATTTACGCGAGGATTCGACTTTGCAAGTTTCTTTCAATCCCAGTGGGCATAGTATTGTGCGAGTTCTTGTGTTTAAAACGATTCGGCACGAACGCATTCATGCTTCTGTGCATTTAGCATAAATACACTAATGTACTCTGCTTTTCATTAGCTTTCCGGTCGCACTGAGCGATAGCCTAGACCCGCAATGGATCGGCGGGTAGGTTTGCTGCAATCCAAGCACGTTGAAAGGTGAACAGCGTTTCATTCCTGCGGAACTTGCGCACACCTTCTAGAAATCGACAGTTTTTCCCTGCGAAAGTTCATCTGCTGTTCGGATCATTGGTTACCGTGCCAGCAATTTACAACTTCATGGGCAGTGTATCAAAATTATCTTTGACACACAAGTTCTGAAGATCGACAACGTTTCATTGTTGATTTGGGCGTGATTGAGATAAGGCAGACATGTTAACTGAACCCGGCTCAGACGAAAAGGAGCGGTGTCCCGAGTAGGGGACACTTCCCAGGAAACGAGCAGTGACAATCCGTTTGATGAGCCAGCCATTTCAAGGGCATGGGGAAGAGAAACCCCAGGTGTGCAGCTGCTTTGGCAGGCGAAGAAGGATGGTTTTGGAGGACGTTGTGACGTGTAGGAGAGATGACGGTGGCGGACGCGAAGAGCGGAGAAGGAAGAAATCCCCGATTGTAGATCCCGGAGCAGCCCAGCTCTGGACGCGAGTGAGATGTCTCAACACCAAACTTGCCGCGACCGTTTTTTAAGTAATGAATCAACGTGTGTGTATACGCGATTGCTGTGAACCGATGCCAACCCGTGGTCTTTCGGTCCGCAGACGTCCTTCTGCTGCCCTTAACTTTTTTTATAGCAGTGTCTCCAATACGGAGAGAATTATAGAAGACTGGAATCCGAACGCCATCAGGCTAACAATCTGATCCCCAAAACTATACACCATGCGATGCATACACGTTTTTTACAGGGGCACTCTGAAAGACCATTTTCACATAATGCGAGTTTCACACGTGAGATGCGCGTAGGTGTTGTCAGACACCCTTTGACATGAACCTCCAACGAGTTGGTCGCACTGCTGCACCATCGGCACGAACGTTGCGAACTGCTCAGCCATCAGCCAAAAGAATTTCAAGGGAGGCCAGCTGCTAGCAGTTGCGTATCTGTTAACCAGCACGAAAAACTATATTTTTTTTATCGGACATGAAAATGAACGACAGCTCAATTGAATTTGTCAAGGTTATAAAATAAGCACATAATCAGATGTCGAACATTCATATTCACTAAAAATGCCATGACTGATTCCACTAGCATTTGAAATAGCTGCTTCGATTGGAGTCGCAAAAGCATTTCGACTCGGCCGTGTCTTGTCGTGAGCACCATGCGAAGGAGCTTTCAGACAGAAAGGGCAATGCCACTCCTCGTAATATCAGAACAGTCAGATTTCTAGTGGATGATCGCTTTTGCGACCTAGGATCATAGACTCGGAAACGTGATCTGGAAGCAAGCTGAGTTTAATGCCAAGGAAACACAGATAATTTTCCTCAGGCATCTATGATGCAAAAGAAAGGGCAAGGCCGTTTTCTTTAAAACCTTGAGCACGTCATTCACTTGGCGGGACATTTTCCGGCGGTCTAGCAAAACAAAAATGATCTGCGTGCACTAGTAGCCATCCCACTCAAGCGACAGCTGAAAAAGCTGCCCCCTTTTGCTAGGAGGATTTTCCTTAGGGCCGGCATCAGACAGGAACCGATAAACGTTCCGGGCTTCTCTGCGTACTTCACCCATAGAGGCAGGTGAAGCATTTAGCGAGTTCTTGGTGTCTCAGAAACTAAATGGAAGGGAATGCGAACGAAAGAATGATCAACTAGGGAACGAAAAAATTCCGTCTCGACATTTATTTGTAGCTACCATTTTTGACGTCTTATCGCTTCTCTGTGAGAAATTAGCGGCCAGTCGGACGGTCCTGGGGCAGTCAGCAATCAAGGCGCAGCTCGAAACCCTCTATGGAGGAAGACATAAGCATTGCGCACCAGGCAGCTCCACGTATGGTGTAGTGGCTCCACAATGGCCACATTAGTTTTGGCAGTCCTCGTCACCATGGAGATGATTGCATCTGTAGCAGAATCACCCGCGTCGCTCTGACGGACGAACGGAGCGCCACACCTGGAAACTGCTGCCGCCATTAAGTGATTACACTTTTTATTCACCATTAATCATCACGTGCTGTTACCGGAGTGACAACAGATTTTTAGTTGTCCTGCCGTGCCTGGTAAACTTCATTGCAGTCTTATTGACTGTTGGTCAATGCTGATACTGCTAATGTCGGGAGACATAGAAGAAAACCCGGGACTTAAGACAGCTGAGGTGTTACAGGCGATTATAGATAATCAGGCAGCGTCTGACAGCCGGTTGAATATTATCAGCAAGGTCATTGGTCAACTTAATGAAAAGACTGATAGACTGACGGATTCTCTTGCAATGATACAAGAACTGAACAAAAGAATTGAATATAATGAGGTAACAGTTCAGCAACAGGCCAAAAAACTGATTGATTATGAAAACTACAGTCGTCGTAACAATCTGCTGGTTTTTTGTGTTTCTGAAAAAATCGGCGATTCAGAGACGGGTTTGAAGGCAGCTGTCATTGACAAAATTTTTCATGATACGCGGGGGGTTGAAGTAAAAGGCGTTGAAAAAATTAATCGCATCGGCAAAAAGAACAAAGAACGGCCGAGGCCAATTCTTATGAAATTTTATCATAGCAGAGAAAAGCAACACGTACTGAAGAACTGCCACAAACTGAAAGGAAAATCGGTTAGTGTAAGCAATGACTATGCGAAGAAATCGGTAGCGGTGCGAAGGAAATTGTGGAAAAGTGCCTGTGCCGAAAGGACGCAGGGCGAGAAGGTGTTTTTGATTGACGACAAACTCAAAATAAATGACAAGTTACACGCATGGGACAAGGAGAAGAATGCACGCTTGCTTCTGAACTCCCGAGATAAGTTCAAGCAACGCACTCGAAATGTAGGCAACACGCATGATGCCTCTGACACCTCGGATAGTTCTGGCGAATCCACGCCTGAACCCACCCCGTCATAGCTACGAATCTTATCGTTCAATTCTCGTAGCCTTTTTAACAAAGTAACCGAGTTAGAATATGTATTACTGACGGAAAGCCCACATGTGCTAGTCGTGAGCAAAACATGGCTAAAAAACGGTGTGCCTAGTCAGTGTATAGTACCCCCAAACTACCAGATGCTCAGATGGGATAGGGATACTCTTGGTGGGGGTGTTGCAATCATTGTGAAAAGATCTATAAATGCAGCAATGATCGAGTGCACTCTACCTGAAACAGTCTGGTGCAAAATTACTTATGCGAATGTTGCTTACCTTTTTGGCGCAGTGTATAGTAAACCAGCCACTTCACCAGGGTTTTTGGATGACGTTAATATGTTCTTATGCGCTCATTTGAACCGTACCGCCAGACTAATAATGACCGGAGATTTTAATTTGGAAGCATTAACTGGACAGATTGCTACCTGAGAACGTTGAAATTTCTAGTTTCGAAGCACTGCTGCAAATGATGTCTTCGCACAATCTGAAACAAATCGTGGAAGAAGACACGAGGGTAACACTCGAATCCCGGCTACTTTTGGACTTGGCGTTTCTTTCGGGCAGAGTGGGTGGCTATATTGTGTCTGTTAAAGGCAGGGTATCTGGTCATAAAAGGGTTTCCGTGCACATTCTGATCAGAACAAGCACTCGTGGCCAACCCTTTGTACCTGTGCAACTTAAGGGTTATGGAAAGGCAGACGACACATCCATTCATGATTTTTTAGAAATGTCATTTAGTGAATTTGAACTTGCTTGCAATTCTGAACCGATTGAACACCTATGGCAACGTTTCAAGAATATTATAAAACATTGCGTTGACAGACTCGTTCCAACTCGAGAAAAGAAAATAAAACCCGGTAATCCTTGGATTGATCGACCTATTATACTTATCAAGCGCAAGATAAAGCGGCTGCGCAGGAGAAAATACAGCTCAGCTGAGGTATGAAATTGCGAAGGAGTTTAAAAACAGCTCTGATGAAATCAAAAGAGCAATTTTTTAATCAAGAATTAAATGGCTTCGTTAAAACGGCACCTCGAAAGTTTTGGCTTTACCTTAGGGGCCATAAAAAGTGGCTTCACTTTAGTGGAAATTCAAATTAGCCATAAAATAATAACAGAAAAAACAGAAACAGCAGATCATTTGAATCACTTTTTCCTGTCTGTTGTTTTCTAAACCAAGCAATGATGACTGTCACGCGTATCCGCCTTACTCCCCTTCATCTTCGATAGAAGACCTAATCGCGACTCAGGCCGGCGTGTTTAATCAATTGTCACTTTTGGATTCTAAAAAGGCTAGCGCGCTGGATGGGATACCAAACCAGTGTTTAAAGCGATACGCCGAGTGGATATCATTTTTCTTGACGATAATCTTTACAATGTCTTGAAAAAACAGCGCGAACGAAGACGAGCACAAAAGAAAAGGAAACAGAGGACACAGTGCACAAGTTCGAACGTTCAATCGATATTTTGTGTCGAGGGCGTCCAACTTGACGTTATGAGATATGAATTTTGTTTGTTGTACATTGCATTGTATACCTTCCCTGTAACGACGCTCAAGCGAGGGTCAACATTATCAATAAATAAAAAAGTTCATATCACAAATTACAATAAAACAGACGCGAAAATTAGGGTTTGCTTGTGGTATGCGTAATCTAACAAGCGTATGCCAGAAAGCCTAATGAGGAATTGGCGCGGTATAGCTACGTCGCTACATTGGAGCGGCTGAAATAAACTTGGTTGTCTATGTGTCAAGATTCGTTACTTTATCGAGGCATGGAAATCTGGTTGCCGTTACAATCGTAATTATTGTACTTTGTTTTTTCTTTGTTTCTGACCTTAAAAAAGGGCTGCAGATTACAGTCGAGGGGGCGTTAGAATCGTGTAAATAGGTATGCCTATTTCCTTGCCGGAAATCCATCGCAAGTTCTAGACTGAAAAACGCTAGACTAACGACTATATTGTCTAATGTCAGTCACCTTTGCAACACCTAACACGCCTGAGATACTGAGTTAATGCCGTTTTTCTTGATTACAGACACACTTCTTTCACATTTTTATAAGTCATGCAGCAAAGGACTATAGAGGTTTAAACATCCGGCCTCTGTGTGTGCGGGAGATCCCCTCGATTCGCTTCAATTACTCGCGCCGCCGGGCACCCAGCGTTTATATCATGGGTACAAGCTTTGCACTTGACTGTTCCTTGGCTCCTCTGGGGTGAAATGATTGAGGTAGTGGGTCCGTGATGCTTCCTTACGTAGGTAAAAGGCTCGTTTTATGGCGCAGTTTGACAAAGGTGCCTTTGCGGTATTGAAAGTGGCACCATCTTATCTTGAGTAACTATTGCACTCTCGAGTTCAGTGCGGAAGAATGCGTGTACTGATGACATGAGGTCCACATATCACCTTCTAAATATAAATTTCGTCAAACAGTTAACCTGTTCTAATCCACTGCATTTTCTTTCCAGGGCACTCTTAATGAAGCACTTCTTGAGTATTCTTGAACAGTGCTGTACTCCTTTTAATTCAGACAATTATTGGCACTGATGTAAAGTCCACTGGGCGCGTTAGCTATCACTGAAATAATCCCCATGCACAGGCACTATGGATATGGGTGAGGGGTCTGCAAAAAAGTCGCATCTACGTGATTTTAATTCCATAAGAGTTGTTACTTTCCCACAAGCAGATATGCTACTAGGAATGTGCTGAAAACCCCAAATGCACGAAATAAATATTTAATTCCTCTTCAGAAATTTCTCAGATTCTCGCATTCAGTGAATTCAAAACAATGAAAACGTCGCATTCAACAGATTCCAAGTGTCCCTGGAACCAGCGGACCTCCTTGACTGCGTAGAAAGAAAAAAATTGTTAGGTAATAAAATCGATGACACTTCCACACATACCACTACCTGAATATACTTCCACACTTATCACTACCTCAACATATCTTTCCAAGACAACCCGCTCGAGTTCAACGCTGCGACAAGTGTGCTGATCATCAAGTAAATGCGACGGAGAGAGTCGCTGTGTGTGTAAGTTGTCATGACAAACATATCGCTAGGGAAGACCTCGCATTGCGTACAGGATGAAGACTCTGTATACGCTCTCTGAATAGGTGATGCAGACCATACCAGTGGTATAATTCCGAGCTCCTGTCCTCGGGGACGAACACTGGTGCCGCTCGTGGTAGAGCAAACGCCATCTAACTCCAGAGAACCCGTGCGGTCGACAGTGTTTACATATGCGAGCCCGAGAGGCTCTAGTTATTCTAGTCTTGCGATCCACACTTCGCATTTCACATTTCACCACGACGGCACAGCGGAATGTCAAGTTTACTGAGCTTGGGTTTCCTAACATCAGAAAGCGAATCAATACCAAAATCGATACCTATAGTGATACACAAATTATACATCTCTCGGAATCTTAAGTGTTAATTAAACTTAGTTACACACTTTCAATTCTAATTTGACACAAATCCGTCGTTTTTCCGACCATGCTGTGGCAATTTTCACTATGCCGTCATGACTTCCGGTGGATGTGACGTCACATCGTTCCCATAGCTATATCGACGTCCGCGCTATTGGAACGCAATTTTGACATTTTTGCCTATAATTAATTAATTAATCTACAGTCATCAAAGAGGTTAATTTTTTCCTCCTCTATCTGAAGCAACCATTCGTTTTCTCCTATTTTTTTTAGTTCCCGAGTTAACATGAGTTAAACGCTGCCAGAGGTGTGACACCCTCTGCTAGCGGACGACAGTATGAACCATTAAAGGCTTCGCCTTAATACCACGTGACAGCGCTCTCCGTGCGCCCGAATGCGCTGCGATTATACCGCTCTCATCCGTGCTTCGTAAAACATCACTCGCTTCGCGCCTTTCGTGTTGCCTAAGACAGAGCTTCGCGTTGTGCTTGGTTCTTCGGGCGGCAGTTGAAAGAAAGCGCGGCTCCTGTTTCTGCAGCAATAATTGCGCTCTCACGTTAGCTAAATGCATGCGGAAGAACAAAATCTCGAAATTTGGGTGCAAGACCCCAACAAGCAAAGACGCATTATAACAAGCTTGATAACGTGGTGTGAAGTACGCTGAAAAACGGGAGCCCCGCTGTCTTTCAACTGACGCCCGAACCCACTGGCGCTTATCTTGGAACCAAGCACAACGCGAATGTCTGACCTTGGCGGCACGAAAGGCGCTAAGCGAGTGTTGTTTTTTACGAAGCATGGATGAGAGCGCTGCAATCGCGGCGCATTCGGGTGCACCGAGCGCGCTGTCACGTGGTATTTTTTTTTAACTCCGCGGACTTTCGTTTTTCCCGAATAAAAATGGCCACGCTAAGTCTATCTCGATGGAAGTGCCTGGGTTGGACAATATTTGTGGAGCGCCACAACCTTCCTATTGACGTCTGAACGTTTGAAGCCATATTTAAAAAGTTAATTTATTTATCTCGACTAATTATTGAAGTAGGACGAGCAAAAGAACGGTACTGTAACTTTAGATAAACCTTAACAACATCCATGCGATTTCAGTTCTGAAGAACGCTTACGTTTTTTTTTTTTTCAAAATCTTGGTCCAACTTAGCTCGGACAGCCGGCATGTACAAGACTGGTCGCAAGTGAAGCACTCAAGGCGTGTCAGTTGTTCCTTGCTAAGCTCGTTTTCCGATGCATTCTCGACATGCCCTGCCGCTTATTGAAACCTTTAAGCGCAGTCGGTTAAAGTGGGAGTCCGTTCAGCAGACATATTTACCACTTAAAAGCATTGCAACGCTTTTCTTATTCAGCAATTCCAAGGCATATAAACAAGCCGCATTACTAATCTTTAATCATCGCACAAAACTTTAAAGTAATAGATGCTACATCATCCTCAGAACTCTGCGCACGTTCTGATTTTAAAAACAATGTAAGCACAAACAAAAAATCTTTGGACACGAGGCGCAGTACGCCTTAACGTCTGCCCGTCGTGTACTTACTCCTGGAATCTCATTCCGCTCGCAACCTTAGACGGCCTTAGCACTTATTTGGCATTTTCAGGATGTGCCAACCCCAAAACACCACTGTCCCCCTCCTCGCGCCTTGCTATAAAAATAAAAAAAAAACTTGCAAAAAAAGACGAGCCTCAGGGAGTGCAGCTGTTGTGTAAACTATGCGTTAAAAAGGAACCGACCACATCGCACTACATTTACCTCCACACGACTCACCCCCTGCGCCGCTTCAATCTCCGCGAGGATGAAAAAGGTCTCTGCTTCTCACCCCCATCCAGATTTTTTAAAAACTGCCAAATGTTCGCTCTTCTCACAGTATAATTCTTTGGCGGGACCATGTCCAAATTTCTCGACCAAAAATTTTGAAAATGAGAAAATTGTATGATACTGCTATGAAAATATTGAACGTATTGGTCCATCATTCTCTCATTTACTAAAATCTTCCTTTTAAAGCCTTTCCCTCGATGGCGTCGAAAAGATAAGACTGGCATAGAAAACGAATGGCGGACGCTTTTGACGACAGCAGAAACGTTAATAGAAAAAATGTAAAACTCCCGTCTTGTGATCTCCGGATGTATTTATTATTACAATTAAATCTTTTATCATATGAAAAAATTGCGTTCATAAATGGTTTCGCGCTGAAAAATTGCTTTTGTCTTGAATTGCTTGGTCCGATCGTCCCCTGGTGCTGGCACGAGAGGATCCATTCAAGCCCACACAAATCGGGATCGTAGCACATGTATAAGTGGTGTATTTTCGGTGACCATTACGTGAAGCAAGCAGTTCGTGAGCAGCAGTTTCGTGAGAATCTAAAAACGTGATGCAAGAGTGCTAATTAAATTTTGTTTTTACATACGACCGCTCAAACACGTGGGGCCTAGAATGAAGGGAGTCGTTCCCATGCATTGCTGTGGTAATATCCTTAGGCGGTACATCCGATCCGGCACATAAAAGAGGTATCGAGCAGCTTGTGAGACGTCAACTCACGCAGGTCATGGGCTGCAGCAGGTGCCTGCAGAGGGCCTCTCTGCATCGATCAGCGCGCAAGAAGCGCATCCAGGCCTTAGCCGCACCAACTCTGCGGTGGTGGCGTGAGTGGTGAGGGGCGCCAAAGATGACACCGCCCACAGAGGTACCACGCACAGTCCAGGGGAACGCACAGGAAGCGCAAGAAAGGAGTTTTTCTGCGTGAAGCCCGTGCCGGTCGTTGGCTGCCATAGGAAATTAAAACGCGACAAAATTGCATAAGTTGAGAACTACACAAGCAAACACACTCGCTCAGAAAAAAAATGGGTCAGCTTTTAACACGCGCGAAGCAGACAGGTACCGGCAGGATTCGCTGCGTTTCATTATGAGGCAATCCACCGTGGTTATTATTTGCCAGACGTATGATTTAATTACTCGTGGTTCGGTCTTCCGATTGCAGTACTAACTACATAACACCCCTAAGCAAAGCAGTGTTAGGAGGTAGATAAAAATTCACTGCCGAGTACTAGTATTCCGTGCATGATCATGGAACACGTCATATACTCTCATCTCATCTCTTTTTTAGAATCTAACTCCTTTTTCAGCATTGCCCAGCATGGTTTTCGTAAGTCTTTTTCATGCGAAACTCAGCTAATATGTTTCACACATGACCTTCATTGCATCCTTGACCACGGGTCTCAGGCAGATTGCATATTTTTGGACTTCTCGAAAGCGTTTGACACTGTTTCACATGAGCTTCTCTTCCATAAATTAAGCAATCTTAACATAGACCCTAATGTCCTTGCATGGCTACAATGCTTTCTTTCTAACCGTTCACAATTCGTAACAGCGAACAATATAAACTCTCATTCTTTGCCTGTCCGTTCCGGCGTGCCTCAGGGGTCAGTTCTTGGGCCCCTCCTTTTTCTCATCTATATAAATGACTTACCGGCTAACATTTCTTCTTCAATTAATCTTTTTGCCGATGATTGTGTTATTTACCGCGAAATTAAAGATGGTAATGATGTCTCTTGTCTTCAATCCGATATTAACAAGGTTCTTGACTGGTGTTTTACTTGGAACATGCAACTAAACATTAATAAGTGTAAACATGTACGCATTTCTCGTCTCTCTAATGCCCCTTCTTCTTATCACATTAACAACGTGTCTCTCGAAACCGTGTCATGTTATAAATATCTGGGTGTTAACGTTTCTTGTAACCTGTCTTGGAAAACTCACGTTGAATACATAATAAATAACGCTGATCGCATGCTTGTGTACCTTCGTAGAAATTTCTCACGTTCATCTACTTCAATAAAATTATTACTTTATAAAACATTGGTACGGTCCAAGTTAGAATATGCTGCATCTGTCTGGAACCCTGGCATCGATTCACTCGTTTCAGATTTGGAAGCTGTGCAGAACCGCGCATGCCGTTTCATTCTTTCTAATTATCACCGAACAAGCAGTGTAACCGCCATGAAATCAAGTTTGTCCCTACCACTTCTTTCCCACCGCAGATCAATAGCCTCATTGTGTCTTTTTCATAAAATTTACCACAACAGCTTTCTCAATCCTAAGTTACTGTCAAGACCATGTTACATATCAGCACGCGTTGATGACCGTCATAAAGTTGGAATCCCATCTTGTCACACCAAATGTTTTCATGACTCATTCATACCCCGAACTTGTGTCAGCTGGAATCACCTTGCCCACGACATCGCAGGTATTTCTGATAACAACGCATTTCGTAAAGTCCTTAATGTTTCTTTCTGAGTATGTGTCGTTTATTACTGTATAAAAATTGCCTTTCACTGTCTACACACTGTTTTAATATATCCCCACTGCATTCTAATCCATTGCCTTCCTGTGTTTTCACTTTTTATGTATTCCTGGTTTATTTTTGTTTTCTCTCATTGTTGTTGCTGTTTAGGCTGAATTTTTATGTATTCCCACTCCCCTCTGTAATGCCTTCGGGCCCTGAGGGTACAATTAATAAATAAATAAATAAATAAATAAATAAATATGGTGTAACGTTACAGAAACAGCTTTGCAGCATTGGTTGTACAGCTAGCTTTTACGTTGGTCTTCCCATTGCGCTGCAATTTGATTTCGCCATGATTTTTCTAGTGTGTGGGGGCTGTCTGCAGGGTTGGGTTCAAGGGCGCTTGTAGGTGTGAAATGCATTTTTATCCGGGGGCGTCCGGAGGTGCACCCACCAGAGGGTGCTCCAGAAGAGACTTTCCTGGCTCGGAGGGTGCAGAAAAGATTCCTCAATCTACTTCGATCGGCGGGGGCGCGACCGCGACCGGTAGTGGAAGCTTCAGACACACACACACACAGCCCGCTGTTTTCGCTGATAATAATAATAATAATAATAATCTTTATTTCCATCGGTAACGTAGTGAAAAACTGGACCATGGCGCTATGTTACTGCTTCTATCATTGTTATTATTACTTCCTTATCACTGGTGTTCACTTTGCTTACAAACTGCGGACCGCTTAAGAACTTAACAACGATGAGCAACGAGAGGTGGTTGAGTGCCTCTTAACGGTTCACATCGCAGGCTACCGAAGGACACAGCTACGAAGGAAAGAGCCTAAATGAACCTAATTGCAGTCAGTATGTGCAAAAAGACTGCCTAAATTAAAAGAAAGCGTTCAAAGCCACATTACCGGTTTAAGCACCGTGAACTTTGCTTTGATAGGGTATCTACACCTTTTTAATTTAAATGTTCTGTGCGCCAGTATTAAGCAGATACCGTGAGAGAGCATAAGAAATACTTCTTAGGTCTGATAGCATTTGGACCATCGAATGTTTCTATAGGATTTGAGAAGAAAAGCCTCTTCTGAAGAAATATTACCGTAGTGACAGTTGAGAGGTCGACTGGAGGCTATTCCATGCACGGTAAGTAGCCATGGCTGCTCCCCCACCGTCTCTTGATCCCAACGGCGGGGCTGGAGGAAGCCGCCAGCACCGAGTGCTCCGTGTGCGCTGTCGCAGCGCCGGACAGAGACGACGAGGCGCTTGGCGAATGCGGCGACTGGCAGCTGTCCAGAGGATCCCGTCGCACGGACCGAGCTGTGCCCGCTGCTTTCACGGCAGAAACCGACTCCTTTGCCACCAGCACCCAGCTGCGCATGCTGTGCCCGACCTCCAACTGGGCACAGCCCTGGTGGCGTAGTGAGGGCCAGTTCAAAAGGAAGGGCGCGTGACACATACCCGGTCTTTCTCGCTTGAAGAAACGCTTCTCGGTCGTGACTTCAGTGAAAATTCTCCTACACGGTGAGCAGAGACGTGGCGCAGAGTAACGAACGCGAGTTATTCTTCGTTTTCTTCTGCTTTGTGAACTCCGCGTCGCGTGCAAAAGGAAAAATGGAGATGATGGCTGCAACTGTAATCGCAAACATCCAAATAGCAAAATATGTGGTAGGGTTTCAACGTAGCTAAAGCAAGTATTCGTGTGAAATAAGCGTTTAGCCTGGTTGGCTGAAGGATTTGCTTTGCTGGGTCGTTGGTCAGTTTAGCAACGATAAGTTAAGCTGGTCTGATCACTTCGCGCCGCAGTTGAAAGTTCAAGAACACGACTATGTGCAATGCACAGAGCGAGACTGTGTCGCAGTTTAATACGAGGCGTGATGGACAGCGACGATAGCGTAGTGCCCTCGTGCAGCAGCCAGCAAAGTTGGTCTGATCGTGCCGCCGTTGCTTCTAAACCCAGTCGAAGCAATACATATTTTATTTCGGCATGGACTCTGGTTCAGCTAGATTTTCCCAAGGACGCCTTCACGGACAACCTTCACACAAATTCGGTGAGCCGGTTGGACCTCATCAAGTAGCGCTTTCGCACTAAAAAGAAACAGCTGCATACAGAATGCAAAAAAGGCGCTAAAAAACACTTGATTCATTTCGAAGATGTAACTTACGTTTACTGGGTGCTTCTTGTAGAACGCCCAAAGATTTTTTAATGAGGTAAGTTGCTTTACGCTGTTTTCAGCCCTGGATCTCTATCGGGGGATACTACGGGCACCAGGTTGTGAAGCAGAGTGCTTTAATTATTTCGCTAACCGGCTAAGTAAGTAGATGAAATTTTCTAATTTTTCATTTTGGCGATATGCTGTATTGTCAGAATTGGAGATCGTCCTAGGACAGTCTAGCAAAGGAAAAAAATGCAGGGGCAAACTTCTAGCGCGCGTTTTGAGACACAAGCTGCCCATTTTAAAATGGCCGCTTCATGTCAGTCTGGTCCTCTATCATTGGCCACTGTTGTGCCTGAACCCTCATTCCGCTGGCCTGTCGGGGAACCAGAGCTGTGCGCCCGCCGTCGCGCAAAGCAGGCACGTACTCGCCGCCATGGCACGGCGTCATCCTGGCTGGCCGGCTGACCCTTCCTCCTCCTCCTCCTCACTAGCATCAGATCGAGCCAATCCGAGCGGTGACCTGTGGCGTGACCTTATCGGAGCAGAGGAACGCCGGGTGCAGAGGAACGCAACGGTCACCGCCGGCTATAGGCACCCTGCGCATCTAACTCCAGCGCGACGCGCGCGCCACTGGCGGCGGCGCGCGCGTCCCTGTCAGGAAGGCGGGGGCAGCCCGACAGCTCCCGCTGTGCTGCTCGCCGCCCCGAAGCAGTTTTGGGCGTCCTTACCGAGCAAAAAATGGCACATAACAACAGCAGGACACACCTGCTGTGTTGCAGGATGCAATAATGCATATATAAATTCGCCTGGGACAAGGTTTTGTGGATTTCCGACGCGACATTGGGAGACTGCCCACCCTTCGCGACGGGCAACACGCACGCGCGGTTTCTGGTCAAGCAGTGGTCAAACCCATGCAGAAGCTTACTTGACTCATGCATGGCTGTAAACAATATGTGGTCTTGAAAAGCCACGCATAACTCGCCCGCAGTCACGCCTGTGGAAGAAGCCGAAATTTTGCGCAGTAAAGAATCGTTTACCTTACTTTCAGTTATGCGCGGAATCCTTGCTCGCTTCCACTGCGCCTTGTCGTCCAGCGTCTTTTTCGACAGTAAAGGCACGTTTTCAGAGGCAACGGCAACATGCTCCTGATAAATCTTTGCCTCCACATCTGAACGACTGGGTGATAATTTAGTACAATGCTAATGTCGAAAATTTAGGGTACTTGTACTGAATGTGTAGAAATTAAACAAAGCTTGCAATGAAATACCACTTTTTGAGTACACGCATTCTGCAAGAATCCTGCACGAAATAGCTGGGATACTCCTTTTTTGCACAATCCCAGTCAAAAAGTTTTATGTTTTCCGCAGGAGTTTCAGTGCGCACAGGCGCTTCGCCGCAGCTTGCATCCTTTTCTGCTTGCAAAAGCTCGTTCATTGGACATCTCATATCATCAAAACAGTGATGCACGTGTTGCAACGATAAGGACCTGGCAGTTGCTGGAAAAATTAGAAAATATGAACGGCAGATTACGCCATGGGTACATCATTTCAAGGCGTAGTTTGAACAGGGCATTTCACATCGAACACCGAAGTTGCGGCAGACGAGAATGTTATGAAGTCAAGTTTGCGCCGCTCGCTCAAAAACTGGACTTTTCTAATTACCTTCAATGTTATGCCGCCTGGCCGTCTTTGAAAGTTTAGGGTAAGTTTTTTTAAATGCAGGAACACTGCAGGCTTGCGGGTGGCTCGTTTTGGAGAGCGTTTCACACCGCTCCAAAAACACGGTAACGGCAGCAGCATGTTTACATTTGCCTTCCTTGCAACTGCAGCTCGCGGCTACAAGCAGTCTACTGGAAGATAGCTACATAAAAAAAAAATGAGTGAGAGTGCAGCGCTGATAGGCATTAGATAAAAAAATATTTATTAGCGTTAATTTGATCGTTTTCGGTGGCGCAGTGATGCTAGTCTGCGCAATGCACCGGGCTGCTACTTCGCTCCCGTCGCACGACACCACCTCTTTCACAGTGTGTACATGGCCTGCTTCAAAAAGCTTCGTTCCTTTCCTGACATTCGCTCCTCGAAAGAATTTTTCAGCCTCATGAATGGATAGGTCGAAATCCCGCCTCCACGAACAGCGGCAGCCGCTAGCAGACGCCATCCCTTCGCAGTCGCGGGGCGAGCCTTCCTGACAGGGACGAGGAACTGGCCGCGCGGGGGAGCTGAACGCAGGCTCGACGGTGGCGGTGCCTGGCGGGTGCAGGGTGCCTATAGGCTCCGTGCGCTGCAGTTTGGGGAGAGCGCGTGGCGCCATCTGGTTAACAGCGGGGGCGAAAGGTGGGGGCAAACACGGCAGCCTCGATCACGCGCGCGCGCCGCGCGCTCGATCCAGGGTGGCCGTGGGGCAAAAGGTGGATGCAACTCTCGTTCAGTTTGCAGACGGCGATAGTCAGCGGTAGCGATAGCATGAAAGGACAGGGGGAGCTTTGTGCATTATTTGCAAAATGCCGCTGGGCATTCATTTAATCAGTGCTTTCAGGAAATAGCTGAAATAAAAGTCCTCTAACTTTGGTATATACTCGTCAAGAAATGCTTCGTCCTTTTTTATTGTTAGAGCTTGGTTTTTGGTTTTATTGGGGTTTAATGTCCCCGAGCAACTCAGGCTATGAAGGACGCCGTAGTGAAGGGCTCCGGGAATCACGACCACTTGGGGTTCTTTAACGTACACTGACATCGCACCGTACACGGGCCTCTATAATTTCGCCTTCATCGAAATTCAGCCGCCACGGCTGGGATCGAACTCGCATCTTTTGGCTGAGCAGCCGAGCGCCGTAACTACTGAGCCACCTCGGCGGGGTGATTGTTAGAGCTATGCTTCTCTGAGGAGAATACACATAAAGTAAAGCAGTGTCAATTCTCATGACATACAGCATTATCTGCGTGTAGTACGAATGGGTTTTACGAAATTGTAAGTGCCCATTCACATAATGAATGTCACATAGCTGATTTGTCTGGGTCAATCAGACACTTGTTTCTTTGACTGTAGGGGCACTTAATTTTAATAAGTTGAAATGTGCCGCCCGATGTCACACTGCCGTCGGGACTGCAACACAGCCATGGTTGCTCAGAATCGATGATCAGCCCAACCTGAAAGCAATATAAACTAGATGCAGCATGCCATCATTAGGTTTGTACTGAAGTTACTTCGTGAATTGTCCCATGTGCCAGCTACAACTCCTTCCTGTCTAGCTATTTTTTCCATCTTCTTTCCTGCATCGTCATGGGGACGTTGGAGCAGAACTGCATCGCATCTTGCAAAGACACTACTACTGCAAATGTTATGAACCACTTGGGGAAATTTGTAAGCCACCTTCTTTGCAAGGTTTGTTTTCCCTTGAAGGCTCTCCTTCCCGGATGACACTCTCGCAGTCTTCGCGGAAACGAAAAGCGGCAGGCGTCTCTTTACGGCACATTCACATTTGCGAGTCGCTCTTCAAGGCTGAAGCCTGAAAAATGGCCCGAAACCAGTCATGCTGGAAAAGCAAGGCGCTGAACTCTCCCGTTCACCCTCTATTTTACTGATAAATGGGTGGTAGTCAATCCATGCACTCTTTGGACACCCCTCCCTGAGTCATCTTGCAGTCTACTGGAAACATTCCTGAGTTAACATAGAAGGAGGAACTTGCCTTTTCTCGTTTCTTCGAATAATACGAGTGTCCTCGGGGAACGAGACCTTTTGGTTGAGAAAAAGGACTTGTAAAGAAGCTGACAGGGATTACAAAGAGTGCTCAATTTAAACCGCTGTACAGCACATTTTCAGAGGCCAAATACATTAAGCAGGCCACGAAGCTTACCGTAAGAAGTTGCAGCACTACAGAACATCCTTGGCCGCCGCGGTGGCTCAGCGGTTATGGTGCTCGGCTGCTGACCCGAAAGACGCGGGTTCGATCCCGGCCGCGGCAGCTAGAATTTCTTCGGAGGAGAAATTCTAGAGGCCCGTGTACTGTGCGATGTCAGTGCACGTTAAAGAACCACAGGTGGTCGAAATTTCCGGAGCCCTCCACTACGGCGTCTCTCATAGCCTTAGTCGCTTTGTGACGTTAAACCCCATAAACCACCAACCAACCACCAGAACATCCTTGGTGACGTAAGGACATGGCTATATACTGGAAGTCGGAAGTTCTTGTTTTTATGCGGTGTGCTGTCGAACTGCTCACGGGCACTTTTCGTTCTTGGTGCCACCTTCATCAACGATTCATAACTTCTGCTCAGGAACATAAATAAAAGCAATCCAAACAAAAACAAACCGTTGAACTGCTGCCAGGCCTTTTGTAATGAAGGCAATTTCGATTGCCTCATCAAGATCTTGTTGGACGACCTTTTTTATAGAAGAACATCTCTCTTTTGTCCAATGTGTGCTCCATTTCCCACCTTCTCATTTTCAGCGGGGAAAGGCCTGTAATTTCAAACATTGCACAAATCCGCATAAAAGCAGGTATCCCGCCGAGGTCCCATTCTCGCAACGATGTCACTGCGCGTCTGCTATGCGGACGGGTTGACGGAAACACACTGGACATCCAGGTAACGCGGGGAGTGCCGTGCGGGGGCTCTGGCGACGCGGTCGCTGGTGGCTCCACCATACCAGCGCACGGAGCCTATAAGAGGAGAGCCGCACTGCGACGCGGTCACTGCGACGCAACGGTCACCGGCGGCTATAAGAGGAGAGCCGCACTGAGACGCGGTAGCAGACGGGCAGCAGACACGCCATCGTGCCAGAGAGACGCTCTCCGCAGGGCCTCGTCCTAGCCCGATGTGCTGACAGCCCTTGTACATCAATGTAAAAAGCCTTGTAAATATTGTACATAAACGTCAGTTCACTAACCGTCGCATCGACCGTTCTTCGCTCAGGTCTGCTGAACAGAGGCAGCAGACTGAGACGCACCAAGTCGTAACAGTGGATGGCAGCTGCGGGATCGACCGGTGTCAGCTACCTCGGCGCTGTGAGTGCCTGATGTTTTACCCTCAATTCGCCAGACTGCTCTAGCACACGTGATTGTAGTTTAGAGTAGGGCTGTGTTTAGCACAAGAGGGAGTTAACAAGGCTTTGTTGTAAAGAATTGCTTGCGCGTTTCATACTAGTAGTGCTATAGTAGAGAACGGCAAGGGAATTCTAAGCATAGGGCGAACAGCAAGAGGCTTTTGTGTGCGATGGAGAACCTTAAAGTGAAGGAACTCATCAAAATTTGTAAAGAGCTGGACATCGGGCTCAGGAAGTAACGGCTGAGGAAGCCAACGAGGCCTGGGATGAGATCAAGGAACGCCGTGAGCGCGAAGACGCAGAGCGAGAGCGACAAGAACGCCGTGAGCGCGAAGACGCAGATAGAAAGGAACGCCAAGAAAATAGGGAACACGAGAGAAAAATGAAAGAGTTGGAGCTGCGGCGAAGCTCGACGGCGTCTAGCGTATCATCAACGACGGCGCAGGCTAATGGTCAAAGAATCCGAGACCAACTGCCACCGTTCGTATCGGTGAGGACATGGCAAAATATCTTGTAAAATTTGAGCATGTCTGCAAGAGAAATGTCCTTGAACGGGCACTCTGGGCACAGAATTTGCTAGCTCTGGTTCCCGGGGAAGCATCTGACGTGATAACGTGTTTGTCGAAGGAGGCGTTCGAGAGCTACGAAGAGGTCAAAGAGGCCCTGTTGAGGAAATATAAGCTGTCGCCTGAGGCGTTCCGGCAAAGGTTCCAGTACGCAAAAAAAGGCAGTGAGTCGCACATTGACTTTGCGTTTAAGCTGAAAGCCGACCTAGATGAATGTCTCAAGGGCGAGGGAGTTTATGACGATCGAGATAAGGTGGTAGAATGCACTGCGCTAGAGCAATTCTATCGCTGCCTCCAGGATGATGTAAGGCTGTGGCTGCAGGATAGGCTTACTGAGGTTAAGCTCAATAAGGCAGCCGAGCTGGCTGAGGAGTACTACACTCGCCGAAACCTGCACAGCAGGGCATTACGCATCGAAAAAGCGGAAATAAAGGACGCTTCTCCAAGGAAGCCTGATGGAAAAAAACAGTTCGCGCGTCGCGGTTATCGAAAAGATGTGTCTGCTTTAAAGGAGGCGGTGGGCGAAGAACAAAAGGAGTTAAGGAAATCTGACGATGCTCCTAGGCAGCGCGCTGATGCCGCGCGCGCATTTGAGTCACGGAGGCCTTTGACATGCTACAACTGCAAAAAGGAAGGGCATATCGCGGCAAACTGTAGGCAAAGGGTTGCTTTTGCAACGATTCGGGAGACAGACAAGAATATGCGGTTGTTGGAACCCTATATGCAGGAGATTAGTGTGAACGGTAAGAGGTGCAGAGCTCTTCGAGACTCGGCGGCAACTATGGACGTTGTCCACCCGTCTTTAGTTTCTCCGAATGACTTTACAGGAGAATGCGCGTGGATAAGGCAAGTTGCCGAGGAGCAATATGCTTGCTTACCGATCGCTACAGTGATCGTTGAGGGTCCTTTTGGTCAGCTTAACACCGAGGCGGCCGTGTCTGCCGCCCTCCATGAGCATTTTCCTTACCTCTTTTCGAACAGCTCAGAGCAGCTTCTGAAGGATAGAGGCAAATCGTTCTTTGCCAGTATGGCATGCATGGCCCTTACGCGTTCTCAAGCGCGGAAGCTTTCGCAGAAACTGGACCTTGCACCGGAGAGAGAAACACCGCTCGGGAAGGCGGATGAGCATTGTAGCTTGGGTACGATGTCGGTAGATCCTCAGGTGGAGGACTCTCGGGGAAGCAGAGAGCTCGCTGTTGACGTAACTGAAAACATCTTCACTGCTAGTGGCAACGAGAAGGTAACAGTGCCACCGCTGAGCGATGCAAACTCAACATTCACCCCAGTTTCTGACAGTTGGCACGAGCTAACTCCGGTTGACAGAGGTACTCTCGTTCGGGAACAGCAGGAAGATAGCTCGATAAAAGCTTTGCTGGATAACGCTAAACTGGGAAAAAAGAAAAAGAATGTTTCATTTAATGAGAAATCCGGCTTGTGGTACCGCAGTTACACTGACGCCCGTGATCGTAAGTAGGAACAGCTTTTGATCCCACAAAAGTATCGCCGTCAGCTATTGAACATTGCGCATGAAAATGCGTGGGCAGGGCACCTCGGCTTGAAAAAGACCAAAGCTAGGCTCGCCCAAGAGTATTACTGGCTTCATTGCTGGAAGGACATTGAAAGCTTTGTGCGCTCCTGCGACACATGCCAGGGAGTAGGCAAGCCTACCGACAAGTGGAAGGCGCCCATGAAGCTGGTGCCAATCATAACTGAACCCTTCCGCCGGTTGGTAATTGACATTGTAGGACCACTTCCCGAGTCCAAGAACGGTTCTCGGTACATTCTGACTGCTCTGTGTGTCGCGACAAAGTTCCCTGAAGCGATACCACTCAAGGAGCTCAATTCTCCTCAGGTTGTGGACGCCCTTCTCTCAATTTTCGCTCGTGTCGGATTTCCTTCGGACATTCAGTGTGACAACGGCAGTGTCTTTACCAGCTGCCTAACCTCTACTTTTTTCGAAAGGTGCGGTATCAAGGTCGTACACAGCTCGATCAATCACCCGCAATCCAACCCAGTAGAGCGAATGCACTCTGTGCTTAAAAGAATATTGAGGGCCCTTTGCTTTGAGCGCGACCGCGATTGGGAAGCCTGCATGCCTGCAGCTATGTTCGCTTTACGGTCCGCTCCCCATGAGAGCACAGGCTTCAGCCCTGCGGAGCTTGTATACGGCCGGAGCTTAAGAACACCGCTGCGCATGCCGCGAGAGTCTTGGGAAGTCGATGAGGAAGACCCAAACGTGGTCACGTACGTCCTTAACCTACTTCAAAGGATTGGAAAAACGAAAGATCTTGTCGAGAGCCATATGAAGGCTGCACAAGAATTGTCGAAAGAGTACTACGACAAGTCAGCAAAGAAGCGTACTTTCGAAGTGGGTAGCCAAGTAATGATACTGCGACCGTCTAAGAAAAATAAGCTTGAGGTCCAGTGGGAGGGGCCAGCGAACGTAGTATCGAAACTTTGATACTAACTACGAAGTTAAACTAGGTAGAAGGCATAACAAAATCTATCATAGTAATCTGATGAAACCGTAAATTCAGCGGCACGCTGTTGTGAATGTGATTTTGAATGGTTCGGAAGAGGAAGGTGCAGAAATTCTGACCTCTGCGGACATGAAAGGATGCGGTTCGGATGTACTGTTAGAACAGGTCAACTTAGAACCACGTCTAAGCCAAGCCCAGAAGGAAGACTTAAGAAGGATTATTTCTCAGTTCGAAAAGGTCTTTTCGGATCGTCCCGGAAAGACGACGCTAATTGCGCACGATATCGAGCTAACGTGTGAAGAACCGATCCGTAGTAAGCCATACCGCTGTTCTCCCATACAGAAAGAAATCATAGCAGGTGAGATCAAGCAAATGTGCGACCTGGGAGTCATAGTACCGGGTGAGAGCGATTACACATCGCCCTTGATACTAGTCCAAGTACCAGGAAAAGATCCCAGACCGTGCATTGATTACCGGCGACTAAACGCGGTTACCCGGGATCAGACCTACCCGATACCAAACCTTGAGGAAAGGGTGGAGACAGTGTCAAAGTCGAATTACATATCCACGCTATACCTCGTGCGAGGCTATTGGCAAGTCCCCCTTACAGAGCGCGCCAGCCGCTATATATACGCCGCGTTCGTTTCCCCATTCGGGACGCTCCGCCCAGTAATGTTGAGTTTCGGACTTAAAAACACGCCATATTGCTTCTCCAATCTAATGGACCAAGTGCTCCATGGTCTGTCCGAGTACGCACTCCCGTATCTCGACGATGTCGCCATCTTCTCTAATACATGGGAAGAACATGTAGATCACTTACGAGTCGTGCTGAGCAAGCTGAAAGATGCAGGCCTTACAGTCAAACCTGCTAAATGTCATCTAGGTTGCGCCGAAGTGACTTACCTAGGGCATGTGGTGGGGCGTGGCCGGCATAGACCGTCTGAAATCAAAGTAGCCGCTGTCGTAAACTACCCCCGGCCAACTACTAAGACCGAGATAAGGAGCTTTCTAGGCTTGGCTGGATATTACCAGCATTATGTGAAAGATTACTCGGCGCTCGCCAGTCCTCTCACAGACGCGCTTCGAAAGTCAGAGTCCGTGAAGGTGAGATGAGACCAAAAGAAAGAGAACGCGTTTCAAATGCTGAAACAAGCCTTGAGCGAGCAGCCAGTTCTAATGGCATCTGATTTTTCAAAAGGCTTCATAATTCAGTGTGATGCAAGTGATCGGGGAATGGGAGCTGTGCTATGCCAATAGGATGATAACGGCAATGAAAGGCCAGTTTTGTACTTAAGCCGTAAGTTGACATGCCGAGAAGAGGCGTACAGTACCTCTGAAAAAGAATGCGCCTGCCTTGTATGGGCCATTCAGAAGCTTGCCTGCTACGTCGCCGGTTCCAAGTTCGTTGTAGAAACTGACCACTGCCCACTTGGTTAAATAATATGCCGTCTAAGAGCGGCCGGCTGCTCAGGTGGAGTATGACACTCCAGCAGCACAATCTTGTCGTTCGTTATAAGAAGGGCAAGTTAAACGCGAATGCAGACGCACTAAGCCGTGCGCTCTGAGCCAGGCTACCTTAGACCTCTTCGTGACACTTTTTGTCGCTTCGTGAACGGTTGTCAAGTCCGCTCGTAAATTGGGGCAAAATTGATGTCCTCATTGGTGACCTCAGCCGACGGTTATCCTGCCCAAGTGATCTCAAGAGACCCAAATTGATTGTCGATTCATTTATTTCGTGTGTCACATGCGTTTGGCACTTTGAGTTAATTACTTTAGAGTTCTTTTGTCCCACATGTGTCTCTTGTTGAAGAGGGAACAAAAGGGGGGGCATAAATATAGCCAGCCGAGTTTTGTGGCATTAAAGTCTGGCAGTTTGACGGGTGGCAGAGGGCACTTGCTCGTGTTGTGTGTTGCCTGTTGTCGGTTGATACCTGGCAAGGTGCAGAATCATGCACGACCGGTGCCGAGCAGCAAGTTCTTCCGGAGGACCGAGCAAAGCTGGTTCAGACACCTGGGCGACAAGGCGGAGGCACAGCGATCCTGTCCTGCGAGCGGGGCCTGTTCACGGAAAGGAGCATGGAGCCACCTGCGGCTGAACACCGGACGGGAACTGGGAGGAGCCTGGTGTTCGAGCGCGCCCCGCATCCGAGCCACGCGGAAGCAGCTCGTCTTCGTGGCGCATTGTCTGGCGGCGGGGGTGCTTTGTGCCTGAACCCTCATTCCGCTGGCCTGTCGGGGAACCAGAGCTGTGCGCCCGCCGTCGCGCAAAGCAGGCACGTACTCGCCGCCATGGCGCGGCGTCATCCTGGCTGGCCGGCTGACCCTTCCTCCTCCTCCTCCTCCTCACTAGCGTCGGATCGAGCTAATCCGAGCGGTGGCCTGTGGCGTGACCTTATCGGAGCAGAGGAACGCCGGGTGCAGAGGAACGCAACGGTCACCGGCGGCTATAAGAGGAGAGCCGCACTGAGACGCGGTAGCAGACGGGCAGCAGACACGCCATCGCGCCAGAGAGACGCTCTCCACAGGGCCTCGTCCTAGCCCGTTGTGCTAACGGCCCTTGTACATTAATGTAAAAAGTCTTGTAAATATTGTACATAAACGTCAGTTCACTAACCGTCGCATCGACCGTTCTTCGCTCAGGTCTGCTGAACAGAGGCAGCAGACTGGGACGCACCAAGTCGTAACACCACTTAGATATACCCATGACTTTCAAGTATCTGTGAAAAGCGACCGGCTGTTGGGTGGTTGGCGACAGGACCTCACCTTTGGCTGGCATCGATTGCTATGTGCAACCACTAGTGAGGTGCATCGCAGCGCTCTGTCAACACCGGACCTCACCAGTGGCTGCCATTGGCTGCGATATGCAGCCAACGGTGAGGTCAGGTCGCCAATCATCCAATGGCCGGGTCGCTTACCATAGCCGCTAGAAAGCCGCGGGTGTATCTGGGTGATCAATCACAGAGGACCAGACGGACGCGGAATGGCCATTTTTAAATGGAGAGCTTATAGAATACGGCCCCTGGTTGGCGGCTTCACATCGTAACTCACCGGCAGTGGGCATATTCAATTTTCAGTCCTGGACCGTCCGGGACTACTTGCGGACTCGAGACCGGAATTTGTTTTTCTCGGGCAGCCCGAAAGCTCCGCCCACCACTCACAAAGCTGCTTGCAACGCCATAGCAACGCGTTAATTTATCGCCTTTGCCAGTCCACGGGCTACTTGGGGCTGCGAGGAAGGCAGCAGACGAGAGCTGCCAGGTCAGTGACGTGCAGCGCCGACAGCCATATTGAGTTGCTCTGTGTGCATTTTGAGTGTTTTTTTTCTTCTTGTTCCTGGAGGACGATGTCGTGCTTCAAAGCTTCACATGAGCTCTTCACAAGATCTTCACATGAGTTATACCTCGACATGAGTTCTTGCATCTTCGTTTTATTTTCTTGAAATCCGCTTCACACGAACGCGTGTTCGGAGCTGCGAACGCGTATAGTTTGCTCGTGTCGTCAAGTGGTTCTTCGCTTGTTTTGCGACATGCTGTATGCGCGCTTACCTAAAAGCATCACAGGTGAACCACTCGTATACTGGAGCAGCTAGCCTTATTTTAAACGTTTTTCCGAAGGCTTTCGTCTCTCTGCCTATCCGCAACGAGTTGGGCTACTTTTTTCGAACTTTGCCGCTAGCAGTAGCGGCGAGCCTCTCTAAGCTGAGTTCTGTAATCACCTACGCTAAGCTGGCAGCATGCTTTTCAAATCGACTCAATGATTGCGATCGAACGCATAGCGTTGCCACTCAGTGGTGGTGGCCGTGGCTTCCGTCGTCTGCTCTCAGATGACAGCGGCCGTGTACGGAAACCGAGAGGGACCCCGGCTCTGGCGGTGAGCCCGAAAGCAGCCCCTGGCAAGTAGGTGATGGGACCACGACGGTGTTTCCTGTTAGGGAGGAAGCCGAGACCTATGAGCAAGTAGTCCGGGACTGGAAAATCGAATATGACTAATGAGCGCCTCTGACGTCGATCGCCCCACCTTGCGCTTTGCACTGCGTTAATGATGTCACCTGAGGCCCATCGCTTAGCGAAAAAGAGGATGTGCTAAAAATGCATTTCAAACGTATTGTATTATTTTCATATTTATTTCGCATTTTTTCGTCCCTATGCTTAAACTGCAATACGAATGCTTTCTAAGTACACTAGGAATAATATTTTAAACGTTCCTAAAAATACGTGAAAAGTACATTTTTGCCCGCTTAGCATATTTATAATGCATTAAAAATATAATCAAAATATACATTAGAAATATACTAAAAATATACATTTAATACATTAAAAATGTGTTTACTCGGGCTTAAAAAAAGTCTACTGGGCGGCTCCATGGAATGACACGGGTTAATTCTTCAACTGCAGAACAAATCGTACACGGGTATTTAACATTAATCAACAGGAGTCTGATATTATAAGGTGACGTGATTGAATGGGAACGGCAGATACCTACACACAGCATACCAATAAGACAGTGACACAGCAAACAACAAATCCTACGACAAGCGCTATACTTGGCTTGCCGTATTTATACCCAGCGAAAGCGACGCACTATTTTGCACGCTTAGGCCTTTTTTTGCGCAAATACTGTGGGCTGCTACATTATCGCATAAGTACCCTACTGGTCGCGTTCGAGGGGTTAATGGAGAACGGAATTGCTAGTTGAAATTTGCGTCAGGCACAGGTCAGGAGTCGAACTGTCAACTAACAGATACATGGGCGTGTAAGGGAGCCGGTCTGCCCTGCCAGACGGGATCCTTTCCGCTGGCTTATTCGGACCCAGAAGTACCCAAGGCGCTTTTGCTGGTATAATGCTATCACGTTCTCACACGGAAATGTTCGAATGACATTGAGTGGAATGATATTCGAGAATAGGAATGACATTCGGACTCGACGGACTGCCGCGGTGCTGCACGACACTTTCGAGACGCATTCGAAAGCCTCAGCTCGTTTTCAGTGTACAGCAACGACGACGACGGCGGTCACACTAGTCCGACAACGACAGTATATATCACGCTGAACAACAGCATGTAATTATAGTGAAATATCTAGTTTACTATAATATGATTCTAGAGGGACACGTTTTTCAGGCCAACGACACCGACGAATCCGGTCGGCGGACGGTCAGCCTTGTCGGCGGCTGAGCGAGAGCACGGTGATGAGGCGGCGATGTGTATATGCTCGCGCTTCTAAATGAGCGAAACGAACGACTATATTTCACGTGTGCACACCTGAACACTCACCAGCGATAAGCGCTTGCCAAATCAATTTCAATCGACGACGGCTCTGTTCCCTTCCGCGACGGCTAGGCCCAGCGAGTTCGCAGGGTTGGATCTGTGATTTCGGCGGTTGTCAAGAGCGAATCACAAGCTTTAGCGTATGCAAATGGTCACCAGGTGTAGTTTTGGCAACAGTGACCTGAAATCAACTATTGCTTACATCGCAGGGCACGCGTACGATGAACGGGAATCGCCGGTGTGACCCAGACTGCCGAGCCGTGCTTTACGGCCAGCAGCAGTCGTCGCCGTCGCTAGCTTGTGGATAACAAGTTAGGCCGTTTCAGTTAAAGCGAACAGTCGCCAGACATACTTCTGGATAAAGTAGTTTAAAAAAAAGTACTGGTCACGTCGGAGAAAGCCGGGACAAGAAGCGAGAAGCGCCAGTCCTGCGCGATGCCAACAACCCGGCTTCCTCAGGCGTGCGATCGCATCATCGCTTCCCACACATTGTAGAACTGCGTAAACAATCACGAGTACAACCAGTAAAAAAGAAAACAGATTGTTTAATAGAACCAAAGCGCAGATTGCGTTTTATGTCATGTAAACAAGCGATGTAAACAACGTATGAGTGCAGTCGTCCTCATCGGCGCACTCCCGGGGAAATTTCATGCTGACGCGGTTCATATTCATTGGCGTAATATTATCTTCAAGCACTCCCTTAGACAGAACACGTGTAGCATCGTTAGATGACATTCGGCTGGAAGGCATTTGAAGCGCCCGTGTAGCAGGGGTATAAGTGGTGATCACCTTCCTGCTAGAAGTTACCATAAACGAAAGGATGACAAGAAAGGGAAAGTTTTCACTCTTCGCTGAAACGTCATTTCGAGCCCTAGATTGTTCCACGGTAGCTTGAAGTGTAATGCAAATATGTTTACGCGGACAACCCATTTGTTAGAATTTAAATATACTTCAGACGGATTAATTGCGTATTTACGAAAGTACACTTTAAATAGATGGCCAGCACCAAAATGCGATGTCCCGAAACTCGATTTTGAGCATTTATTGTTCAACGACAGCTTGTAGTGCGCTGCAAACATGCTAATGCGGACTGCCAATTTGCTAGAATTTCAGTGTTCTTTGGACGAATTAATTGCGTATTTACGGAAGTACACTTCGAATACATTGACGACACGCAAATGCCATTTCCCGAAACGCGATTTCGAGCACTCGACTGTTCAACGGCAGCTAGAAGTGTGCAAAGACGTTTAAAAGGACTGCCCGTTTGTTAGAATTGAAGTATATTTCGGATGAATTAATTTCATATTTACGAAAGTTCACTTTTAATACATTGACAAGATGCTAAAACTGCATACATATACGTTTACAAGGGCTGCCCGTTTTCTAGAATTGAACTATACTTTCGATGAATTAATTTCATATTTCCGAAAATACACTTTTAATACACTGACAACATGCTAAAACTGCATACATATTTTTTGACGTATTTGAAAAGTGCTCGAAGTATGCTTTAAGTGAGGTATTTTTGGCACATTTTAAAAATATATTTCGAATACCAAGCATGAAATTTCAGAAACGTATTTCCGACATATTTTTAGTGCATTCATGAATACAAAATATGTTTAAAATACATTTTAAATAGCCCACCGTATATTCCAAACGTATTAGTTTTTGCTAAGGGATACGGCCGGCCAGTGGTATCGCTTCCAGATTTGCTTCCCTGCACGACTTCTCGCATTGCCGCCAGGCCAGAACCCATTGCGCGCTGTCACTGCGCTTGCGATACGACCTCGGAGTGACTGCATGCCTGTTGTCGTTTGTGGCAGCGGCTAGATGCTAGATGCTTATGCTAGTCATCCTCGTTGCGTGTGGCAGCATCGGCCTCGGAAGGGCATCGCTGTGTGAGAAAGGTTACCCACGGATGAAAAAGAGGACAGGGTAGTCGCGTATGCAAAAATAAGAAAGGGCAAGCGTCTGGTGCGTAGTTACACGCTTCCAAGCACTGGAAACATCGGCTTCCAGCAGAGACATCATTTGTGAGGATCTTCTAAAATTTGCTTCTACAGCTTCTCTGGCGTCAACAAGGTGCCCTAAAGCGTATGTTCGGTACAAAGAGTTTGAAATTGGCGTGCTGGCGTTTGTAAGACTGAAACGGAAGCCAGCATTCGACAAACAGTCGACTGTGCTGGCGCAAACAGAGTCTTGTCAAGCACTGCATACGAGCTTTTCGTATTAGTCTGCACCAGCAGCTGAGTGCGACAGACTTTGAACGAAAGCAGAATTTCTATAACCTGGCTGTTATTCACTTCGACATTGATCCTGGCTCTTTATAGAGAGTGATCTGGACGGATGAAGCACAGTTGCGTCGCATCTCTGTCAACCTGCCAAATGCCCATTGCTAGGCTGACGTGAACCGTAACTGGCTTCGAATCCAAAACAACAACAAAAGTTCACAGTGAAAACTTTTGCGGCATATTCAAGGACCGAGTCATCGGCCCCTTTCGTGAATATTCCCGGGCTGGCAGAAAGGACTGTGAAAGCACAGGCGGTTCAACAAAATAACCTGCAAAGGCATGTATGCCTTAAACCTAATTGACGACGCTTTTGACTGTTTGCAGGAAGCTGAATTCTCCATTGTAGATCTACGCAGCGGGCACTGGCAAGTAGTTCCGACACTGACGGCTCCAACACCGCTTTTGGGACAACGGGCGGGGTATTCGAATTCAGCATCATGCCGTTGGAAGTATGTAATTCCCCTGCCACTTTAATTAGGAGCATCTCTGTTTCAAGCCTTTCAGAGCGAGGAAATCGAGCGCATTTTTCTGAACAAAACCCCTACTGAACACGTTAGGCGCGCAGGAAGCTCGGTGCGAACGCAACAACCTATAGTGCTGCGTTGTCGTGCCAACTGCTCGAGACTCGAACTGGCTGCATTACTGTGCTACAGGGTGCCATTTGTTTTGCTTCGTCGCACTAAAAAATAACTACAGCCAAGTGAGTGATAACTATTATTTATTATTTATTCATTATTTATTATTTATTATTACCCTCAGGGTATAAACATTACAGAGGGGAGTGGGTTTTAATCAATAAACAAACAAAAGATATGCACAGCAACAAGAACATGCAAGTAATACTGTAAGTGACAGTTAAGTTTGGTTAAAAATGATCTAAACAAAGTCCCATAACACTTAATATAACACAATGAAATTCGCTATATCGTTTGAGTGTACACAGTCGTGAAATTAAATAATATATGAACACACAGGAAAGAGGTAGGTTTTATACAATGTTAAGAAGAACTCGCATGGTCTATATTGCGCACGGCAGACTGAAATAACCAAAATTTTTCAATTGTTGCAACGGAAGAGGGAAGGCGGTTCCAGTCTTTAGATGTGCGGGGTATGAATGAATCAGAGAAACATTTAGTGTTGCATGAATTTATGCCAACCTTGTGAGCGTGGTCAATGCGTGATGATACATATGAAGGCGGAATGAGCAATTTATCGTGTAAGTCATCATGGTAAAATATCTTATGAAACAGGCATAACCGTGCATGCTTTCGATGAAATGTGAGGGGTAGCAGATTGAGATTAGATTTCATTGAGGATACACTAGCGGTGCGGTGATAATTATGGAAGATGAAACGAGCTGCATTATTTTGAATCATTTCTAGCTGGTTAATGAGATCAGTAGTGCCCGGGTCCCAAACTGAAGATGCGTATTCAAGTTGCGAACGAACTAACGTTTTGTAAAAGAGAAGCTTGGTACTAGAAGGGGCCGAGCGAAAGTTCCGTTTTAAGTAGCCTAGCATGCGGTTAGCTTTGTTGACAATGAATTCGACATGACTGTTCCAGCTAAGGTTAGAAGCGATATGAATGCCAAGGTACTTGTATGACGCTACTGATTCGAGAGCTACATTGTTAAGGTGATACGTAGGTGAGTTGCTAGATGACCTTGATACGCGCAGGAATTTGCACTTATTAACGTTTAGCGTCATTTGCCATGCTTTGCCTTCTCTTAGCGGTAAAATAAAATAACGCTATGGTCCGGTGCAATAGCGCCGACAGTTCGAATTAGGCTCCGTAGGCACTCCATGACTTCCCGGCGGGAGTTTAGTCAGAATTTAGCTTCTTCCGCGGATGAGGCACTTAGTGCCGGTTTTGTGGGGGAAAACGCAACGAACTTTCTCGCTGTGAAGGGCTTTATACTAAGACTTTCTTGTTTCAAAAATATACATGGTATCCTCATGTCTGTGGCTTCGAACTCAGTTGAAGCTAACCACCAGAATGGGCTAATTAAAAAGGTAATGAGTCTTAGTTAAATGCTATCTTCCTTTATTATCGTAACCCTCACCCGCCGAGGATGGTAGTTATTTATTTCAACGATATATTTTTAGGAATTTTGAGGAATCGCATATTAGCTCTGGAGAAACAAGAGCAGAAGCAGAAGAGCAACGAGAGCAGGCAATAAAAAAAAACGGAGAAGAAATGTTAACCTCTGAAACTTTGAATATATTTGGCAAACCACATTTGCGAAAATTGAATTCATACGAATTACCAGCTCGGAGAGTGTAGAATACGAATTTTTACTTTCAGAGAAAATTCCGTGGCTTCTTTAATAGACAGATGTAAAAACGATCTTCAGAACAATTCGCAAATAACATCGAGGGGGGGATGGGGCGATGACGTTACGGTAGGGATTATGTCAAAATGAAATCCAACACTCCGGTATTTGGTAACGAAAAGCTTCGGCAGTTGTAAGGAAAATCCAGACAAGACGGACCTTACTTTACTTTTATTAAGTTATGTTACAATAGCTTGTGACTGAAAATTTCTCAAAGTAAAAATTAGAATTTCCCCGCCAACGTCCACTCCATCAGGGCGGGACTCTTCATTTGTGTCCACGGTGGTGAATACAAATCCAACCGTCGCCCTGCGTAGAAGAATGAGAAGTTCCCAATGCTGTGAAGCTGACTCGCTCTATACTTGTCTTCCATGCTATTAATGATTACTGTTGATGGTAGCATATTGCGTTTCAGAGGTGTTTTAGTTCAGTAAAACGGCAATAAGAGGCTGGACCAAAATCTGAACACGCAGATGCGCTACTCCTCCATTGCCTTGCGCGTTATTCATTGCACAGCTTTTATTTTCTCTCTGTGCTCTCTATGCCCTGCGTCTCTCTATAGCTTACACTTTCAGTACCTTCATAAGATCTCCACACTTGGTTTCTAAGACATCCAAACACCACGTGAGCCCTACAATGCCCGGAAATCGCGATTTAGGAGCGAAATGCTGGAGGACATAGCACCCGTCACTTGCCACGACCGTGTACCTGATGGCCGCCATCTTGTTTTTTAAATCTGGCACTGGTACCAACTACTTCGTTATGTCGCACTGCTCTGAAATATTTTTCGAACGTCCGCATTCGACAGTATTTTAAGGCCTCTCCAACGACCTCCGAACGGCTGGCGCTAAACTAAACTTTGGAGCTATGCTGTTTTTGTTTCCCGACGGTAAACATTTCAAATTTTATTAACCGCAATGTCACCTACCTATACTCCATAACTATTGTGCTTGGTAAAAATTTAGCATTTATACTGAATGGTGCACGTGAACAACGGTATAATTAGCGTAGCTCCAGATGGCAGATTTTCGGCAGCAGCCTCATTTAATTCCAAGCAAAAAGATATAGAAAGAAGGTGTCTTAACGACCTGTAAGAATGTGACTAATTATGAATCAGTTATTTTATTATATTATTGAAAGTAATTCAGAAATACCCAACATAATTATATTAATTTGGGAACAAAAAAGAAAAACATATTTGTACACCTAATTTTATTGCGGTAAATTTAATAGTAGTGATGTTAATTTTAAGGCCCGCGTCTACCGCTAATATAAAAAGAGCGCAGCGAGTAGTGGAAAGAAAAATAAGTTCAACGTTAAGAGACAAGAAGAGTGCAGAGGTGATCAGGGATCAAACATGGGTTAATGACAATCTAGTCGAAATTAAGTGGAAGGAATGCACTTGGGCAGGGCGTGTAATGCCAAGCCAAAATAACGGATGGTCCGTAAGAGTAACAGACTGGATTCCAAGGGAACGGACGCCAAGGAGGGGGCGGCAGAAAATTAGGTGGGTGCATTGGATTAACAAGTTTGCGTGTATACGTTGGCTGGAACTAGAACAGTGTTAACTGGTGAGATATGGAAGAGGCCTTTGTCCAGCAGTGGGCGTAGTCAACCTGATGTTCACCGTAACGAGATGACACGTCCCCCGAGTCGGCCGGAACACACTAAGCAGTTTTACATCGACTCAACGTTGGCCCCCCGTCTTCATTACAGACAACGTCCCTTAACTTTTTCATTGCTCTACACACAGAGCAAACGTCACAAAACTGGGATGAAACTCCACTCTGCAAGAATCGCTTCAGGATAGGCACTAGCCCCTTACAATACTGTTGCAGAACTGAGCGCGCGCAGAAATGAGTATGTGAATACAGGTCCACTTAGCTATAAATGATAGGAAGCGAAGGGGAGCAGACAACGTCGCATTGCTCTCCAAAGCACCGACCTTATAAATTTGCGCAGTCTTCGCCCTATCTCTCTGTCCCTATATATGCTCAAAAGTAGTGCAGGCGAAAATTGACATGACCTGGCCGAAGACGTTTGGAAGCGGCGGCCATATGTTTTGACGCTAAAGCTCCGAAAACTGTTCGCTTTCGCAAAGCCGCTGGCCACTTCCACTCATGTTGCAATCGGCATTGTGGTTTGAGATGTCGGACGAGAAAAACAGGCTTTTTAAACTCGTAATATCGGGCTTCCGGAACGCACATTGACCAAATGGCTGCCATTTAATTTGAATGCAAAAATTCTTACGCTGTTCATATTATGGCGTAGAAGATGTCGATGTTTCCCTGACGGTACTACACGCAACGACGCCATTTGATAACTGTACGAGATACAGCCAACTTGAGTATTGGAAGATATCTTTCTTTCGTTAAATATCTGGAACGCCTTCGTCCACTCATCAATTTCAAAAAGTGGTCTCGCTTTTGACGTAAAACATAGGATTACAAAACACGACCTTTTCCCGTGAAAAACCATTTCAAAAGGTGAATAGTTATTTTTAATTAATCCATGGTCTTTTAGTCCTTTTGGCTCTCGTGGATTCGACTGACACTGCAACACAAATGTTCCCCTGCCGCCCCATTAAATGACGAAAGTAGCATTCATTTTGCTCCGGAGTCCCTCTTGATATCGGCATCACTGCTCTCGCATTTTGCATTAAGCTCCGCGGTCGAAGGAAGCAGAAGCAAAGTGCGATAAGTATGGCTGAAGAAGCCGAGGAACAGCAAATTTTTAGATTTGTATTTCACTCAATATTCCTTCTTTCCCACTAAAACATTTGTTTTGTGAAACGCCTTTCCACATTCATATCCCCGTGGTAAATATATTTGATTGCGTACAGTCCTCGCTGCACTGTGCTTTCGACCTATGCGATTCTGACGCCACCAGCACAGAATGGTAACAGAAAATGGCGATCCATTGATCATAGGTAATCTTAATCTTTTACATTTTTAGGTTGCGCTTATACTTATCAGCTTTGACAGCTGACTAATATTTGTCGCGGCAATTCTTCTTTCTGTGGTTAACGTTGTCGGAATTACGAGCTGCCCAACAACTGCAAGTTACCAAGCGGGCACTCTTAGTTTATGTACTTCCAGCAGCAAACTCGCAATAGTGGCACGCCAGAAATTTACCTCAGAGAAAAATTTGTTATTCGCTCAAATGTCAGCAGTCTGTGCCCTGGTATGAATTAGCTGGAGGTAGTTGGGCGAGATGTATCATTTTTTTTTCTCCAAACACAATACGCGCCTCTCCATTTAGAGTGAACCAGCTAGACGAAATTTTTTTTCAAGAACTGGGCATTCTCTCTCGCACCAACAAAACTACATAGCTCTGTGTGCAGTGAACACTCTGCTCACATGGCTTTGTCCATAGCCCGACCCATTTTACTGCGCATTGCTCCGTACCTTCTTGGTGCGAGGGTAATAGCAAGGACTACCCGAATCTGAAATCCAGAAATGTTTTCTCTGGTATGCGAGCTCCATCGCCGTAAATCTCCGTGTTAAATATTAAAGACAGAGTAGTGGACCGCTCTGAATTAACTTCAGCCACCTGGAGTTCTTGAGCGTGCATCAACATCGCTAACGACACCAACATTTTCGCACGTCAGCCCTACCTCTCTCATTCCTTCCCTCCTTTTTTCCTCGCGTCTCGTAGCATGCCAGGGTAATGCTTCTCTCGCCCAACCTCTTCGCCTTTTTTCTCATTAAAGTTTACTTTCTCTCTCAGGGGAATGAAGTGGGGCGACTTACTAGTTGAGCGTGAAGTTTTCGCCGGGAAAATCATGAAAAGCATTAATATTTGGGGGCCGAAAATCTCGAACAATTGCAGCGCGCAAATGCGACAGCCATACAAGAATTTCCCATAAGTCCCTGCCCGGCGCTAGTGGCTCGCTTTGCAGGACACGTTCCCAAAATCTGGCTGTAGGGTAGTAGACTGTGCGGTTACGAAAATTAACCACTGTCGAGAAGGGGAACCCGCATTTCTCGAGAATGACGTATAATTCGCGCACCCCAGCTGGAACAGGTAAGAAAATCAGTTACCGTGGTCGGTGCTACGAACACGGCTGACAGACCTCCAGGCAACGAGCTCTTCCAGTTGCGAACTTGCCAATCCATCGGCTGCCATCGGCCTGGAAAGTGGTGGTGATGGCAGTCCCTGGCGCAGAGCTCCGAGAGAGCCTACCCGGAGTGCCTAACCGAGACGACGAGGGGCTTGAACATGTCGACGATCCACTCTCGCCAACAGAAACATGTAACATGGACCAAAGTGTGTGCGTTCCTTTCGCCTCGGGCGGCCACCGGTGATCAGATGGCGGTAATTTACTGCCGACGCCACGGAGAAAGTCCATGACCGCGGTGCCAAGAGGATGAAGCTGGGACCAGCCGACACACCTTGGGGGATCAAAGGTGGGGTAGCCGCGTTTCCCGCAGAAAGTGTGTCTCGTCATTGTGCCTCTGCGAATCTTCCCATTGCTGGAGGTGCAAACGAGAAACTTCGCGTCATTCCTCTTTGTCTCGAGCCTCGTATTCTTCGTGGCTCTTGCAGGAGGAATTATGTTCACAGTGATAAGCAGGAGGCGTATTATACCTAAAAATACGTTACTGATTGAAAATTATGCTTGTGCAACTCCAGCAGTCTTCTTCTCAAAGAGGTGAAACGACGACAATGGAGCCAAAAATGATCGATAGATTCAGGCTCACGGCAAAATGTACAGAGGGGAGCTAACGCCAAACCAGACCTGTGCAGATAGAAATTGAGAGGGGGGATGCGGAAGCGCAACCTCGTCAGAGATAATTCTAGCTGCTGAGATTGACAAATTTTCCTGCTCCGGGAATATTTCAGATGCTGATATTCCGCCGATGTTTAAAGTGCTGTGTTTTGCGAGCTTAATAACGCTCGTCGCCGGAACCTAGATGCTGCGATATACGCTGTAGCCGGGATGATGGGTAACACGGAGGTGCAAACGGGTTGGTTGGTTGGCCTCGAATAAAATGGCACGTACCCACTACGGGGGAGTGGCCAAGACACAGGCCACCTCGCGCCATTCCTCTTTGTCTTCTCCCTCGTATTCTTCGTGGCTCGTGCTGGAGGAGCTATGCTCACAGTGATAGGCAGGAGGCGTACTATACTTAAAAATACGTTATTGGTTGAAAGTTATGCTTGTGGAGATCTTTAGGCAACTCCAGTGATTTTCTGGCTTTAGTGAGTTAATGGTCGAATAATACTGTTGAACTCTTTTCTTCACAGCACGTGACATCATTTTCTTACACCGAGGCCTGGAGAATCGCTTTGCGTGACGTCACTGATGACGACACAGGTTGGCAGCATATTCGCCCTGCAGTGCTGCGCGATAAACGAAACTCTCTGCGAGCACCATGTAGAAGGGAGCATCGAAAATCAGTCATTCTTCAACAATATAATTTGCGAGATTTGAAAATAAATGCCCTGAAACAAGTTGGTGGGCAAATGGTTTACGACAGTTCCACCAGATTCTATCAAGGGCGCGAAAAATTCTGTAGAAGCACAGGCTCCGTTTGATAGCGCCCCAGACCTTGTTCCTAGCAAAATTTTGCGAAGCAACATCGCAACGAAGATGTTGCTGATTTGTGTCCGTGCAGAAACGATGCGTTCTCACCCCAATCAAGCGTGCTTTGTCATATTTTTTTATCAGAACAAAAGATTTCGCCGTCATCATAAAAGGCAAACTCATAATTTCTCACTGTACCAGCGAGAATCCACGGTTAGCAGTGTGTTTGAAGATACTGGGCTGCAGGGGCCCGAGATATATAACGGTAATCACAAAGGTGATATCGAAGACGTGATTTAAATACCATATATTCGGTAAGCTCTGGTTTTTAGGGAGAACCAGTGCCCACCCTCGAGGCTCTTGTTAGGTGGAGGACGGGCGATGTAGGGGTTTTCGCATATTCTCGCACGATGTAGTAAAGGGGGGTGGGGCGGAGGGGGGGGGGGGGTGACTGGTAAGTCTATTTTGGGGCGAAGGAAATGTATTTGTATATAGCTGCTGATACATGGGAGCTTCGTTTCTCAATAGTCCGTGGGAACGTAGAGGCCACGTGCGGCGGCGGTCATGTTGGCGGCCACGTAAGTGCACTGCGTACGAGATATTCCCGACTGACTCGAGTTTGAGGGGAGAACAATTACTCGCTCTACGGGGTCTCAGAAACTGCACAAGCTGGAAGGTTTTGAAGATGCTAAATCCAGCGGCTTCTGACCTTATACATCATCAGACGGATTATAGGGTGGTTTACATTAATTTCGAGTTCATTTCAATTTGGTGCTCTTCTCTTAAATTCGTCTTTTTCGACGAACAATAAATAAAGTGGGTAAAGTGAAAACATCTCGCATTAACTAAATTTTCGCACTTTTATTTTATATATCGATGCGCTAGAAAAAAGCAAACAGCATAACAAAGTTGATTAAAACCCATCTACGTTCTCTATTTTTCTTATCTTGAACCCGTTTAAACCGGTCCAATACGGTCCGAACCGAATAGTGAACTGAACCCGAAAGGCGTGAACCCGAACCTGATACGAACCTGCAAAAAATTCCAGTTGGACACCGTGCCCCTAACCCTTCACGGACAGCAGACGCGTACACCCGATGCTTCATTCCCGCTTCCTTGCTCATGGATTATCGCACTTCATCACACTTCTCCAGACGTGGTGATGCCGAAATTCTAGAGCATAAGCTTTGCTCATGCATAACTCACTGTAACAATGCACTGCATACTATATCAGGGGAAAGCAATGCAAGCGCACTTAACAATTGATTACCGATGCAAATTGCCTCCCATTTTCTTTTATTCTGACGTGGTCGAATTGCAAGCAACCGACGGTTACGTGTCCCGAACCAACTCAGACAGCGCCTGCACCGTTATGAGTTCAGCCTTAGGAAACAGGAAAGGAAACGCAAGCATTCATTTTGAAAATGGAAACCTTTGTAAAACGAATCACACGGTAGGCTGGCTATTTTGAACGTAGCGACAAACATGGAATGCCCTGCGCCAGAGCCACTGTCGATGGCTGTGGCTCCCGCACAATCACTACCCACGTCCACTGAACTGAACACCGTTTTCTGAAATTCCTCCCTTCTGCAGTCCCAGCTAACACTGAACATCTGTGTTTCCGACTTGTAACCGCCCTCCGAGTTTTTTATTCTCCAGTTTTGAATTAGGGTTAATATAAAGGACTTTGTACAAGAGCAACGATGCTCATATAAAAAAAAACGGCGAACTAATAAGCTCTGAAAGTTTGCACTTATTTGAAAAACCACATTTTCAAAAATTGAATTAAGAAGAATTACCAGCTCCAGAGAGAGTAGAATACGATTTTTTTCTTTCAGGGAAAATTCCGCTGCCTCTTTAGTAGAGAGATGCAAAAACAATTTTCAGGTCCTTTCGCGAGGAACACCAAGGAGGTGGTATGGCGATGACGTTACGATAGGGATTATGTTAAAATGAAATCTAACGCTTCAGTATTTAGTTATGAAAGAATTTGGCAGTTGTTACGGAAGGTCCAAACAAGACGGAGCTTACTATACTTTTATTAAGTTATGTTAAAATAGCCTATGACTGAAAATTTCTCAAAGAAAAAAGTAGAATCTCCCCGCAAACGCCCACTCCACCAGGGCGGGACTCTTCATTTTTGTCCATCCACGGTGGCGAGCACATATCCAACCGTCACCCTGCGTAGAAGAATAAGAAGTTCTTGATGCTGCGAGGCTGACTCGCTGTATACTTGACTCCCATGCTAAGAATGATGACTGCTGATGGTGGCATATTGCGTTTCAGAGGCGTTGTATTTCAGAAAAACGGCCTCAAGAGGCCCGATCAAAATCCCAATACGTAGATGCGCTACGCCTCCAGTGCTTTGCTCGGTATTCATTGCACAGCTTTTATTTTCTCTCTGTGCTCTCTATGCCCTGCGTCTCTCTATAGCTTACACTTTCAATACCTTCGAAAGCTCTGCACACTTGGTTTCTAACACATCAAGCATCACGTGAGCCCGACGGTAGAAACTTCAACAGTTTCTCTAATACTAAAAAAGCCCGATACATTTGTTTCACTTTATACTTCTCAAAATAGCCTTAAAATGAAAGCAAACGAATAAGGCTGGGTGCTTGCGGATGTCAGTATGATATCCATAGACCACTTCTGCTGCTTTTGTATACTCACGTCATCTGCTGGCAGAGGTGAATCTGACAGTCTTGAGCATAGGGACACTAGAGGCGCATGGTTCGAAGCTCACAGAAGCAGCCAACAAGTTACCAAAAAATTGGACCCCAAGCGAGAATGTTGAGAAAAATATTTTCAAATAGTGGCTGTTTTCTGCAACATGCTCAATTTTCACCCGAAAAAGAAGGATCTCTGTTGGCATGAAAGTGGACAGGGTCTCTTTTGCTGGAGAAACCTGTATCGCGATAGGTATACTCCCACTGAAAACGCGCTACCCAAGCCCATAGAATTACTCCGAGAAAAAAAAAAGGTTCCGGTGTCGCCTGAAGGCTTTTAAATTATCATTCACCCAGCCCTACCGATTTTGACTGCGACATTTGGTTTCCACTGATCGCTCCACACCCCAGGGGTGACATCATGCCTACTCAAAATGCTGGGAAGTGGCATTGCCTTCCTATGTCACTCAATGAGTTTGATAGGCAGAACAGTACTGTGGATTGAAAAATTAATTATGCAGAAAACCAAAGTAATCAACAGCCTCGGAAGGCAAGAGCAGTTTACAATTGGTAGTCAGGTTCTGGAAGTGGTAAGGGAATACGTCTGCTTAGGGTAGGTATTGACCGCTGATCCGGATCACGAGAGCGAATTAACAGAAAAATAAGAATATGGTGAGCCGCATTTCATATGTTCTAAGAGATCATGAACGGCAGTTTACCAATATCCCTCTAGAGAAAAGTATATAGCAGCTGTATTTTAGCGCTACTGACCTATGGGACTAAAACGTGGACGCTGGAGAAAAGGGTTCAACTTTACGGGAGACGCAGGTCTTGAAATGATAAAAAAATACTAAAGTTCATTGTGAGAAAATGGCATGTTCGGGATCAATGCAGTCTAAAATTCCTGCCTACTAAATTTCAAGTTCCAAATTAGACTTTTACACCTTAAAATATCTATGTATTACACCCCTAGAAAGAACAAAGGAAGAGGGCAGAGTTGGTCAGGGATCAAACACGAGTTAATCAAATTATAGTCTAAATTAAGCGGAAGAAATGGGCTTGGGCAGGGCATGTAATGAGAAGCCAAAATAACGGACGGTCCTTAAGAGTGACAAACTAGATTATAAGGGAAGGGACACATAGGAGGGGGCGGCAAAAAATTAGGTGGGCGCATGAGATTAAGAAGTTTACGTGGATACGTTGGCTGCAACTAGAACAGAAAAGTACTAATTAAAGAGATATGGAAGAGGTCTTTGTCCTGCAGTGGGCGCAGTCAGCCTGATGGTCATCATGAAGAGATGATACGTCCCCCGAGTCGGCCGGCGCACACTAAGCAGTTTTACATCGACTCAACATCCGTCGCCAGTCGATTGCTTCCTTCTGTATTTCACACAACGTTGTCGGAATTGCAAGCTTTCCAACAAATGTACGTTAGAAAGCGGGCACTCTTTGTTTGCGTACACCCCGCAGCAAAGTCGCACTAGTGGCGCGCCAGAAATTTACCACAGAGAAAAATTGGTTATATGCTAAAATGTCAGCAGTCTGTACCCTGGTTTCAATTAGCTTCAGGTAGTAGGGCCAGATATATCAATTTCTTTTCTCCAACACAAAATACACTCTTCGCAATTTAGACTGCACCAGCGAGACGTAATAGTTTTTTTCAAGAACTCGGCATTCACTCTCGCACTAACAAAACTGCATAGCTCTGTGTGCAGTAAACGTTCTGGTCACACGGCTTTGCCATAGCTGAAACCATTTCCCTGCGCATTGTTCCGTACCTTCTTGGTGCGAGGGTAATAGCTAAAACAAGCTGAAATGCACAAATGTTTTCTCTAGTATGCGTGCTTCATCGCCGCGAATCTCCGTGTTCAATATGAGAGACACAGCAGTGGACAGCTGTGGACTAATTTCGAACACATGGAGTTCTTAAACGTGCATCAACATCGCTAACCACAGCGACATTTTCGCACGTCACCCCTACCTCTCTCTTTCCTTCCTTTCCTCTTTTTCCCGCGTAGAGTAGCATGCCAGGGTAATGCTTCTGTCGGCGGCCTCTTCGCTGTTGCTCTCATTAAAGTTTTACTTTATGTCTCAGGGTTAGAAAGGGGGGACCTGCTAGCTAAGCGTGAAAGTTTCGTAGGAAAATCATGAAAAGCATTATTAATGGGGAGCCAAAAATCTTCAACAATTGCAGCGCGCAAATGCGACTGCCCCTACAAGGATTCCCCATGAATCCCTTCCTAGCGCTATTAACCAGCTTTGCAGGCCACATTCCCAAAATCTGGCTTTAGGGTAGTATACTGTGTGGTCACGAAAATTAACCACTGTCGAGAAGAAGAGCCCGCATTTCTCGAGAATGATTTATCATCCCGCACCCCAGCTGGAACAGGTTCTAAAATAAATTACCTTGGTCGGCACTGGGAACACGGCTGATAGACCTCCCAGGTAGGGAGCTCTTCCAGTTGCGAACTCGCCAAAGCATCGGCTGCCATCGGCCTGGAGAGTGGTGGTGATGGCAGTCCCGGGAGCAGCGCTCCGAGAGAGCCTACCCGGAGTGCCGAACCGATACGACGAGGGGCTTGGAGAAGTAGACGATCCACTCCCGCCAACCGGAACATGTATCACGGGCCAAAGTGTGCCCGTTCCTTTCGCCTCAGGCGGCCGCTGCTGATCCCATGGCAACAATTTACCGTCGACGCCAAGAAGGAAGGCCATATCCATGATGCCAAGGAGATGCGCCTGGGACCAGCCTAGGCACCCCGGGAGATCAAAGAAGGGGTAGCCACGTTTCTTGCAGAAAGAGTGGCTGGTCACTGTGCCTCTGCTAATTTTCCGATGTTTGGAGGCGCAAACGAGAACGAAAACCTCGCGCGATGCCTCATTGTCTTCTGCATTGTATTGTTCGGGGCTCGTGCAGGAGGAACTATGCTCACAGGGATAGGCAGGAGGCGTATTATACCTAAAAATACGTTAGTATTTGAAAATAATACTTGTGCGGATCATAAGGCAACTCTGGTGATTGTCTTGCTTTAGGGAGTTAATGGTAGATTAATACTGGGGAAGGCTTTTCTTCACAGCACGAGACATCATGCTTTACACCGCGCAAACAATGTTATTAAATCAGCAGATACCCTGAATCAAAAGGATACTCCCACGCGAGGCCTGCAGAATCGCTTTGCTGACGTCACTGATGACGGCACAGGCTGGCAAGCAAATCGCCCCGCCGCGCTGCGCAAAAAAAAACGAATCTCTGTGCGAGCACCATGTCTAAGGGAGCATAGAAAATCAGCGATTCTTCAGTAATATTTTTGCAGTGACTGTGACGATTGGTTAATAAGTTGTTTTAGCGCAAGCAATGCCCCATTTGCCAACGCCTCGCAGCGACGCCCAGGTGGGAAGCGGGGGAGGGGTGGGGGGAGCGGGGGGAGCTTAGCGAATCCAGCGCGCCGCGCTTCAAGAGGACTGCGAAGGGCAATTCCTCACTTCAATTTCGCATTATAAAACGTACAACGTATAGATTTAATACGTCCTACGCTACCCTTAGAGGTGCACGTGCGGCGAATGCCAGCCGTCGCTTGGAGAGGAAATGCAGTGCTGTCGGCAGATCACCGCTATGGACAATCTGGTGCCCAACATCGCTTGTGTATGTCACCACCGGCTGTTGACAATGTAGGGCTTTGGCCGCGAGACAATGGACATAAACTGATGCCAGTTACAGCTTTACAACCCAGTTACCTGAATCACCCCAATGAGAACTGGTATGCACTCCATCATGAGAGCTAAAATACTGCCATTGGACGCATATTCGCTAGAATTGTGAAGACATTTATACGCTCTGACACCTTGATGCAAGTGCCATATCACGTCCAACAACGAAAGTACGATTATTATGGCAACCGAACGTTAATGCCAGTACACATTTCCTGTCTTGCATGGGCAGCAACAGCCTGAATTAGCTCCGTTCTTTTCGTGTAGGTTCACTTCTTTCAATAATTTTAGGAAGTCGGTTTTAATTAACGATAAGAAGACAAATTCTAATCTACCCATCTCTGCTCGCTTCCCGTTCATTGCTGCCCCACGGTATATTGGCGGTTTAGTCGGCATCGCGTAAGGAAACAACGTAGGCATACGTGTGCCCAAAGGGAGGAAGGAGGAGTGGCTTTCCTAATTATCTTAATAGGATGCCAAGTGTGCCCCATACCTTTACTCTGCCGGACATGCCGCTTAAGAGCAGGATTACGGCTGTCCAGGTTTTTTCACAATACATGCATCACCATGTTTCAGGGGCGGTAGAGATCCCATACGCAGCGTTTTCAAAGGTGATAGCAGCACACCTGTCGTCCTTCTCATCAGAATTCACCCCAGCCGCATGGCGCTCTTCTGCGCTGTGGTTTCTGTAGGAGCCAAGTGTGCGACTTACAATTACGGAGATAGCAAAGAAATTGAACTTATCGACGCTGGCTCTTAATCAGTTGACACTCTACTTACACCACGCCGTATGTAATGACGGCACTCATCAATATACAGAAGGCACTGTCTCATCTCTAGTTCCGCTTGCGCCGTGGTCATTCCTGCGAGACAGGCCACTATTAACCAGCTAATTTCACATTGGACAACCCCCACTGGGTCAGAATTGGCGGCTCTTTGTGCGGCTGTGCAGTACATAGGTGCACAAATACGCCACAAATGGCCTGTGTTGTGCGAATGAAAAGCTGCCCTAAAATGTCTGAATTCTTCTTTAACAACTCGAAGCGGAGATAAGATATCTTAAACACCATGTACTAGAAGAGGGTCATGGCATCATCTAGTACTGGCTACCAGGACACTGTGGCACCGTCGGAAACGACGCAGCTGGCGCTGCAGCTCGGTCGGCCTTCGGCAGCACCGGCATTGTCCGGATACCACTGACAGGAGGCGACTCTGCAAGACATCTGCGACTGCTTGGGTGGAATGAGATTGTAGCGTCATGGTCTATCGCAGCAAATTCGGCATGCTGTTTGCACCACCTCGACCCTTTACTTCAGCTCAATCCTCCATCCGGCCTCTCCCGCTGCGATGCTACGCTCTTGTGCCGCCTGTGGCTGGGAGCAGCGTTTACAAATGCCTACTCCCTCTTAATCGCAATGGTAGACTCTCCTTCGTGTGAGAACTGCGGGTGCGACGATACAATTCAGCACCTACTTTGTGAGCGTCCCCGCTTTGAACGTGAGCGTGTCGTCCTGCCTGCAACATTCATCCGCTTAGATCCTCTGCCCCTTACAGAAGCAAGAATTCGGGGTCCTTGGAATAAACCTTAATTGCAGAGGAAACCCGAGGAAGCGCTTTTCCCGTTCTTGAAGGACTTAGAATTGAGTTCAAGGTTGTAAAGTTTGAGAGTATGTTCAGTGTACCCTGTTATTTATGGACTTCGGACACGTGGAAAAGTGATCTAACTTTCTCTCTCCCCTTTCATTTTCTCCCTCTATTACCCTACCCACATGTAGAGTGCCATTCCGGGCGTCGCCTAGATAAAATCCCAGCCTTTCCATTACCTTGACATTGCCGGAGGCCAAGGACCCGCGATGTTGCGTTCCAAGAACCATTTACTTCCCACCTTTGCCCCCGGAAAGCCAGGGCAAAAGGCAGACCGTTGTGAGAAGCGCATCAACGCATCATTTTAATTGATTTATTTTTCTGCGCAAGCCTGACGCCATCTAGTAAATTGCGTTACTGGCGCTGTGAGTACAGCATCGGCACTCGTATTGTCGGTTGCAGTAGACTAGAGACGAACTAAAGCAGGAGCCAGTGAAAAACTTCGTTTACAGAGAGCATTTTCACGGTCTTATTTCAAAAGAAGGGGGCAGATGCCCGTCTATCTGTATGAGAGGGAAGTTGTTAAAGGACACAGCAGGGTAGCCCAGAAAGCATTACATTGAGTACAGAATTACCACTGACTCCAGGGTGCCATGGTCGCATCCCCTCAGCAGCACAGGTCACTATCTTTCCACATTGCGGGCTCTTTCGCCTTTTATATTCCAAGCAGGTATGTGAACGCGAGGAGCAAGTCGAGAAAGATACAAAGGTACAAAGATACTAAGATACAAAGTTACAAAGAATGCACCACTGTACCCACTTGGAAACTATACTCGATTTTGAAAGCTGGTGGTAGCTGGTGGGGCTTCAGGTTCACGCAGATTAAGCGACATCAGCCTTCTTTTTCATAAAAAGAATACAATGGAGGGCGACTGATTCATTTTCTTTCGCGCTAACCCTTCTGTTGGCAGAGCAGGAAGTAAAAACGCATTCTGTGAGAGAGGGCTTTAAAGCCTGGTATACAAGATCTGCTCGAAGTGCTCGGCGTCGTTCATTGGCGAAACCTAGAAATACCCCGAAAAAAGGAAGTAACACAAAGCACATGTAAACAAATGAACAGGGATCAAAACGCAGTGGCCTAACATTGCGTGGCATGTGACCACAAGTGTGTCTTCGAAGGATCTGCCAGTGTGTCTGCCACATTAGCAGACACGGGGGAATGTCGAACTTTTCCTAAGATTTTCTCCCCTCCCTCTTACACCTAAGATCGGTGGTCAGTGACCCGGCGGATGTCTAAACAATGGCTTAAAAAAAAGGCAAGCTGAAACTCGCCCGCACTCACACCTGATGAAGAAATCCAGTCTGAAATGTGGATTTTCTTTTTCAATTTTGTTCACCGTTCTTTTTTAACTGTTCTTAAATTCTTTTCTCAACTAGACAGGTCAGTGTCGAACGTTTCCTTTTGAATCTATTGTGATCGAGCTGTTCCCAACTCCGGCCAAAACACACTAGACCCGTGGGTGTCACTGATGTCTTCAACCAGACGTGACGACGCGATGCCAACCCCTGAAAGCAGGGAATCTCCGATCTCCCCTTTGCTGGTGGTGTTGAGATCGCGAACAAGATCTTAAGAAAAATTCGCTGCAACGATGCGTCAAGGCGGTGGCCAAGACTTAAGTGAAGAAAGGAATCGACCCGTAGAAGTGTTCACTCCAGTTAAGCGAGTTTTAGGTGCGGACAGCAGCTCAATATTCCTGGCACTGGAGCGTGTTCTCGGTGCCCTTAATATCCCGTGAGCGTCAATGAGCTGTTTGCTTTCATGGCACTGCTTCATGGCAGGGTTAAGGACGCTGAACTCTTTGTCCATAACCAGACGGGCTTGTCGAGCAGAAGCCGTCAAAGCAATGCGGGATAACTACCCTGCATTGGTAGACACTGTACATGAACAACAGCCAGATACGAAAACCTGTCGAAAAGCAAAAGGACTTCTTGCACCGCTCGCAAGCTTCAGCTTTCTATTCTGCATGGAAATGGCTCACCCTGCGCCGCAGGTGGTCCTCAAGGTTAGCCGTACGCTACAGGGCCCCTAAATAAATCTCCTTACTGCATTCCAGGAAGTAAAAAATCCGCAGTAAAAACTAAAAAAAAAGACAGGATAGACGAGAGTGCTTTTACAAAGGTTTTTCACGATACTGCAGGCATATGCCGGACACGAAGATTTTGGTGAAGCAATCTATGCCAGATTCATGCAGGAAACCCTTGTTCTTATATCTGCCGTTATGAGCATTTCAGGCGTAACTGGCAGTGATGAAAAAATAGACATTGTCACGGATTATTCTTACATACAGTCTCACAGTTTTGAACTTCGTTTCTGGAAATCGCAGGTCAGCACACAGCAAGCAAAGCTTATTAACTTGAATCAGTGGCGGAACTGGCTGCAGGAAAACGGGCGCGAGCACCAGTTTATAAGGGGCTATTGAAAGTCCTCAAAGGATTTCCAGTAGCGCCTGACACTTGATGCTCATTTGACCAGATGTTTTCAAAGCTTCCCATCCTGAAGACAGCGATGCAGGCCACTAGGAGCCATCACCGGCTTCGGCGGGTGCTTCTACCTTTTCTTCAGCAATAGCTTGCGTTAAGAACCAGTTTTGGGTTGGTTTATGGGGTTTAACGTCCCAAAGCGACTCAAGCTATGAGGGACGCCGTAGTGAAAGGCTCCGAAAAATTCGACCTTTGGGGTTCTTTAACGTGCACTGACATCGCACAGTACATGGGCCTCTAGAATTTCTCCTCCATCGAAATTCAGCAGACGCGGCCGGGATCGAACCCGCATCTTTCTGGCCAGCAGCCGAGCGCCATAGCCACTGAGCCACCAGAACCAGTTTTGAGTCTGTCCTTAGTAATTTAGCGCGAAATTCACGCAGACGCCCTCTTTAAGGCAGTAGAACAAGCAAATTTGAAATGATCAACCACTTTCGGGACTGCGTTTGAAACCTTCGTCAAAGTCTCATGTTACGATGAAGTCTGTCTCAACTGTAGATTAGCGTATAAATTCGTTTGTGTTAACTTGAGTAAATATTCTAGTAACACGCTATTTTCCACATTGTTACTTTGTTGTATATACTCGTGCTTGTATGCATTGCATTTGACGTTCTCTTTGGGTTGCGTTTGCGTTCTATGTGTAGACATGTTGGATGCCTTATGACAATTCTCCCCCCCTCAGGCTGCATTCATGCGTTTGCTCTGTTTGTAGACTACCACATATAAGAGCCAGATAATACTGAGGCAATCTTTTCAGGACATTTCTTGCTGCGAACAAAAGACACATCTTTTGTCGGATATTCTCTGGGATTTAGAGAGAATGGGTATTCCTTCGGGAGCATGCTCTTACACTGATGTCTTAGCGACGACTGCCTTCCTCGGCGAATCTTACACATGAAATTATGCCGGTCAATAATATATTGTATGAACGTAGGCACAGCGTCCGACTTCAACCACCGCCTGCTATTCGCGAGACCGAACTCTTCCATCACAGTCATCTTGTCTTGGCAGCAGATCTATGTGAAACGTTCCGAGCGCACACACGCACTCGCAAATCTGCATTGTCGCCGTCGTTGGCTCTACGCTACTTTCCAAACGGCTACGTCATCGAGCATAGGGTTGACCGTAAAGAACTCCGGTCGGACAGCGCGAGTCGCTTGCGCGGGGAGCTATCTTTAAAATTACTTGATGAAAAAACTAAAGCCTTCTCAGCTTTTCTGTCTGGCACACACTATCTTGACACTGAGAACTTGTGACACAAATTTCGTGTACATCTGTTAGCATCGAAAAATCACCGGAGTTTCCCTTTAACTTCTCGTCACCTGGGAAAAAAAATTCGTTGTCGCTCTCGTTCGCGAGATATATTTAGTTGGTGCTGGTAAACTTTTATTCTTAGGAACATATCCGCAAATTCCAGACTACCAAATTTTTCACCCTGAACTGCCTTATCAAAGCAACTTTTCAGATATCGTAAAACTCCACTATAACAATCAGTATGTCCGCAGTTCCTGCAATTGAACGCTTACATTTTTTTGTTATTAACGTTTTTCCCGTCGACGAAAAGTTGCACTTGGTTTCCTAAGGCAGTATTAACTACTGGATGCGAGCAATGCGCAAACGTTAAGAGAAATATTTTGCTACGCATTGGAAGACTGGGCCAGTGCCTTCAATAATTCCCTACCAGCACGTTACAATAACTCACCGTTGCCTCACATTCAAAACTGATGTCAAGGAATCCTAGACTGTGGGTGGCTGTGGGACTGCTCCTGGTGTGTAAGCATGAAATAGATGCACCACACGGAACGCGTTGCTGGTAACAGCACTCAACATTCATGGTAGCCGTACTCGAGTATTGGCTAGCTCTTTTCGCTGCTGGACGGGCCGCAGCCTTCATCTGCTTCCACTCATCGAATCGAGTAGCGCGCAAGGCCTCTCTGGATGTTTTCAAGGCTAGAGGAGAACGGTCATCAGTTGCTTCTCTTCCAGCTGAACATTATGACGTTGGCGTTTGTTAGCAATTTCGTGTGCTCTCCCTGCAAAAAAAAAATGTTTTCATGGAGGGTACGGTTCACTGCTATTAACCTGATTCATTCATAACGTTGCCAGATGGAATGTCTGGGAGCCATAGCAGGCTCAGGAAGCGATGCTGATGTTTCCACTGAAGTAGACGAACATTAACCGACGACTGATCTAAAAGAGTCACTGATTAAAGGATGCACGCTTGTGCCACCGGAAATTATTAGCGCGGATAGTTACGGAGACACACTTATGTATTAAGCGGTGCGCTAAAAAACGGCACCCCAACAGTTATATTTTCGCCTACAGTGCCTCATGTCCGTTAAGTGTCCGCACTCCTTTTTATAACTTTCTTTCCTTTTTCAGTATGCCTAATGGCAAACAGCTCGAATAAAAAAAAAAGTGTCCGCGCTTTTCGATCCTGCCACCGCGGTTCAAATACGAGGTCTGTTAGAAAAGTATCCGACTTTATTTTTTTTTGCGAACACCTGATGGATATGAAACAAGCGCGCATACAGCAGCCGACCATGAACCCTCGTGCGCATGTACGAATTTTTTCCCGCCTGCCGATAGCGTCAGTCGCTGGGAAGGAGCGTTTGAGTGAGGCAGTGCGCAGTGCTCTCGTCGGTTTTTTGTTGCAAGGAAAATGGCGGCGCGAGAGGAGCAGCGCTACTACCTCATATTTTGCCAGAAACTTGGCGACAGCCAAGTGGAAACCATTCGAAATGTTCAGGCGGCTCTTGGTGATGATGCTATGAGCAGCACACAGATTAAGCAGTGGTGCAACTTGTTTAAAGACGGCCGCACATCAGTGCAGAGAGAGCCACGCTCCGGTCGGCCATCAACATATCGAAATGACCAGGTAATTGCCGAAGTGAACGCGGTGGTGATGCGGGACTGTTGTGTGACTATCCGAGAAATTGCGGTAGAGGTGGACATCAGCAATTTTTCTGCACATTCCATTATCACCGAAGATTTGGCCGTGGAGAGAGTTGCGGCGAAGTTCGTGCCGAAGCTGCTGACGGTGGAGAAAAAGCAGCTTCGTGTTGAAGTCTCACAGGAGATGCTGGATTCCACAAACAGTTACCTTGACTTTACCGACGCCGTAATCACTAGTGACGAGTCTTGGGTGTACGGGTACGACCCGGAAACCAAAGCCCAGTCGTCACAGAGGACGTATTCCATGTCACCAAGACCAAAGAAGGCCCGCCAAGTGCGCAGCAATGTCAAAGTGATGCTGACTGCTTTTTTGACTCCCTCTGTGTGGCACATAACGAGTACGCACCCCAAAGGGTCAAAGAATAACTAAAGAGTACTACAGGAATGTCCTCCATCGCCTACGTGGTGCTGTGCGGCGCAAGAGACCGGAATTGAGGTCAACAAGAAATTGGCGCATCCCTCGCGGCATTGCTCCTGCACATTTCTCGCATTTGATTCAGACTTTTCTGACGAAAAACCTGACTACTGTAGTTCAACAGGCTCCTTACTCTCCTGATATGTCCCCCTACGACTTCTGGCTGTTTACTAAAATCAAGAGGCCATTGAAAGGAGCGCGATTTCAGAAAAGAAAGGACATTATGGCTGCAACGACAGCAGAGCTAAATTCCATTCCGAAAAGGGCCTTTTCGGAATACTTCCAACAATGGCAGCACCGCTGGGAGATGTATATGGAGCCCCAAAGAGACTAATTTGAAGGTTATTAGGTTTCTAACGCTCCAGTTATGCCAGTTTTTTTTCCTCGGGCAAAGGTCGGATGCTTTTCTAACAGACCTCGTATAGCGCACCGTTTTCCAGTTGACGGAATGCAGCACCGCCCCACCATCTTAGGGCTCGCTAGGGATGCTAGTGCCTGGCCAGGCGGCAAATTTTCAGTGGCATTGCTTTCCTCCGCTCACTGCCGCTCGTATGCTTTAGAGAAGCCTCCTTACGGGCATATTTTGCTTTAGGGCCCGTGTTGTCTCCTTGTTACTACCTGCTCTGCGCAATGGATGTGGTGAGAATGTAGCTATTCCTTGAATGTGAAGTGCTCTGGTAGTCATGATGATGTAGTAAAGGATCCGCAATTCTCCATTCAGTGACTAACTCTGCAATCATTAATTCATGCTAGACGAGGACTACGTGAAGCAATTGCCACAGCTGCAACTTTTTGTGCAGAATGAAGAGAGTTCAGGAAGAACAGGTGCAGTTGACGATATGTTCATTTAGTAGTACAGCAATTGCTTAGTTACCATGATCGAGCGATTAAAAGTGATTTACGCATTTGTAATCGGATGTGAAAGATAATTGTTCACAAAATGCAGCAAAGTTTCCGTCTAAATATATAACGACATGCAAATAATAGCTTCAATATTCAATTTTGCTCGAGCAAGATTCAATGCGGAGCAACTATTTCGATAACATTAAAAAGTTCCGTAAAATGCTCTAAATCAATGCCTTCACCCACAGCGGCCACGTCGAGCACGGCGACCTGACCGACCTTGTGCAATCTCGCTGCCAGCAAAATTGATCGCAGTAGGTCAGATATTTTAGTTATCGCCAAACGACAGCCACAGCGGGAGCCGCGACCGGTAACTTCCAGGCGGCTGTCTCAGCTAATATTTAGCGAATGATGTTTAATCGGCAGTACGGCAGCAATGATGTTTCATCGGCAGATTCTCATCGGCAGTGCAGACATATCCTGTATACAAGATATTTCTGACGTCTGATGCTTCTAGCTTTTTATGCAGCATGACTCTAGCGGCGTAGCAGCGCATCTTTATCTGTACTAAACCGTCCTGCCGATGAAGCATAATTCGCTAAACAGTAGTTGAGACAGCCACCTGGAAGTTACTGAACGCATGGCATGATAGATTATTCGTGCACAACAGACGATCGCTGCCTCCAATGACGGTCGCGACTCCCGCGGTGCGCTGCCGTTTGGTGATAACTAAATTATTACCTACGTACAGGTTCCCGAAAATAGAACGGAGCACGGCAGCAGGAAATCGCGTGGAATCGCGGCGAGGTCTAGCAGCGCATCCACACGCATACACTGGCACATTGGTCTGGTTAATATCATACTTCTTATGTTCACTTCAGAAGCGGCGCAGGCGGAGCATCACAGTTTTTTCATATACGCGCTCCGTTTTACTTTTGCAGTGCGCCTGTATTCACTGCAAAGGGTGCATAGAGTGAGTATTTTTCAGCGAGTCCTATGCGCGGATAGACTATGGCTGAACTTGAATTGCGACAGCTTGTCACCAAAGAGCTTGATGAGAAAGGTTCTGTACCGCCGTAGGAAATTAACATAACCCAGGACGAATATCAAACCTTGATACCGTAGTAACATAAATTTATTACTTCATTGACTGACTGTCCGCCGTAGTGGCTGATGAGTTATTGTGCTCGGCTGCTCACCCGTAAGACGCGGGCTCGATACCGGCCGCAGCGGTCGAATTTATATGGAGGTGAAATTCTAGACGGCCGTGTACTGAGCGATGTCAGTGCACGTTAAAGAACGCCAGGTGGTCGAAATTTTCGGAGCCGTCACTACGGCGTCCCGCATAGCCGGAGCTGCTTTGGGACGTCAAACCCCCATAAACCATAAACCATTGAATCCCTGCAGGGAAAGCTCAATCAGCACCCCTGCGCAGGACGAATGATAATATGGAAAGCGGAAATTTTCGTGACTAAAAGGCTGAGATGGCAGAAGTTGAAAAATTCTATATAGTGTTAATGAAATGATTTCCGGAGCAGGGAGGTGTGGATGGTACAGGGCGTAGCCGCAGGAACCTCGAGGAGCCACGAAGGAGGCATCCGTGTAAGCTACACCCTGGGTATCAAAGAGAGGGGAATGGTGCTCTGCGGCCGCATGGCGACGTCCGGCGTGCAGGACGGGGGACATGTTGGTCGGGAGGGGAAGGATACGAAGATTGGGGGCGGGGGTGGGAATAGGAGAGGTAAACGGGGAGATTGGAATGGGCGAGATACCCGCTTGAGTCAATAACCACTGACCCTGACGGGTAAGGGAAAGCCGGGCAAGCTGCGAGTCACGATGGAGACTGAGAAGAGAACGAAGAGGATGGAATAGGCCTGTGGCAAAGAGCTTAGTGGTAGAGGTAGTGATAGGGAGGTTGAGAGCTGCCTTGTAGAGGCCCACAAGGGCAGTCTCGAGAGCGCTAAGTTGAGTCTGAGTGAAGGAAGCGTAGGGTGCAAAGTACAAGACCTTGTTGAGGGCCAGCGCGTGGGCAACTCGGCACGCGTGAGCCTCGTGGAGACCTGAGCGTCGAGTGACCACGCGCCGCAGGAGGTGAGTTACAGAGTGGCAGGTGGTGACAGCGCGGTGAAGGGATTGCACATTCTTAGCCGCATGCAAAGGGAAGCCAAGAACTTTGCACTGTGTGACGACAGGAATGGGAGAGCCAGAAAGGTGGAGAGAGACGAAGTGGTTGTGTGAGCGCTGGTAGGAGGAATGGTTGAGAAGGAGAAGCTCGGATTTCTCAGGAGCAGGAGAGAGGCCAGCGGTGGTGAGAAAGGAGTCGATGAGATCTAGGCCACGTTGCAGGGTGTCCTGTACGTGACCGGGAGAGCCAGATGAACACCAGAGAGTGATGTCATCGGCGTAAAATATATGATGCAGGTCGGGAATTTCAGCTAGCTGGGAGGCGAGAGGGGCCATAGCGAGATTGAAAAGGGTAGGAGAGAGAACAGCACCTTGAGGAGTGCCACGGGTGAGGTGGTGTGGGTTAGACAAGTGGGTATCTACTCCAAAGCGAGCCACACGTTTAGAGAGGAATGAGCGGATATAGGAGTACATGCGGGAGCCACAATCCAACACCACACCAGCGGGCCGTATCTACACCCTCCAGACGCATTGTCCCTCGAAGTCCTCGCCATTGCGCATGCCCTCCAGTCATTTTCCCTCCTTCCCTCTCTCCAAGAGTACACAGTCTATTCGGACTCACAAGCCGCTATACACCACATACAGAAACGCACCCTGACCCCTTCTCTCCAACAGGAGGTCGAACGAGCGGTCTCCGCACTGCAGCCTTCCATCGTTTTCCTCCGCTGGGTCCCTGGGCATTCAGGGATTGACGGCAATGAGCTGGCCCATCAGCTCGCCCGCGACACACTTTTCCGGGCACCGTTGATCCCCTGGCCCAAGCCCTCGGAGGACGGTGGGAGACTCACCCTTCGCCGCACTATAAAAGAGGTCTACCTTGAGCTCCGCCTCGACAAACGCCTCTACCCTCCCCCTCATCCATCACTCACGGTGCCGGAGTCTCGCCTTCTTCGGCACATTCAGATGAATGCAGTTATCACCCCGTCCCGCCTCTTCCTCTATCGCTATCGATCGGACCCTTCCTGTCCCAACTGCCCCTGTATCTATGCGGACCTGGCCCATTGCCTCTTCTATTGCCCGGCTGCTCAGCAGTCGGGTTCCTTCCCCCCACCCTCTCTATCCATCACCACCTGGCTCGACTGGCTTGGCGCTGAAGGGGAAGAAGAACAGCGGCTTCTGGTCGCCCAGGCGGTCGAAATGCTCGGCCTGTAAATTATGGTCGATTAAAAGTCTTTACTACTACTACTACTACTGAAATGATTTTCGAAAATAATCACGGGATGAAAATGCTTGCATATTTGGTACTTTAACGTAGGCGTTACTAGTTTGCAAAATGCCGCTAAATCACTGTTTAAAATAAGTGGACAACCAATAGCTTTATAACTCAATTTTTCTCAAGTACTCTACAATTCGAAATACACGCCTTTTCAATAAAAACAAAATTTCCGGAATTAAGCGGCCCAAACCACCGCCTACACAATCAAAGCTGGTAAAGAAAACATACCAAACTGCGAGGTGACAAACCTAGTGCGACGAGCTGAAAAAAAAAAAGAGTGCATAAGACCGGGTGCTTAATTTCTGTCATGATGTTTACAGTGACAACAAAATCAGTTCCCAGAAGGCTGCGAGTAGTTACTTCGGTCGTCTGACGGCCGCAGCTTCTAGTGCAAAATGGCGCCGGCTATGAGAAGAAATGTGATGACTTGTGGCAGCACATGTGTACCTGTAGTAACCCACAGATGATGGTTGATCAGATCTCTCTAATCATCAGCTGGGACAGCTGCTTGTAAGCCATAGGACTCTGTTAGCGGTCGGTACGCGTTCCTTCTGCGCACGCTATCGAGGGTCGCGTTCTTGTGTGCGGCTGCCGCGGTGGCTGCATTTGGATGAAGATGAAACGAATGCTAGAAGGCATATGTAGATATGTAGAGTGGTAGCGATGCTTGCATATTAGCCCATGCGTTGAAAACGGGGCCCCTTATGGTGCGGAGCCAGCGCCATCTATGAAGGATGAGGCGAACTAAACAATGACCTCATAACTAAAAAGCAAAAACCCCGTGGCATCACAACCATCACTTTTTTGTTCGTAAAAAATCTTCGAACGCCTTCGAGGTTCGGCACGCGAGACAAAGGAGAAGCGGACAACACAAGTGCAGACTACAAATGCCATTTTTCGGTGGTGAGTTATCGTTGCCTCTTTTTCCCTTCCTTCGCCTCGTACGTCACGCTGAATGGCACGGTGTTAACTTTTCAACTGGGCCAGCTCTTTGTCTTAATGATCGAGACGTACGTTTTTTAGGTATATTTATAGGTTTTTCCTGGCGAGCTATCTCTCTGCACCCACGTTTACTAGTAATGCGTTTTGACGAAGAAAGAGCAGCGCAGATTTATAACAACCCGTTTATTCATTAAGATCACCACGCAAGCTCCGACTGTGAATAGTGACGCAATAATAAGTTGCTGAACCTCCCCGCATGAACAGTTGTACGAGCAGAGGAAAAGGTAGTTGGATGCGGTGCATAAATGAAGTAGCAAAAACATTGCAGCAGAAAGGGTGAGGCGTTACTGTTAACCAAAATTTCGTAATCCAGCGCATTAGCTCTACCTTAGCACTTCACCTTAATGCATTACGTTTTCTTATCAACCAGGCGATCACTTAAAGACGCCAAAAATCATCAGGGATTGCAGAAAATTAAACCCCATCAAATGCAGCTTAAACACTGGGCTAAAATATAGCGGGA